>NC_081357.1:129987624-130342624 GCF_030684315.1 Stegostoma tigrinum | reverse complement strand
ACGTTCAGTAGCAGTGTGTACTAACTACAAGATGCACTGCAGAAATTCACCCAAGATCCTCAGGCAGCACCTTCCAAACCCATGACCACTTCCATCTGGAAGGACAAGGACAGCAGATATAAGGGAACACCGTCAACTTCAAGTTCCCCTCCAAGTCCCTCACCATCCTGACTTGGAAATATATTGCCATTCCTTCGCTGTGGCTGGGTCAAAATCCTGGAATTCCCTCCCTAACGGCATTTGAGTCATCTCACAGCTCGTGGACCACAGCAGCTCACCACCACCTTTTCAAGGGCAACTAGGGATGGGCAAGAAATGCTGGGCTCAGCCAGCAATGCCCACATCCCACAAAATGAATCAAAATAAAAATTGAGGCTATCTGAAAGTCCATCGGTATCTCTGCACAGACGGGGAATAATCCAGCTGGCTCTCTGGTGATGCCAAAGAGCAATGGTGGTTATGTGTATAGGTGGAAAAGGAACAAATTACCGTCCTGAATAATGATAGCAGATACATTTACCCATGGATCCAAGTCTGTTCTCCTGGGATGGAGATTCACCTGCTGTGGGCCTATGTAAGAACAAAGTGATGTTGTCACAGTCCTGTCTCCACGTGATCTCTACACCTAAGATGGCGGCTGTCTCAGTTTCTTCTTTAGCAGTATGAGCTGTCACAGATATTCCCATGAGAGGGTCCAGCACGGTGAGTCTGTTAGTGGCTGTTGAGACATTCCTGGGTTCTGCAGGCTGCTGCTAAAGGTGATTAAAGTGAAGAATGCTCAGCAGGCAGTATTGGTAGAGGATTGAATCTAGGGCTTAAGGACTCAACAGAATTGGTGAAGGCCTAAGATCATGGAGGGATTGAAGACAAGGATGAGAATCTGGTTATGGATTAGTGCAGATCAGTGACCACAGTGGGAATAGCTGGGTGGGACTGGATGTACATTTGGAATTAGACAGCAGATGGGCTTTGTGGAGAATAGAAAATAGGATACCCACCAGGAACACATTGCGATAATCAAGTCTACAATTAACAAAGACAGGACTGAAGATTTTAACTATGGATAACCTCAGCCAGGGACAACAAACAGGCTAGTAACAGGGGAAAGTCAATTGGTAATAATAGCAGACATAACCAGTCATTGACAAAGCTCTCAGTTTAGACCTATTGCAGATTAGTTTCGCTGATTTGGCCAACAGTGCAATCTTTTTCTTTCAAAAGTATCAAACTCTTGTCTTGCTTCATCTGCCTCTGTAGCATTGAAATCTTCTCCTCAACAGAATTTAAATCCTTCTGAATTTCTTAAAGTATTTGCTGCCATTGTTTTCAAAAGACTTTCCTCTTCTTCTTCCCTGAGATTTCTGATTAAAAGCAGCTCTTTCTCTGTGAGAATCTAGTGACTAAGTGCTGGGCGGTTTGTCTGATCTGACTTCCCAGAAACACTAACAGAAATCTGCCTCATTACTGAGTAACGAGTGAACGACTTGCTCAGATGCTTTTCCACAGGGAGAAGTTGGTCAATTAATAGTGGCCCTCATTCCACAGAGGGTATTGCAGGTGAAAGGGGCTTACACTCAGAATGTACCTGTTCTGTTCACTTTGATATTAATTGACAGGAACCTTTGCCTTTCTGACAAAATGACATGCTTTGATGAGACCTGGAAGCTTTCTCATGGACCACTATTTGAGAATCCCCAGTTGTAATGTGAATGTAATTCCAATCTCTGAGCTAGTACTTTCTATGGTCAGATGGAATGATGTTTCATATTCAGCAAGGTCACTGTCCTCTTCCTGCACTGGTATAGGGACGTGCAGCATTTTAATCACCCAAAATGGGGAGGCTTTTATTGTGAAGAGTGAATGGAGATAGATGAGTGACTGCTCACAACAGCTGCTGTTTATCTTCTTAAGTGTCTAGGGTTAGGCAGAAGCAAGAAACAGAGAAGAATACAATGCAAAGAGACTGTCTACAATGCCCACTCTATCATTGCCACTTGCTTGATGAAGATTGACCACCTCCCCATGATCTTTACTGATACAACTGAGCTGAAGATATAGATAGTTACACAGAAGAATGGTGAATAACTCCTGAGCTGTAATTGCCATTGGCAACAGGGTTTTAATTGCTTCATTAGGAAATGTAAAGTATATGCACCTCAACTGGGGAGAGGGAGTACAAATGGCTCCTTGTTTGCGCACCTACAGGTCGCTGCCTCATGTGTGCTATCTTCCACTGCTGTAGCTGTCAATATTGGTAACAGTGTAAGAGAGTGCTCCTCTCAGGGTAATTCATGCAAGATTTGAGGTGTGAACAAATGAGAGTAGGAGGTGCAAGAGTGTGCAGGTAAAAGGACATAGAGATTGGCTGAAGTGTGAGAACATGACTATACAGAAGTAAAAAGTGAGGGAAATGGCACGGCTAGCAGATCTGCAAATGGTGCCGGCATAAGGAGATAACAAAGTGTGGAGCTGGATGAACACAGCAGGTCAAGCAGCATCTCAGGAGCACAAGATGCTGCTTGACCTGCTGCGTTCATCCAGCTCCACACTTTGTTATTCTCGGATTCTGCAGTATTTGCAGTTCCCATTGTCCCCAGCATAAGGAGAGATTGGTTGAGGTGAGAGACCAGAACCTTACTTTAGTGACTCAGTTGAAGACACTAGGAGTTTTCAAATCTTATAGCACACCCTGCAGTCTAAACACTTCTAATTCAGTGACCTTTTCACAGTGGTGACAGACATAGCGAGCTTTCAGATGACAGGGAATGAAACAGGATCTCATCCCCTGATACACAGTGCCTGATGCAAGGAACATTCCCTTGCAATCATTTCTTTCTTTGTAATAATTACATATTGCACTTCTCCCTCAAGATGTTTTGCTGATCTTTAAAGGCAACAAAAGACCTGATTTCTCTCAGAAAGAAGATGCAATGAGCTTGGAGCATTAACTGCACACTGACCTATGAGCAGCTGGCAGCAATGTCCCAGCATACTTGCAGCCATGTGAACATGCACTGAACATACTCCAGCCCCTGTATGCTTCCTTTTAGATGTACTGGAATTTCTGAACTGTAATTGCACACCTCAGTCTCTGATTTTCCAGAGTTTCACCATCTTTTGATTGGGCATTTACTCGCATTCTTTATTTTCCTTTGAAAATGCTTTGCATTACACTTCACATTAAATTACAATTACCATCTCCCATTCATTTTCTGCAAACTATCCTTTGCTATCTGCCTCACAGTTTGCCAAATCATCTACTTTTGTGTCCATCTAATATGATGGTCTTTATATTTGAGTGTTCCTCTGTATTCCTCTGCCTGCTCATTTCTCTAACTGAAGGCGGCCTGACTCACAGTAACATAGCCTCTGCATTGTGCAGGGCAAGGAGGGTGATTCTAATGCCATTCCAGCTGGAACCAGGATGGAACATTGTTCTATTGACACTCAGAGATGATCAGCTTCTACTAGAAGTCGCATTACTGTGACAACTTGCATTTTAGTACACATTTGTAGCAATTGGAATGGGGTTGGCCGGGTGGATCTTATTGAGTACGAGATCACTGACTGAGGCTGTTAACCTGGGCCGTTCAGGGAGCCGATATAAACAAGAGGTCAGAGATTCTCCCTACACTGGGGACTGGTTCTGAGCTAGCTGGTCAGAGTCCAAGTACTATGCACCTATGAATAAATTGTGACTTGGTGACAGGATACCAGCCTCTGTGGAGTTATTTCAACGTTGTAGTCCAGAGCTCGAGATAGTGGTGGTAAAGCCTCCAATTTTCTTTCTACCACATGGGACAGATCAGGAATCTCTTACTCTTCATACCTGCCATTGCAGGATGTTGGAGGGATTTACACATTGATTAAAAACCATTTTGACTGTGCTATGAACAAACCTTCCTCTGGCATCAAGTCCTCAATTTGGACCTGAACTTCGAGCTTCTGACTCAAAGGCAGGGACATTACCCACTGCACCACAAAATCTCCGCATTTGTGCATATCAAGAACAAGCATGGATTCATCACTGATCCCCGTGCTATCCTACTGCCATTCCATTAATCTTGATCCTTTGGTTCATGTGAATGTTAACTTTCCATTCGTGCTGTTACATTCCTCTTCCACTAAATACCTAAAATTTGGTCACAACCCTACCAGTGAAATGCCTCTTAAAACCCTTGTGCAGCACTCCTTTGCATGATACGTTGGTTTTTAAAAGTATAGTACTTTTAAACTTGTGAAACAAAATAGGATCATACAGTCTTTCTGTTTAAAAAGCCATTCAGCCCATCACAGGTGCACCTGTTCTTTCAATAGATGGCCTAATTGAGATCCCACCCTCTGCTCTTCACCGGTCCCCTGCAAGTTAGTCCTTTTTAGTTTCAGTTAGTTTATACACTTCGAAATGATCATTAATTTCATCTCAGATTATGGATCCTGCGAGAGTGACCTGAAATAGATTATTATTGACAAGCTTTATTTTCTAAAACAAATCAACTTAACTACATCAGTAATTATACGTCAGTCAGACTTGTTTATTCATAGATTCTCTATATTTTGTGACTTCACAGCCTAAATGATGCAAAATCACAAATCCAAAGTAATGCAAATATGTTGTTCTTTGTAAATTCCTCAGATGAAATGTAATAACATCCAATACAAGATTAAATGCTGATGCCAGGCATTTACATTATTGATAGGCTCCATCATGCTTGTGTCCAGCTTGATAATGTGTGAATATTGCTGGTCACAACAGGAATGATTGAGGACACTGGGTCTGTGAACATTAGCATTTAGAAGGATGATGGGGAATCTGACTGAAATTTACAAAATACTGAGGGGCCTGGATAGAGTTAACGTGGAGAAGTTATTTTTTTCACTAGCAGGAGAGACTAGGTCCCAAGGGCACAGCCTCAGATTGAAGAGTTGGCCCTTTAGGACTGAGATGAGAAGGAATTCCTTCAGCCGAATGTGTGGAACTCATTGCCACAAAAGGTTGTGGAGGACAAGTCATTGAATATATTTAAGAAAGAGATGGATAGGTTCTTAATTGGTAAGGGAAACAAGGGTTACAGGGAGAAGGCAGGAGAATGGGATTGAGAAACACATCAGTAATAGAGTAGACACGGTGGGCCAAATGACCGAATTCTCCTTCTATATCTTATGGGTCTTCTCACAGAAATCCCTATTATTGTTTTATGATGCTCAGATCTCTTGATCATGCATTAGTTTGTTCCCTGTGTGATCTCATTTCATTAGAATTCACAATTTATGCTCCCATAATGTCATTACTTTACTATAAGAGACAGACAAGGTGAAAATCATTACATGTGCAAGCAGGTTACAAACTAAGAACGAGCATACTATTGTCAATATTCTGAACATCTACTTTCAGTACTCACAAGGGAAGACATAAGCAACAAGCTGTTTTCAAACAAAGATATTACCAATATCATCAATCATTGCAACATAAATGAGACAAGCTAAAATGGTTCAAAATAACTGACTCCCCAAGGCTCCGTGGTATTTATTCAAGAATGGTGAGAGGAACAAGGGTTCATCTGCGTGAGATCTGAGAAACTTTCTTCATAACACCACTTAACCTGGGATCAACGAGAAAGTGTCTGCGATGACAATCCATTTCAATGCGGTTGAATTTGTGTCTTTATTTGACTTGAAGCTTAAATGGCCTGCAACAATGGAGAGCACATGTCCATGTAAATGTGGTGCAGAGATGATCAGCTTCCAAAGCAGGATGTGGAAACCTCTCTGAAAGGAAAAGGTCATAAGCATGCAGAGATTTGTCAACCTGCTTTGTTCTGTTACAGGTTAAAGCAGAATATGGAAGGTGTAAAATAACTGAAGTAAGTACATTGATCATTTTCAGTAAAAGTGTGTCTCTTTTTAATAATAGCATGTGTTATAAGTTATCATACAGGTACAGTACCCCAAAGCAGGCTGTCTGAAAATGGGGCCTTTTCCTCTCTGCCAATATAACACAGTATTTAGAGGAGCAAATTGAATAATTGCCAGCTCTTTGAAAAGCAATAAGTGGTTTATATTAATTGCAAACTTGAAATCATTGTAACCACTGAGCAGTAATATGGCATCATCACTCTGAAGCCTGGCTGTTAAATATGAGGAACCTGTCTCATTAACATCATCTTGTGGATTAACATAGGAGGGATTGTTGAAATCAGAAACAAAAGTTTTTTCAAACCTCAGCAGCATGGTGGCTAAATGGTTAGCGCTGCAGCCTCACAGCACCAGGGACCCGGGTTCGATTCCCGCCTCGGGTGACTGTCTGTGTGGAGTTTGCACATTCTCCCTGCATGTGTGTGGGTTTCCTCCGGGTGCTCCGGTTTCCTCCCACAGCCCAAAGATGTGTAGGCTAGGTGGATTAGCCATGCTAAATTGCCCATAGTGTTCAGGGGTGTGTGGGTTATAGGGGGATGGGTCTGGGTGGGATGCTTCAAGGGTCGGTGTGGACTTGTTCGGCCGAAGGGCCAGTTTTTAGGGAATCTAATCTAATCTAAAACACTTTTCTTTGTGACCTGCCTGTTCCCGTCTGATCCACGAGGTAATCTACAATATGCTTGGTTCTGAGGCAGCCAAATTTGAGAGTATGTACCTGTATTTAAAATATTAACTTAGCCATCAGTGATTAGCTTCATTTGCTTTGTGACTATAAATCAATTTTTTAAAACTATAAAGCTCAATTTTCAATCATTTATACATGTGTGCAGTTTAGATGTGAAGTCCTATTTGGATCTTCATACATTTTTATCAATGTACTGTGTGAGATTCATACATCTATATTGATGGTATTCCACAGTTAAAGTAGAACTTGGATCTCTTCTCAATTTTAATTTGCCAGCTTTTCTCTGATTTCCTTTGACATCTTATTGAATTGAGAGTTCTTGAGTACTAGACACGTTCTGGTGTCTTAGCCAATGACCGTTGTGTACACCTGAACCTTTACAATTACTGTCCTTTGACTGGATTGGGCAGCTTGTTTTCTGAGCACTAACTGTCCCATTTATCCTTCAGTCACAAAGGAATGGAAGTATGTGTACATTTCTGACTAAAGGTGCCTATCCATCACATTTCAAAGGGAAAGCAAAAGGCAACCAGAACCACAACACATACTGAAATAAAGGGTGGAAAGCCTATTATTGGTACCATTCCTTGAGAAACCCTGTGCCAACACTGGCTGTATTCAGAAAACCCAGCTCGAAAAGACAGGAATTCTCCTTCTAGTGAAAACAGAAATTGGTGAAACTGAGCAGTTCTGGCATCGTTGATGAAGAGAAAGCAGATTTAATGCTTCAAGTCCAGTGACTCTTCATCAGAAAAGGTCACTCGACCCAAAATGTTAACTCTGCCAGACCTGCTGAGTTCCTCCAACAATTTCCATGTTTGTTTCAGATCTCCAGCGTCTGTTTCATTCATTCTCCTTTTGGCCCAAGTTCAACAAAGCTCACCACCATTTCAAATAGTCGTCCTGCTTTTTCTTACCCTGCCTACAGCCTCAAGGCCTAACAGCTTCTCACACCCAGTTATTTCCCAGTTTATAGCTTCTGATCCTCCTGGGCACTCCCACTTTCTGGTGATCTTCCCCATTGGCTTCACTTACCTGAGACCCATGATGATCAGAACATACATGACAGCAGTCCGTTCCTGGTCTCCTCATTGATGGCATGCTGTTGGCTCCTTCTGAACAAGTCCCAAATAGTAATGTGGGATTTCACTGTCCAGGCACACAGAGCACATGAAAACTGCAACCTTGCAATTTCTGGACCATTTCCTTTGGAATCATTATCACTGAGACAAATTTTATATTTGCTTACTGTGCATGTATGCATACTCTGAGCAAGCATCAGTGATAACAATGAAGCAATCCCGGGTTTGGATCTGAAGCGAATGTCCCCACTTTACCAACAAATCTCTTTACTGAGATCTGCACGGAATGAAGACCTTACTTAGCTCTTTCGTGGTATTATAGGGCTTGGCTACTCATTGAATAAGATCAGAAGATTCAACAACATTTCATGTTTTTAGACTTATTTGACGGTTTTGTGTCAGATTTTCACAACCCTGGAAGACAATTTCATAACTGTATTAATCCATGTTTACTCTGGTATGTTACTATATATCAAGTTAACTAATGGTAATTTCTTTCTTGGCTTTTTCTCCCTGCTGTTATATATTGCAGGCACAGTAATTATACAAAGAAACCAATCATACTTGACTTTGTTCATCCATTTGAACCATCCTTCTTTCAGCTGAAGACGCCATTATGTGAATGTAAAAGACGACAAAAACTGAAACAGCCTTTTTCTGAAAAATAAACATTTTTGCTGTGCTCACTGAAGGGCTCAGACACAGTAACATACTCACTTATTTCTTGACCCATGCATGCTTTATTTTTCATCTTGAGAAAATTCTTCCTGTTTTCATCATTACAAATTTGTTGTAAGACTTGTGATTTTTTTTAGTTATGTATAAAGATGAAAGCCTTGCCAACAAACTGTTGGCACCTTAAGTAAATTAACTGAAACCGTGGGATGACATTGCAGTTTTGCTGCTATATTTTTCATATCTGTCCTCTGACAATTTGCCCTTTAATGCTTGGTGTGCAAGATGGGTAATTTTTATTTTAATTTGAAAATGGTTGAGGACATATATTAAGGGAACTGTTTTCACCATAACCCAAGCCAATTGGCAATGTGAATTTCCTCAGTAGTGTTGCCCTTTTCATCTCATAATTTTGAAGTTTTGAGTTCAAATTCATTTATATGAAAAAGCATCTTCCATTCATGCCTTACCCATCACTAGCTGAAGGTCAGTCCTCGGCATGAACATTCCGGAATTCATTTGTTTCTGTGCTCAGAGACTGAGAATGGAGGATACAGAGAATACAAAAATCCTATAATTGGTCATTGTTCAGGAGGAATTCTTTGTAATTGTGTAAACTAAATAGAGTGAATTGGACCTTTAGCCAGGTAAAATTAATACTCAAATTATATCTGGAATGGAGCAGAACAGCAAGTATGGTGAAAGAAAACCTGAAAATGGATTGCAAATTATGAAATTCTCTTGAAGGTTACAAACAAATGTGAAAATTCCGCTTCGAACATCCATTCCACTCCCATAGACAATGTATGAACCTCTTTGTAAATACTCTGAAAAATTACTATAATCCATGAAAACCTAAGAATTAAGAACAGAGGACTTGGTTGGCCAGTCAGTATGATCATGGCTGATCTTAGATTTAAGCTCCATTTTCCTGCTCTCTGCCCATATCTCTTGCATTCTAGAAATACCAAAAACCTGTCAAGCCAGCCTTGAATATCCACAACCAACAAAGGTAGACCATTTCAAAGATTCACCACCCTTTTCCATAAGAAATTTCTCCTCATATCAGTCTGAAATGAACTGCCCCTTATCCTGAAACAGTGCCCCTTGGTTCTATACTCCCAGGTAAGGAAACGCTACTTCAGTATTTACCTATCAAGCTCTTTAATAATCTTGAATGTTACAATGAGATCAGGTCTTATTCTTCTAAAATCCAGAGAATAAATGTAGAGCTCACTTAGCCACTCGGTTTCAGACAAATCATTCATTCCAGGGACCAAAATTTCCTACACTGTCTCCATTGTAAATATATCCTTCTTTAAATAAGGAAACCAAAATTGCCCACAGTATTTCAGGTGTGGTGTCCTCAAAACACTGTGCAGTTCATTCTTGTCCTCCCAAACTCTTACATTAAAGATCAACATGCTGATCGCTTGCTGTATTCCCATGTGAAATGTTTGGGTTCCTTATACAAGCATATCCGTTTCTCTAGACATCAATGTTTATAACTTTCATACATGTTTTAAAAAATAGTTGCTCTCCAGTTTTCTGGCATGACTGCAGGAGTTCACATTTCCTCACATTTTACTCCATTGGCAATTTTGTTGCCCACTCACTTCACCTGTCTATATCTATTTGCCACCCCATTGTGTTGTCCTCATAGCCTATGTTCTCTGTAAAATTAACCAACCTGGAAGCACAATTTGTCTCCTTGTCTATGTTGTTGATGTAAAGTGTACATAACTGAGACCCTAACAATCCACTAGTCAACTTGAAAATACCACTTTTATCCCACTCCTTGTTTCAATTTCTTAAAACTGACTTGACCCTTTTTTAAAAAATCATTATGCTTTCTAAAAACATTGTTAAGACTTCCCAATAATAAATTGCAGGCTTTTTCAGTGATTGATGAAAAGGAGCTCCCTGTTTTCACGCTCCCCTCCTTTCCTCAAACTTAATGTCACATTGGTCATTTACAATCTGCTGGAAACATTCTGGAATCAAGGGGAATTTTGAAAATCACTGCCGATACATCAACTGTCACTACAGCCCTCTGTTTTAGACCATGTTGCAGTTTTGCCTCAAATATCCAATCAGATAGTTGAATTGCTTGATTTTCCCATTCTGATTTTACTTGTGCTACCTCTCCATCATGATTCCTGACTGCAATTTGTTTCTGTGTCTTTCTTCAATATCCACTTGTGGATAAATACCAATTTGAACACAAACATAAAGGCTATCATTCACTGTTCACCATCCGTTCCATCCCATTCCTAGCCACTTTTTCAGAGTAAACCCTGAACCAACATTTCAATTCATATGGTCTCCATCACAAATCACCTGCTTGTTCCCTTCCTGAGCCCATTTGCTACTTTAATCCTTGTTCATGCCTTTGTCACCTCCAAACTTTAACGTGTAAACTTCCCCCTGGCCAGCCTTCAACCTTTTGCCCTCTGTGAACTCAGCTGTTTCAAAACTCTGTTTTCCAAATTCCATTTTATCCAACCATCCCTATTCTTGTTAACCTATTGACTTATAATGGTCAGTGTACCAAATGTGCTGAATTTAAATTTTCCTCTTTAAATACCTCTATTTTCTCTCAACGCCATTTAACTGTTGTGTCCTTCTAACCTCACTCCATTAGCTCCCATACCCTGAGAATTCTTTCTGACTCCGCCATTTTATGAATCTTTCCCTCTAGTAAGTCCGTTGTTGAGGGCCTTGCCTTAAATCATCAAGGACCATGCTCTGAAATGCCCTCCCTGTAACTTCCTTTAAGATTACGTTAAAGCCCAATGCAGTGACCGAGCTTTTAGGCATGTCATCTTCGTACCATATTTTCTGTATTTTCTTGTCCACTTAAGAACTAAAAGTCTAATGATGGCCATGAAACTATTGTTGATTGTGTGGGGGGGAAAAGACCCATCTGGTTCACCAGTCTCCTTTAAGGAAGGAAACTGCCGTCCTTACCCAGTCGGACCTACATCTGACTCCAAACTTTGAGCAATGTGGTTGACTCCTGACCTCGTAAAGGGTTGGACATTAAGTGCTGGCCTAACAAAGGACACCCACATCCTAAGAATAAGTAAACAAAAATTATCAGCTCTTTGAACCAACTTGGGCTAGCAGCTGTATATAAATGCAGTAGTTTACAATCCACAGCATCTAATTTGATTGGATCACTGACATGCAGTTTCTACACCATCAGATAAACTCACTATCACTGGCAGCGACGCTTTGTGCTCCAGTATAAAACTTTAAAAAGCACGTACAAAATATGGAATATTAACATCAAAGTGCATTCCAAAGGCTGATAGTTGTCAGGACAGGTAGAAGGCAGCATGATAAATGTTACTGTGTTCTCAAACCTGCATGACTTATTGTTGCAAGGATTCCTATCTCCTTCAGATGCTTTCTTTATACTGTTTTGCTAAAACATTCCTCTGCAAGCAGAGGGGCTTTAAAAACATAAGCTGAGTTAGTCAGTGCTGTAGTTAGTTCAGTATTGTTAATAGAAAATGAATAATTTTAGAGGGGATTCATATATTTCAAATCAGCTAGAAATTCTGTATAATAGTATTGTTCTGTGAAGTTACTCTTCCCATGGAAATCAGCCACATTGTATATTATGTTGCTCTAAGTTAATTTGTATAGTATGTTAATGTTTTATGAGTTTAAATTCATGGTGCCTGACTATTGTTTTGCAAGTTTTGTGCAAGCTGCACTTGCCATCTGTGAAAGGTGTCTTAATGTAATGCTGTATCACATTGCAATATGCATTGGGTGTTTCCCTCCACGATGGCAAAGGTCTAATCCAGATGCAAAACAGAAACAGCATTAAAGAACCAGAGAAATGTCTTTAAAGAAAACAAAATGGATAAATTTGATTTTATTTTTGGAATTGATGACAGTCTTCAAATTCCTATTTATTATGTTGTGGTGCTGATATAGTGCTGCAAAAATTACTGAGTCCTTATTCTTGGTTCAATCACAAATAAAATTGAATTACATATTTGAAAGCCAGTGTTTCATAGCATTTAATGTGTGAAAGAGTGGCATCCATACCTAACCTGAAGCAGGGAAGCAGAAAGATCTGCATTAAGTCCAAAGCCTTGAGAATAATCTCCTGTGAAATTCTACTTTACACTAGTAGTCGAAGGAAAAGTTTTGATACTATACAGTGCCCATACTTTATTTCTTAAGAGATGACCTGTAACTTTTTAGAGGAATTATTTAACAATTACATTTTATCTACTGCCATAAATAGTGCTTCCTGTTTACAAAGTTTAAATATAGGTTTATCACCTTTTGGCCAATGTCAAAGCACAGCAGAGGTAGGATAAGATCAGGATTTGAATTATTTGAATTGCTTTTCTGTGTATTGAAAATTAATTGGTACGTGAGAAATAGTGTAGCTATTTCATAAAAGCTGGGAACAATTGATTTTTGTTGAATTGCCAAGATGTTTGTAGAATGTTAATCAATCAAAAACAGGACAACAAAAGGAATGCTCTCGCTGTGAAAAGGAGGCATTTGAAAACTCTTCATGGACTATCCAACAAAATAAAAAGGTGCAAATCGTTCTAAGCTCAACTGTATATATAACAAAATAACAGACTTCGACTTTAAAAAATTGACAATGCTCCTTTCAGGCAATTAATCAATGAAGATATTTATATAAAACATCTGTGGAACCATATTCTGGCATATTTACACCAACCTTAATTTAGGGGGCTGGATCACCTGCTGCTACACGTATTTGCTGAAAAGGTTCTGTGTAATGGACCTTCAGCATTGATGCTCCTGCCAAACCTGCAACATGACTGCAGCAGATTTTTTATTACGTTTAAAACAAATAGCAGGATCAAAGCTGTCTAGTAGATGGCAGTTAACTGAAGGAATCTTATTCCAAATCAAGAGGAATTTACTAACACAGTGATTGCATACAAGCAGATTTCATAGAACTACATTGAATTTACACTGTTCAGCTCAACTGGAATGTATTCGCATTTTTTCCCATAGAACTTTTTTCCATGCCAATTGCCTCTTTTAAAATCTTCTATTTCCCCTCCTGTAGGCAAAATGCTTTTCCTTAAATAACCTCCTATGTTATCTGCTTGTCTCTTCAAATAACAGCAAGTTTCACATGCCATTTGTTTAAGCAGCCCCTCCCAAGTTCTCTATTTGATCTGTTTGTCTTACAGTTCAATATATAAGTCTACTCTACTTTCATATACCTACAATACGAAACCCTTTCACATTCAGACTGAAGTTTGGGAATCTTTCTAGTCATTTGCTATCAAAGTTATTGACTGCCTGATTTCTCGTTCTACTGTCAGCCAACGCCTATCTTTATTAAATGTGGACTTGCACAAATTTGTTATGGTTTGTTTTTATAACTACATGCAATTTTCTGGCCCTGCAGGTACTTTTTACACTGGCTGAGATTTTTTGTTTTATTTTGCAGAACAATTTCAAAGAAATGTCACTCCCTTATTAAGAAAATGATTAAAAGACTCAAATTGCTAAGTGTCTTGTCTGTTCAAGGTTACAAGAAGCTTCAGAAGTTCTTGGTTCCCTAGCAGTGGACTACAGGGAGTACAGTAATGCAATCTGAGAACCCAGATGATGCCAACACTGATGAGACTGAAGCTTAATTGGCTGTGTATCAATTTAATCAGTCACTGTCAGTCTCTAAATCTGTTATATTAGTTAAAACCTGTTCTTAAACTACCACTATTCTTAGTTTCTTAGCATTGTTTCCCTCGTAATTTTAATTCTCACTTCAAACCATGCCTAACAAATATGGTAAGATTGGAGAAATTATTGTTCTGCCCCATTCATTTTTACTCATGAGACAGTAGGGATAAGGAAGAATGACATAATTATTGCAGTGAGACCGGAGCATTTGTTTATGTCAAAACAAGATAAGGCCAAGGTTTCACTTTGGGTCATTTATGCAATTAGAGTCCAAACTGCACTGGTGTTGTGAAGTTAAGACATCATACAGGTTTCCAAACAGTTGGGTATTATTGGTAGCTTAAAATCTTAAACCTGTGTGATCAAGCAGCAAAACAATGTATTTGTTTCCCTTACATTGAGAAATTTTCATTGCATTTAACTGTGGTAATCTGGAGCAGTTTTATTAGCAGAGCGCATAAATGGGTCCATCAAAAATAAGTATCTTGAATGACAGTGTCAAGACAACACCCAAGAGTAACTTGATATTAAAATATCTGAAAATGAATTTTTAAAAACTCTACTAAAAATTTGCTAGTTTTGTTATTGTGCAGTAGGCACAGTCCAAGTATAATTTGAAGATTTTTTGGAGTATTTTTAAACTTTAAAAACTGTGTACTTGAATAAAGCTATGAATGATTGTATACAGACCATATCAGTTTAAGCTTGCCATGCTTTTTATTTCATTGTTGGGGTGTGGCCTTCGCTGTAAATGTTTGTAGAACTTCATTTGTAACAACGTAACTTACTCTGAAAATTCCATAACCTTTGTTGCCGGTTTGGCCAATATGGAGACTGTAGACTAAAACTTAAAAAGCTTAAAAATGGTGGATCTTTGACTTCTCATAAATTGGATACCAGTTTAGTAACTATTAAAGCATGTAAAACCTGCTAAATTTATTTGAAGTTAATAAACTTTTTGAGAAACTTGCTAAAATTGGAAGAAAGATGTGAATATTATAGAAATCATTTTAAAAGTGAATCTGACTTTATTCTGATGCCTTGATTACAGCTGACAGCCTGAAATAAATATTATGTAAAGTAATACAACAACATGAACTTAAAAGAATCCATTTTCTCATTCTTGCAAACCTTAGTGATAAAATTTCAAAAGTGCACTCTAGAATTCTGGAAATCTTTTGTTGACTGTTAAACAGCAACTATTCAATAAGGCTGTAAGTTTCTCTTGATCATTCAGAGGATGGAAACAAGAGTACTGCTCATTCCTGATTGTAGCGAGCTATCTTCGTGAACAGCTATCCTTGATGTCGTGTCGATTTACATCTACTGAGCTTTAAGGAGTGTGTTCCAGGATTTTGATCCAGCAGCACTAAAGGATATAGTTCAATTTTCCCTGCTGCCAGGTGGCATTCCCAGTTGCCCCCTGCTTGCCCTGGACTGTCAGCAAGTTTGTGTTGGAACAAACAAGGCCTCTCCCTGGTTTGCCTGTTCTTCATCCAGTTGAGCTCCTTTAAAGGCCATTTCCTGTTCAACCTCAATCCTGAGGTATACAAAATGTTTTCAAGAGTAGGAGTAGCCCTGAAATTCACCCTGCTCAAGGTTGGGTGGGAAGGGATATTGGGGAGAGGACACCTTCTTCAATGGCCCTTGCTCCATTCCATTGGGGTGCCCCTTCTTTGTTCCTTACCCTCCCTGCTCCTGGCCTATCCATCTGGAACCAAGTACCACGCTCTCCAGCTCCCTGCTGTGACAGCAGTGCAGTGTCCCTGGTCCTGCACACAGAGACGTTGACTGTTTGTAGACCCAGTCCTGGACATTATGTGATTGGCATTGCTGGAACTACAGAATGAATGCCAATCAAATTTGCCAGCATGTCTCTGAGGTAGGATGTCCTCCTGAGTTATGGGCAGAAGTCACAAAATCCAGCCAATGGGTACAGTCTGATTTAACAGTGTTGCTTTCTAGCTTGCTCTTCACAAAGCAAGATGGGAAATCCTGCCAGCTAAAGAAGACTCTGCTCACAGTTCCACATCAGGATGGTATGTGACTTGGAGGGGAGCCTCCAGCTGATGGTTTTCCCATCTACCCAGTGCTCTTTAGTTTGAGATGGTAAATGTTACAGTTTGGAACATGCTGCTGAACCAGCCTTGGTGAGTTATTGTAAGACTTCTTGTAGCTGGAACACAGTTGTCACTGTATCGGTGGGAGGGGAGTTAATGTGTAAGGTGGTGGACAGGGTACTCATTGATCATGTTGCGTTGCCTCAGAATGTATTGAGCTTCATGAGTATTGTTAGAGCTTCACACAAATGAAGAATATTCTATCACACTCCTGAATTAGTCATTGTAGATGGTGGACTTGGGGGAGATACAGTATTTATGACAGAACGTCTAAGCCCAGACCTGCTCTGCTAGCCAGATTATATATAAGAGTGGCCCAGTTAATTATTTCAGAAACATTCACCGATTCTTCAATTATTTTTAGAACAACGGTTGAAGTCATTTCTGTGAAAATTAAATGTTTGTTCAGTGAGGTAGGTCATTAGAATGTGGCATGGAAAAGGCTAAGGTGTGGTGTATTTTAATCTTATCTAGCACCAGCAGTAAATCGATATGTTTCTCTGAGAATAGATGGTTCTCTATAATCCTTTACCACAGTGAATTACCTGGAAGCATGACCCACAATTAATTACTTTTTTACATTTAATTATTTTTGTTATTGCCACCATTTTGTTTGTGGAGCGTGGAAAGAAGTGTGGAACAGTTCTGTTACAGATGGAGACTGAATAGCTTCTTGTGTCAGATTGAAACTCTGCAAGAGTAACGTAACTTGCCCAGATCCCAAGCTCTTCCCTGATCTTGTGTAAATTGTCCTTCTGCAGATAATTATCCAATTTCTGAAAGCCATGACTAAATCTGTCCCCACTAAACACTGAGATTGTGCATTCTAAATCCTAACTGTACATTATATGAAAATGTTTTCCTCAATTCACCCTAAATTACCCCTTTCATTCATGACACTTCCATTGATACGAATAGTTTCCCCCTTTTACTCTATCCAGATGATGTGTGATTTTATCAAATCTCCTCTCGATCTTCCGTGAGGAGAGCTTTACCAGCTCTGCTGTCTTTCAGTGTAAGTGAAGATTTTCATGTCCAGAACTATTCTGTTTTGTCCTTTCTACGCCCACGCTAATGTTTCCACAGCCTTCCTTAAATTTGGTAGCCAGATTTGGGAATAATCCAGAATTGGATACAATGGGAAAACTTTTCTCACCCCGGAGATGGCGAGAGAGGCAATGAGAAGGGAAGATATCTGGGTACTTTTATCCTGGGCGGAAACTCACCACCTAAACAATTATGTTCTAAATGAGGTGGTGCACAGGTGACCTTCCCAAGAGACCAGCAATTAAGGCCCTGAAGTGGTCATTTAATGGCTACTTAAGGTCCCAACTCAGCACCTGCCCAATCAGCTGCATCCTTGATGGGTGGGTAATGTGGCTAATTTTTGATGAGTTACTGTTTGCAGCCTGTTTGCTTGGTGTGAAGGACGGGAAGGGGAGAAGCTTCCAATTTTCTTAATCTGGAGGAATTGCTCCGCTCTTGAATGTATTGAAGGGTCTGGATAGTTTTAGCCCCTCTTGAGAAATCCTGGGATATGGGAAACTGGTAGGAAACTGAAACTGGAGCTCAAGATCAGCCATGATCAAATCGAAGGGCAGAGCTTCTCAATTATTCTGTCTTATTTCTTGCATGATCTCTTGTTTTATCTTATTGATGAATTGATTAGATTGGACATGGAAAACTAGTACATCCTTGCTAATTAATAACTAAGATCATGCAAATGCAGGAGTTATTCAGTCATACAGAAGTTGAGTATTGCCAACAAACAGCATGTTTTCCCAAAGCTGTTTATATTACACTAATCACATCAATTTACAGAAACATACAAGGTGAAGAGAAAGTCACATTGATACTAAATGAGCAAATGCTGGCAAGCGGACATGGGTTGGCAAAGATGTTGCCCAGGAGAATGCTCCAGTTAGTTGATGATTGGCAGTGAATTGTCAAGCCACATTTAAATTTTAACCCAGAGAGATTGACTCTGATTGATCAAAACATACCCTTACAAAATGAAGCGGAGAATGGCTGCCACTTTGTTTCGTTGCATTAAAGCAGGTGGAGTGTATGTATGTGTTCTCTGTCCACAATATTAACATGTCGCCTCCGCTATAGGAGTAAGAAAAATCCCATGGTGTTTTATACGTATGCAAAGAGCAAGTGAGTAGCTAGGGAAAGGGTAGGTCCACTCAAGGGCAAAGGAAGGAATTTATGCATGGGGCCAGAGAGATTGGTGAGGACCTTAACGAATGCTTTGCATCAGTGTTCATGAAGGAGAAGGACATGGCTGATGGTGAGACTAGAGAAGCGTATGTTGATACTCTGGGACGTTGCAGTATAAAAAAGGAGATGGTATTGAGTATTTGGAAAAATATTAACGTCAATACGTATAGACCTGATGGGATTTAGCCCAGAATGCTAAGGGAGGCGGGTCAGGAAATTCCTGAGACCTTAAACGAAATTATTTTGGTCACAGGAGAGGTCCCAGAGGACTGAAAGATGGCCAGTGTTGCTCCTTAGTTTAAGAAGGGCCACAGGGATTACCTGGGAAATTACAGGTTGGTGAGCCTTACATTAGTGGTAGGGAAATTATCGGAGGAGATTCTTAGAGATAGGATTTACTCACATTTGAACAACTATGGACTTATCAGCAATAGACAGCATGGCCTTTTGGGGGGAAGGTCATGCCTTACAAACTATTGAGTTTCTTTTGAGTAAGTGACAAAGGCAATTGATGTGGGCACACCTTTGACAAGGTCCCTTTTCGAGGGTATTAGCTATGAGATTGGAAAAACTGGGTTTTGTTTTCATTTGAAACTTGAAGGATGAAGGGTGGCCTGATAGAAGTTTACAAGGTCCCTTGTGGCAGGCTGATGAAACACTGAGCTAATAAAATTGATACTGAAGCGGTTTAGTCATAGAAGACAGAGAGTTGCAAAGGAAGGGTATTTTTCTGACTGGAGATCTGTGACCAGTGGTGTTTCATAAAAACCAATGCTGGGATGCCTGTTGTTTGTAATGTATATGAGTGATTTGGAGGAGAATGCAGGTGTCCTGATTAGTAGGTTTGCAGAACTGCAGACAGTGAGGAGGATTGCTCAGACAGGCTGGAGACTTGGATGAAGAAATGGCAAATGGAGTTGTGTCCAGACAAATGTGATGTGATGTATTTTGGGAGATATAAAGGGAAGTATCAATAAATGGTGGAACACTTAGAAGTATGAACATACAGAGGGATCTGGGCCTACAGATCCACAGTTCCCTGAAAGTGGTAACGCAAGTGGATAAGGTTGTTAAGAAGGCATATGACATGATTGCCTTCACTGGTCTGGGCATAAAGTATAAAAATTGGCAAGTCTTTGTTGCAGCTGTATAGAGCTTCAGTGAGGCCACATTTGGAATTTTGTGTAAAGTTCTGGTCACCACACTGCCAAAAGGGTGAGGAGGTTTCAGTGAGGCTTACCAGGATGTTAATTGTTTTCGAGGGTATTAGCTATGAGGAGAGATTGGAAAAACTGGGTTTTGTTTTCATTTGAAACTTGAAGGATGAAGGGTGGCCTGATAGAAGTTTACAAAATAATGAGAGACTTGGATAGAATGGATAGTCAGAGTCTTTTCCAGGATAGAAATCTTCAGTTACTAGGGGACATTGGTTTAATGTTAAAACGGATAAGTTTAAAGGAAATGTTGGGGGCAAGTTTTTTACACAGATAGTGTAAGTGCCTGAAATGCGCTGTCAGAGGAGGAGGTGGAGACAGATACAATAAAAACATGTAACACATATCGTGACAGATACATGAATAGACAGGGCACAGAGGGATAAGGACCACGTAGAGGCAAAGGTTTTGGTTTAGAAAGGCATTATGCATCAGCATAGCCTTGGTGGGTTGAAGGACCAATTCCTGTGCTGTATTGTTCTCTGTTCTTGTTAGATGATGCTGAAGTTGTACAAGACACTTATTAGACATCGGTCATAGTACTGTGTACAGTGCTAGATGTTACATTATAGGAAGAGTGTGAATATATTGGAGAGAGTGCAGAACCAATGGTTCCAGAGATGAGGAACTTCTGTGATGAGGATAGATCGAAGAAGCTGGATCTGTTCTCCTTAGACAATAAAGGCTACAAGGAGATCTCCGAGATGATTACTAAATCATGAGTGAGCTTGAAAGAGTAGGTAGTGACAAACTGTTTCCACGCATGAAAGGAACAAAAGCCAGAAAGCGTAGATTTAAGTGATGATGGGAACTGCAGATGCTGGAGAATCCAAGATAATGAAATGTGAGGCTGGATGAACACAGCAGGCCCAGCAGCATCTCAGGAGCACAAAAGCTGACGTTTCAGGCCTAGACCCTTCATCAGGGTCATCATCAGCTGATGAAGGGTCTAGGCCCGAAACGTCAGCTTTTGTGCTCCTGAGATGCTGCTGGGCCTGCTGTGTTCATCCAGCCTCACATTTCATTATCTTAAGCGTAGATTTAAAGTCATCTGCAAAGCAAGCAAGAATGAAGAGGGGAGAACTTTTTCATCTGGTGAGTAGTGAGGGTCTGGATGTGTGTGTCGGGATCAGCTCAACTGAAGCATTTGAGGGTATTGGGTGATTATTTGGATAAAAGTAATGTGTGAGGGCATGGAGAAAAAGCAGGAGAATGGTACTTAGTAAAAGAGCTGGAGCAGGCACAGTGGACCAAAACGCCTCCATCTGGAGGGGGTGCAGAGGAGGTTTACCGGCTTGATTCCGCAGTTGAGGGGGTTGGTTTATGAGGAGCGACTGAGTAGATTGGGATTATATTCATTGGAATTCGGAAGATTGAGGGGGGGATCTTACATAAACATATAAAATTATGAAGGGAATAGATAAGACACAAGTAGAGAGGATGTTCCCACTGGCAGCTGAAGCTAGGACAAGAGGGCATAGCCTCAAGATTAGAGGGAGCAGATTTAGGACAGAATTGAGAAGGAACTTCTTCACCCAGAGGATTGTTAATTGATGGAATTCCTTGTCCAGTGAAGTAGTTGATGCTATTTCAGTAAACGTTTTTAAAGCTAAGGTGGATTTTTTTTGAACAATAAAGGAATTAAGGGATATGTTGAGAACACGGGTAAGTGGACCTGAGTCCACAAAGAGATCAGCCATGATCGTATTGAATGGCGGAGCAGGCTCGAAGGGCCGAACAGCCTACTCCTGGTCCTAGTTCTTATGTTCTTACCTGTGCTGTAACATTTTGTGATTCTGTAATATCACTGCCATCCATAAAGACATGTTGTGGCTGGAGAAATCAGGTAAAGATTGGGTTTTATTGTCTCAATCTAAAAGACTATTATAATGTCAAACTGTTACCTTGCAGATGGGAAAAAAAAGCACAAAACCAGTCAATAAAGATTTAAACAATGACCAAGATTGATGGCAGGAAATTGTTTTTGCAAAGTTACTTTTTTTCTATCAAGTTAACAGCTTGTAAATTTCCATTAACACCTGAAAAAAAAACTGTGGATGCTAGAAATAAGAAATAAAATCAGAAATAGCTGGAACAACTTGGCATGTCTGGCAGCATTCCCGGACAGAAAGCAGAATTAATGTTTTGTGTCCAGTAACCCTTCTTCAGGACTGATAGTAGGAAGGAAAAGGTTGGTGTTTATGCTAAAGAAGGGATGGGGGGGGGGCGGTCGTGAAGGAGGGGAGGGGAAGGGAATAAACAATAGGTGGAGATGGAGCCCAGAGAGAGAGAAAAACAGTCAGGCAGACAAAAGACTGGGTAAAGGTCAGCCTGGGAGAATGAATAGCTACTAACGGAGACTGTTAGTGTCTGACTGTGGGTTGTACTGTGGTGGCAGTCCATGTGATAACAAAGCCTGGTGTGTGGGGGTTGGGTAAAAAAAAAGGAAGAAGGTGCTCAGGCCCTAAAATTAGTGAACTCGATATTGAGTCCAGCGGAAAATGAAGTGCTGTTCTTCCAGCTTGTGCTGAGCTTCTCTGCAGCACTGTGACAAGGCTGAGACAGAGATGCCGTTGGCCAGGGAACAGGGTGGTGTGTTAAAGAGACAGGCAGCTGAAAGCTCGGGGTCTTTTTTGTCTGTAGGTGTTCTACGAAGCAGTCTCCCAGCCTGCACTTTATCTCCCGAGTGTAGGGGAGGCCACATTGTGACTAGTGAATTCAGTAGACTAGATTGTGTGAAGTGCAGGTAAAGGACTATTTCTACTGATAGGTGTGTCTAGGAGATGTTGGGAATGGAGAAGAACTACACCCAAGCTGTACCTGCTAATGACCACCCTTTTCCTCAGCAGAGGATTCCCCATCAATGTAGTTGACAGGGCTCTCAGCTGGATCTAACCCATTTCATGCTCCTGTGCGCTAACCCCCTCTCTTCTCTCCCACAACAGTGATAGACACCCTTGTGCTCACCTACCATCCCACCAACATCCACATCCAAAGGATCATGAGCCATCATTTCTGCCACCTCCAGCAGGATTCCACCACCACTCACACATTCCCCTTCCCTCCCTTGTCAGACTTGCACAGGGACCTTTCCCTTTAGAACACCCTGGTCCACTCCACCTTCACTTCCAACCCCACCACCCACAGCCCCACGGCACTTTCGCCTGTAATTGCAGGAGGTGATGTGGAGGTGCTGGTGTTGGACTGGGGAGGACAAAGCCAACAGTCACATAGCACCAACTGGTTTATTTAAAATCACAAGCTTTTGGAGCTCTGCTGCTTCATCAGGTGAAGCAGCGGGAGGCACACAGGCACAGAATTTATAGGCAGAGAGATCATTGTAAGATAATTCCAGATAACTAAGGGTGTCAAAAGATTGTACAAATGGCGTGAGTGGAGTGACAACAGGCTGAATACCAAGGGAAGGGATGATCTATATTCCGATTAATTGAGACAGAGAGATAATTAACAAATAATCAAAAATAAGATGGTGCAGGAAACAAACCAAATGGCTGAAATAACATCAGAGATAATGGGATCTGCCCTCTCCCCATCCCCCTCTCTGATGAAGGGTCTAGGCCCGAAACGTCAGCTTTTGTGCTCCTGAGTTGGCTGGAATAACATGATAGGTATAAGAATCGCATGCCGAGAGTTGAACCAAATTACGAGTAATCCAAAATTGTACAAACTAATTAAGGTAGAGAGATAATCATAAGTATTCAAGGTAGTGGTACCAAAACAGCAGTAAGGAAGATTCTACAAATACAAAA
The DNA here is from genome assembly GCF_030684315.1 of Stegostoma tigrinum. Lineage (NCBI taxonomy): Eukaryota > Metazoa > Chordata > Chondrichthyes > Orectolobiformes > Stegostomatidae > Stegostoma > Stegostoma tigrinum. The sequence continues at coordinate 130,319,239 of NC_081357.1, read as the reverse complement.
CAGTGTGTTGGGGTCACACAAGAAGAACTGAAGATCAGGTTTGGGGCCACCCTCACAGCTACCAATCTTGGCCATCAGCCTGTGCTCGACAACTCGGAGTTGTTGTGTATCTCAAAGGTTGCCTTGGTCGATGTTGACCCAAAGACCCGAGGCTGAATGTCCTTGACCGCGGAAGTGTCCCCCCACTGGGAGGGAACATTCCTCTTTGGCAATTATTGTGCAGTGTCCATTCATCTGTTATTGTAGCGTCTGCATGGTCTCACCAATATACCATGCCTCAGGGCAACCTTGTCTGCAATGTATGAGATAGAAAACGTTGGCCAAGTCACATAAGTTGCCGTGGCAGGGTTTTGTAGTGTCATGGTCGATGTTATCCTGAAGGCTGGGTAGTTTGCTGCGAACAACAGTCTGTTTAATGTTTGGTGGGTGTTTGAAGGCAAGAAGTGGGGGCATGGAGAAGATCTTGGCAAGATGTTCATCACCATCGATGACATGTTGAAGGCTGTGATGAACATGGCGTAGTCTCTGCAGTCCAGGGAAAAACTGGATGACGAAGGGTACTCTGTTAATTATGTCCCATGCTTGTCTTCTGAGGAGGCCATGGCAATTTTTCGCTGTGGCACGTCAAAACTGACGATTGATGAGCATTGTATCCTGTTCTTATGAGGGTGTCGTTGAGCATCAGTAGGTGTCTATTACATTCCCCCTCATCGGGCCAGATCCTGTGTATCTGCGGGGCTTGTCTGTAGAAGGTGGCTTCTTTAGCATGTTTACGGTGGTAGCTAGAGAAGTGAAGCAGCGTGAGGTTTGCGGTAGAGTGATGTACTAGGGTGTCCTTCCTTGTCAGAGATGTGTGTGTCCAAGAATGAGATTGATTCTGAAAAGTAGTCCATGGTAAGTCTGATGGTATGATCATCGTGTCATCATTTCAGTGATTCTTCACTATGCATCCGAAGGAAGAAATGTCGTTGATCTATGTGGTGTATAGCATTGGCTGGAGGTCCTGCGCGGTAAAGAGGTCTTGTTCGAAATTGTGCATGAAAATTCTGGCGCATTGCGTGCAAATTTGATCCTGCAGAAGATGTCACAGCTCTCCCTTCATTTTTTTCTCTCTTCACAATCCAAAGCCTCTAACATTATTGAACTGACATAGAGTCCTGAAGGCTGCAAGATCCCGAGCAGGAAATGAAGTGCTGTTCTTCCAGCTTATGCTGAGCTTTGCTGGAGCATTCCTGAGACAGACATGTTGGCCAGAGAGCATGGTGTTGAAGTGACAGGCAACTGGAAGTTCAGGGTCATTTTTGTGACAGAACATGGGCGTTGGAACATTATATCCATTGCCATGTTATCTAAGTAGCATACTTTACATTTGATATATCCTTCAATGGTTTTGAATTTCTTCCATTGTAACAATTGAACCAATATATTGTTCATGATCCATGCTCAGAAAGACATAGAACAGAGAACATAGAAAAGTACAGCACAGTACAGGCCCTTCAGCCCACGATGTTGTGCCGTGGATTAATCCGAATCCAAAAATAAAATAACCTAACCTACATTCCCCTCAATTCACTGCTGTCCATGTGCATGTCCAGCAGTCGTTTAAATGTCACTAATGACTCTGCTTCCACGACTACCACTGGCAAAGTATTCCATGCGCTTACAACTCTCTGGGTGAAGAGCCTCCCTCTGATGTCTCCTCTATACCTTCCTCCTAACACCTTAAAACTATGACCCCTCATGGCAGTCAATCTGCCCTGGGGAAAAGTCTCTGGCTATCGACTCTATCCATGCCTGTCATTACCTTGTACACCTCGATCAGGTCACCTCTCTTCCTCCTTCTCTCCAGAGAGAAAAGTCCGAGCTCAGTAAATCTCTCCTCGTAAGACAAGCCCTCCAGTCCAGGCAGCATCCTGGTAAACCTCCTTTGCACCCTCTCCAAAGCCTCCACACCTTTCCTATAATAGGGCGACCAGAACTGGACACAATATTCTCACCAGGGTTTTGTAGAGCTGCAGCAAAACCTCACGGGTCTTAAACTCAATCCTCCTGTTAGACAGCCAAGGTAAAGGATTTTTATCACACCCACAGAAAAGATTAAGACCATTGTAGCAGAGAAACATCAAACTTTGTTTAATCTATATATTCTTTGTTCTTTAGAATGAGAGCCATACCTTACAAAACATTCGATGTTGTATGAAGTGTTGTCTAATGTCACCCTTTAATAAACTTATCAACAACCATTTTTTGCAATTTTATTTATTTAGAATTTCAATCTTAGTTTATTGACTGCTAAAGTTCTGGAAGGCTTTGTTATTTTTAGCAATAATTTAAATTAATATATTTTAATTAATTATAATTAACTACATTATTATTAATTAAAATTTGAATATTCATTTTAATGATAATTAATATCAAGAGCACAGCCTTGACACTTGCATCAGTGTGTTTGTGAATAAGAACATAGAACATAGAACATTACAGCACAAATAGAATCGTATATTTAAAAAATTGCTAGAACTATACAAGGCAGTAGTCAGACCACACCTGGAACAGTGTGAACAGCTTTGGTCCCCTGATCAACTGAGAGGTACCATGGAATTGAAGACAGTCCAGAGAAAGTTCATTAAGTTTATTCTGGGTAAATCAGGACTTTCTCATGAGAACAGGTTGATTAGAACATACATAGAACATTACAGCACAGTACAGGCCCTTCGGCCCTCGATGTTGTGCCGACCTGTCATACCGATCTCAAGCCCATCTAACCTACACTATTCCATGTACGTCCATATGCTTATCCAATGACGACTTAAATGTACCTAAAGTTGGTGAATCTACTACCGTTGCGGGCAAAGAGTTCCATTCCCTTACTACTCTCTGAGTAAAGAAACTACCTCTGACATCTGTCCTATATCTTTCACCCCTCAATTTAAAGCTATGCCCCCTCGTGCTCGCCGTCACCATCCTAGGAAAAAGGCTCTCCCTATCCACCCTATCTAACCCTCTGATTATTTTATATGTTTCAATTAAGTCACCTCTCAACCTTCTTCTCTCTCATGAAAACAGCCTCAAGCCCCTCAGCCTTTCCTCGTAAGACCTTCCCTCCATACCAGGCAACATCCTAGTAAATCTCCTCTGCACCCTTTCCAAAGCTTCCACATCCTTCTTATAATGCGGTGACCAGAATTTAAGAATTTAATAAGAATTTAAATAATTGGAGATTAATACTTATGAGTTTAAACGAAGAAAATATACTCTGGTGCATGCAATCATCTTTATTAATGATGGTTAGTTTCACTATTAGAATCAACCGTAAAAGGTCAATACTGGAACACAAAATTCCACTTTCAGTGTCAAGCTGTCTGGCAGTAAGCTTGATGGACTGGAAGATGAATGAAGCCTATAAACCATCCACTATAATAAAAGTCATTAGGCTTAGTAACCCATTATTGTAACTCCTAACCTGTGTGGTTATTAGCTGACAAGTCTAATATTCAGTCATTAATCCTTTTGCAGAACCAAAGCACCATTTAAGAATGGAAGAAATTACTTCTTCAGCTGTACTAGTTGATAACCTTAATTCGAATTTGTAGTTATGCCTGGGGCTACTTTAGGAATCTCTTAAGACATTTCAGATTTTGTGAGTTGAACAATTTGCTCATTGGTACCCTTGAGGAACTTTCTACTTCCTGGGAATGTACTGGTTGTCTAGGATTTTTGAGTTGGAAACAAGTATTTTGGAGGGTTATGTTGTGCACACATGTAAATGTCAATAGCTTTCAAATTGATCAGGAGAGCCACTCTCACTTTTGGGGTGAAGGGAATAATTATTTTTCAACCAAATTATTCATAGGATCAGTAGATGCTGATTATCAGCTGTACAGCCATATATATGATAGTTAAAATACCTATTGCTATCTCAGATAAAATAAACTTGAATATTAACAGAATGTTATATCAGCATTATAGAATCTATTTCACTCACAAAACTGATATCCTGATTTTATGTCATGTTGTACTGGTAGTTTCCTAGTTCCTTCTACTTGTGATTAATGAATTCCCAGTTCTGTTCTGACAAATGAATTCTGCACTGCCTAAATTTGTGGTTAGTGAAGTCATGGGCTCTTGTACTTGTGGCTGGTGGTTTCTGGTTCTCTTGCACTTGTGTATTTTGAATCAATTGTACTTATGGCTTGTATTTGGAATTTTGCAGTTCATACGAGGGAATATTTGACCCATTATACATCTGCATAAAATATGATGTTCCCATTGTAATATTTTAATTTTCACACACAGATAAGTAACCAAGCTCATTCATGCAGCACCTAAAGTTAATTTGTTCATTTTATGGTATGGATTCTTAAAACATCGTTTCAGACAACAAAACATTGTTAACTCCACATGACTCCACATAATCCCTTCTGCAGCTACTACAATGAACATAACTTGCACAAATTAAGTAAGGGAATTAAGTAATTATTTATACACAAATCTTCAAGCAAAGATAAAGTTGTATTTTGTTTACCACTTGCATGGGTGTCAGATTTATCATTCTTAAGCATATAGTCGATATATACCCTTGAAAGACAATTGGGCATTGAAATATCAATGTGCATATTGTGACTGGAACCTCGGTGTCAATTAATGATGTAACTGATCCTTATTAATGTTACATTGTATGAAATTTTGTCTCACTGGAAAAAACTCGCATTTCGCCAATGCAATCTGTGTTATGTATTGAATAAAGAAACCAAAGCCCTCCAATGATAAAGAATTGATTATCAAGTTGTGACTACTGTATATCACACCACACAACACTTTATCTCATATTGGTGCAAAATGCCAGCGATGTCAGATTGTTAACTAACACCATTTTGAATTTGAGGAATAGAAAATTCCAGGTACATGTGCTTTGTGAGTTACTAAAATGAAGAGCTATCCAACTCTGAAAACCTCAAGCTCGTTGTATTGCTTACTTTTAACAGTTTGTAGCCAAATACATCTTGTCTATACTCCTGTCCTTTGGATGTACAAAGGTGTGTTATTATGGCTAGCATGTCGAAATTGAAAATGGTTTATTCATTGATGAAAGCACCAATATCAATGGTAACAATTAACAGTCTAACATGCACAATGTGTGTTAAATCAGACAGTGTTATAGCAAGGAGTGGCAGTACTTCACAGCTCATCCGACAATAATTTTAGTTTTCAACCTGTCATCTGTAAGTAGCAACTTTGTATTCGCAGGCAACATCATCTCCCTTTGTCAATATTTCCTCAAAATTATTGCAGCTGAAAATGTACCGACGAGAACAGAGTCAGCTCTGTTTCTTAAAAGAAAACTGAAACAAATATCTATGCATTGCCATTTAGAAGTAATTTATGGCATGTTGCCGGCTGAAGTCAGTACCATGTGATGTTGCTATGTGCTGGCTGCCCTGCTTGTATGAAATTTAGTTTGTCAATTTCGAGTTTTTTGTCTTGTGCTTGTGTACCATGATTAGAAAATGGAAGTTTTCAGTAATTTCTAATTGTTTCAATGAAGGAATGCCACCCTCCTTTCTGTGTAGAAATGGCAGCTGCATATTTTGAAACCTTATGCTGCTCAATAAATATTGTGTTTTAATGAACCAGTGAAAGTGTTGTCTCATTTCACTTGAAGTGTTTATGTTAGTGCTTGACTTATCTAATTGCACGCTGGCTTTTAAGTTACGCAGTTTTTTTCTACTTCATGCCTGACGTGTATCAGGTGCAACTTTCTTGGGGTCTGAGTATCATGGACTATGAAAAGATTTGTGATACAATCGGTTGAGAAGCCTAACAAGGTCCAAAGACCTGCTTGGCCTGCTGTGTTCATCCAGCTCCACACTTTGTTATCTAAGGTCCAGTGGAAATGACTATTATGAGGGGGCATAATTTTAAGGTGATTGCAGGAAGGTATAGGGGTGACTTCAGAGGTAGGTTCTTTAAACAGAGGGTGATGGGGGCGAGGAATGCGCTGCCGGCAGTGGTGGTGGAGTCAGGTACATTAGAGACATTTAAGTGACTTTTCGATAGGCACATGGAGGATAGTAAAATGTAGGGTATGCAGGGTAGTTTGATCTTAGAGTAGGATAATAGGTCGGCTCAACATCGTGGGCCTAAGGGCCTGTACTGTGCTGTACTGTTCTATGTTCTAAGGTCTCTCTCAATGGCAGGAGTGTCTTGTTCCATCTTTGACATTTCCAGTGAGTGGCGAGGTGAGTTTCTGGCTAAACACTGGCCAGTTGCCAATGACGGGGGATTACTGCTTGCTAAATACATTGGTAATGCTACAACTCACCTCATACATATTCAGCCTCTGATTTTGTCAAGCGCACTGAACAAGCTCGACATTGAGTATTTTCGAAGTGGCACTCAGAGCCAGTACCTAACCACTTCAGTTCCCCGCTGGCTAGGAGGAGCCTCCAGGTTGCTCAGCAGCAAATAGCATCTTGGGGCATTATCCATCATAGCAGCTACATGCCTCCCTCAACCACTGACATTTGCATCTGACCTTTGCCAACTTTTCATAACCATCTCCGATGCCCTGCCAGGGCAATGGGGATACACAGACCTATCCTGCAGGATTCGTCAGCGGCTGACATTGCAATGACTGCAAAGGGACAGGCAACAAGCTCCCGGGCTGGACCTGGCTCACTCAGCATTGACCTGCATCCATGCCTTGTGTGTCCTTGCCATGTTGAATAGCACTTTCTAAGAGCCGAGCCATATGCTTTGCTCATCAGCAGTCTTCAGTTAAAGGGCCATCCATCCTGGTGAGAGTGCAGTGACAGAGATGGAGTGAGTGTGAAGTTGCACTAGTGAAATGGATAAGGTCATTGACCTTCTTACCACACTGCTTGCCAATCCCGTGGATGGTAGAGACTGCATTGACCTGGGCAGTGACCTCAGACCAGGCTGCCACTGGCTATTGGCACAGCCCCCTCTCTTTGAACTCCAGGAAGAGGAATCCTCAGTTTTGCACCAACCCCTGGACAGGAACCTCCAGGTCCCTTTCCAAGACTCCTGGCACCATCTTCCCTTCCTCTGATATGTTCAGGTTCCATTCTTGACCAAGCAGACCAGCTTCGCAATGCCATACTCATCCAGGTACACAGCCATGTTTTATATATGGCACAGGCTCCAAGGATACTGGCCGTTCCACTAAGCTGTTCCATGAATAGTTTGCGGTAAGATGGGGATAGAATTGGACATAAGACAAGTCATGGGGCAGAGTAACTCAGAAATGTTAGTCAGAAACGGCGAGAAATCTCACAAGGCCACAAAATAGGAATACCTCCAAAAATCTTGACATAGCTCACACATTTAGACAAAAAGGTAAGATTCAGTCCATGATGTCAGCATTCCCAATTGTTGATTTGTACATTATGTCATCTCTCTGAACCTCAAATTTAATCCAACCACAACTTTGGAATGAATCATATCAACTGTTGCATAAGAATAAACGATAATAAGAATTTTTAAGCATTCTAGATTTTCAAAACTCATTTTACTTGCAAAGAGTAGAATCTAACAATTGAACTTTTTCCTGACCTCTTCAAATTATATCTGGGAGTTAATTTTCTGAAGGTGTCCATAACACCCATGTCTACTTTGTTAACTAAGTGACTATAGCCACCTTAATAAATGAGGCTAATTTATAAAATGTACTGTGAAAAGCTTTGTTTGTTTTCATAAAAAATCAGGTTAGAGAATAGTGAAAATGTTATGAATTGAAGTAGTAGCAGAATAATGCAAAATCATTATCTAATGGAGCAGTGACAGCATAGCTTCATGAAAGGGAAATAGTGCCTGACTAATCTGGTGGAGTTTTTCAAGGATGTCAAAAGCAGGTGGATAGAGGGGAACCAGTGGATGTGTTGTATTTGGATTTGCAGAAGGTGTTTGACAATGTATCTCACAAAAGGTTACGTCATAAGATAAGAGCCCACAGTTTTAGAGGTAGTGAATTGCCTCTTGGCAGGAAATGGTGAGTGGGAATAAGAGGTTCTTTTTCAGGTTGGTAACTGGTGACCAGTGGGGTTCCACAGGGAGCAGTGCTGGGACCACAGCTGTTTACAATATATGTTAATGACTTGGAGGAAGGAAGCAAATGGACAGTACCCAAATGTGAAGACAATACAAAGCAGGTGTAAAAGCAAGTTGTGAGAGCGATACAAACAGTTTGGAAGAACTATTGGTAGGTTAAGTAAGTGGGCAAAAATTTGGCAAATTTAGTATAGTGTGGCAAAGTATGAAGTTGTTCATTTTGGAAAGGAGAAGAAAAGAATAGAGTCTTACTTATGTGGAGAGAAACTGCAGAAAGCTACGACACAAAGGGACTTGGGGGGACTTACGCACCAAACACTGAAAGCTGGCATCCAAAACAACAAATAATCAGGAAGGCTAATGAAATATTGGCCTTTAATTCAAGAGGTTTGGAATATAAGAGTCAGAAAGTCTTACTGCAACTGGGCAAGGTGCTAGGGAGACCACATCTGGAGTACTGAGCAGCTTTGATCCCCTTATTTAAGGAAAGATATCTTTTCATTGGGGGTAGTTCAGAGAAGGTTCACAAGGATGATCCCTGGTAGAGAAGGATTGTCTTATGAGAAAAGGCTAAGCAGGTTGATACTGTGCTCACTGGAATTTAGAAGAATAAGAGGTGATCTCATTGAAATGTGTAGGATTCTGAAAGGGCTAGATAGGGTAGATTCTGGGAGAAAGTTTACCCTCATGGGAGAGCCTAAGACCAAAGGGAAGAGTCTGAGAATAAAAGGGATCAATTTAACACTGAGGAAAGGAGGAGTTTCTTCTCTGAGATGGACTTTGGAACACCTTATCACAGAGAGCTGTGGGGCCAGAATCCATGTGTATGTTTAAGGTTGAGATCAATGGATTCTTGATTAGTTGGGGAATCAAGGGTTACAGGAAAGGGCTAGGAAGTTGAGGAATGTCAGATCAGCCACGATCCCATTGAATGGTGGAGCAGACTTAAGGGGCTGAATGGCCTACACGCGTTCCTATTTTTTATGGTCTTAACATGAGGAAGAAGAACACGTAAGTACAAATTATCCAATTATTCAGTTGAATTTTGTGTTGTTTCATTTTTTACATTTTTCCATTGGACACAAATTGCAATCATGGTGCTGATTTATATTCAACAGTTAGGCACACAGCAAGCAACTTCCGATCTAATTTTCGATACATCTGACTCAAGACTGTGTGGTAGCAGCATAGAACATAGAACATAGAACATAGAAAAGTACAGCACAGAACAGGCCCTTCAGCCCACAATGTTGTGCCGACCATTGATCCTCATGTATGCACCCTCAAATTTCTGTGACCATATACATGTCCAGCAGTCTCTTAAATGACCCCAATGACCTTGCTTCCACAACTGCTGCTGGCAACGCATTCCATGCTCTCACAACTCTCTGCGTAAAGAACCTGCCTCTGACATCCCCTCTATACTTTCCACCAACCAGCTTAAAACTATGACCCCTCGTGCTAGCCATTTCTGCCCTGGGAAATAGTCTCTGGCTATCAACTTAGGCAAGTGCCTAACATCTGGAATTGCTGCTTCATTGAATGTCGATTCACTTTGCATCATCTGCACTAAAGTGATAACGCAGCCAACTCAGCAACGAATAGGACTAATTTGGGATACACATTTCTCTGGATCATCTTTCTGAAATTCCATTCGAAAAATGTATTGTCTTTATGTCTTTGAGAAGCCGCATTCATGTCAGGAAGCAGAGAATCACACAAAATAAACCATTTATGTTAACAGCCATAGGGAATTTATACAACACAATCCATGAGAAGCCAATCTAGCAGTATGTCCTAGTAGCTACACCAACAGTTTAACAATGATTTACTGCTGTAAAATTGCTCTGTCCAAAAATGTAATAAATATTAAAACAAGTATGTGGTGTTTTCATATGTTATGCAACAGAATAATTTAAGTTATGTGTAATTTTAATATTATTCACATTAAACTAAGACCAATATTGTTGTATATAATTACGTACAATTCTTGCTTAGAATCTAGCCAAACATGGAATAACCCCCTTCTCAGGCTGGAATTAAAGTACCACACTAGACCATGTGACACCACACATTTTGTTCATTTTGTAGGTTTCCATATCATAACATGGCATTCCATTTTTAAAAAAGTGTCCATTAGCTCTCATTTATCAAAAACATCAAAATCCTCAAGAAAGTTTACGTGTGCTTTAAATGAATCTGGTGTACCAGCATCATTTCAGTTATTGCCAACCTTCTGCAAAATCTTTTAATATCTAGCTCAGTGTTTAGACTGCTGCTTCACAGCGCAGTGCTTCACAGGAGATTGTACATTCTCCCTGTGTCTGTGCGGGTTTCCTCCCACAGTCCAAAGATGTGCAGGCTAGGTGGATTGGCCATGGGAAATTGCCAGTAGTGTCCAGGGATGATAAGGTTAGGTGGGTTAGACATGGGGAAATGCAGGGGAATGATTCAGAATGGGATGCTCTTTGGAGGGGTGGTGTAGACTTGTTAGGGTCAAATGGCCTGTTTCTACACTGTATGGATTCTATGATTCTATGATATAGTGTATATATAGTCACAGATGCAGTTCAGTACAGTTGTGTATCAAGCAAACAAACAAAACATTAGACTTTCACTCCATGCAAAAATCCAAAGACCTCTCCTATACATGCAATACTAATATTGTTTAGCATCTAAAGTGAAAAATGATCAAGTTGTTTAAGTTACTGAAGGATTATTAATCTGTGGGATTATTGCACCATTTCAAAGAAGTGATTGATAACAAAGTTGTCACAGCGATAGCAGGAACTGCCGATGCTGGAGAATCTGAGATAACAGGGTGTAGAGCTGGATGAACACAGCAGGCCAAGCAGCATCAGAGGAGTAGGAAAGTTGACGTTTCGGGTCGAGACCCTTCTTCAGAAATGGGGGAGGGGAAAGGGATCCTGAAATAAATAGGGAGACGGGGGAGGCGGATAGAAGATGGATAAAGGGCCTATCCAAAAGTCGTTTAAAAGTCCCTAATGTATCTTCTCCTTTACCCATCTTCTATCCGCCTCCCCTGCCTCCCAATTTATTTCAGAATCCCCTTCCCATCCCTCATTTCTGAAGAAGGGCCCTGACCTGAAACGTCAAGCTTTCCTACTCCTCTGATGCTGCTTGATAACAAAGTTGTATGTTTGAGTTTTAACATTATTCTGTTTGGGCTAGAATTTCTATGTGATACCTTATCATTGCAACATTTAAATATAACCATAAAAACATCTAATTTGTCTTTACATTTTCTCCTCATTACTCGTGTTTGTTTGGCTGTTGCTAACAAGTTTTTCAATGAGGCTTCAGCTGTCCTCCAATGAGGATGACCTTAAAAGATATTTAACTTTCAATAAATCATCGAGTTTTAATCCTTTTTTGATCAGGTATAATATTACTTCCATACAAATTAATATGCTTTTTGAACTTCAGTGCATGCTGCGCAGTGTTAAATGACTCATAAATATTTTCAGCAGTTGCCCAGCAGGTAATCATAGATGTAGTTTGTGAAATTGACAGATTTGTCTTGGAAGGACTGGGAGTTATGGCAAATGCCAAAGTGATATGCCATAGCAGTAGCCCACCCACTGCATGGGTCCAATCAGGCTGCTGTCATCCAGCCAAAGAGGATTAATTAATTACATTTCTGGTTGAATTAACTGATATTTCTGAACTTGTATAGCCTGGTTTCGAAAACAAAGAGCTTGTCTTGAAACCCCTGTGCTTAATGAGAAGGAAGGTTTGTGGAGGCTCAAAAAGCTGGAGTAATGTGGCAAGAATAATAAAATGGAAACCTAATATTTAAATGATGAAAAATTGTAGCGCTCTGAGATGCAGAGGGACCTGTGTGTCGCTGTGCCTAATCACAAAAGGTTGTTTTGCCGGCGCTAAAATTGGTAAAGAGAGTTAAATCCCTGTAAAATGCTGACAAAGGAGGCGAGGGGAAGCGAGCCTTGTTATCTTTAGCAGTATCCAACTCATCTCCCACACTTCTCCCCTCAGGCCTTCCCTTCCTTTCCACAACAACAATAGGGCCACCTGGTCCTCATTTACCACCTGCATCGACAGGATCTACGCCACCATTCCCATCTGATCTAGTGGGATGCCACAACCAGATACATATTCCCCTCCCCACCTCGGTCAACATTCCCAAACTCCAGGTTGAGCAAAGCCTACTTTCTTGTTGGACCTAATGTTGTACATTTTTATAATGAGGGTGAACTCTCTGGAACAGTCTTTTTCTCCAGTATTGCAATGCCCTCCCTAACCAATACTGCCAATCCTCTTCTTTCTCTTCCTTCCAAACTTTTCTGGAATATTTTGTATCCAGGAGCACCCAATCCTGCTTTTTCTTGCACCAAGTCTCTGTTATAGCGACAATATCATAAATCACATGGTAGCCTGCATGTGTATCTAACCAATCTTAGTAACTTTACTCTTTGAATTCACACACATTGATGTAACCCTGCTTTAGAATGTTTTAATTTTCCCCTTATTCTGACACTATTAACAATACATTAGCAATAGAATATGCTTCAAAAACATAAGACACATTTACACTCATCCTGTAGATATTTACATATCCTTTGATGTCAAAGACAGTTTGAAAATCAGTGTGTTAAATATAAATTAAAGAAAGAAGAATTGGTATACTTTAACAAAATAACAGATTATTTAACTACTAAACAGCAACTGTTCAAACATAGTGACATCCCATAAATACACCCTTGGCTAGGCAAATTCAGTAAATAGATTCTCTCATGTGTGATGTTTTTTCTAGTCTGGGAGAAAAGAACACCAAGAGAAAACGCTGACAGAGAGAGAGAAATCAACTGTTTGCTCTGGCAGAGAGATGTTTAGCAGCTTCCACAACCAACTTCAAAATCCCAACATCTGGAAGCTGGATTAAAAACCTTGGTTCTATAGGAGCCTGACTCCACCTACTCATGCTGCTTCTATTGTTCTAACTTAAAAAAACCAAGGCCTCACAAGCTGTTTAACTTTATTAGCTTCAAAGGGGAAGCTCTCTACCTCCAGCTTAAAACCTCTCTTCAAATAAACCAGGACAAAACATGCCTCTCAAAGCTGCAGTAATGTCACACATTGAGAGAGTCAAAATGATGGAAGATGGCCATCTTTGGCGCTGGGGACCTCAGCATGAATGCAAAACAGATCATCGATCAGGCCTTCTGATTGAAGATGGTTTGAAATGCTTTAGCCTTTCACTGATGTGCTTGGCTCCCACATTATTGACAATAGGTGTAGAAGTGGACGCTCTTCCAGTGAGTTATTTATTTGCCCACCACTATTCAGAACTGGATGTGACAGGACTGCAGAGTAGAGATTTGATCCAATGGTTGTAAGATCACTCTGCCCTGCCTGTCACAGGCTACATATGCTTTTTGGAATGCTAGGAGTCCTGTCTTGTAGCTTCACCAGGTTGACACCTCAGTTTTAGGTACAAGTAATGCTGCTGATGTTGGCTTGGTCTCCTGCAGTCTTCATTTCAAATGATGCAAAGCTAAGCAGGAATGTGTGTTGACTGGAATACATAAAACATTTCACAAGGATTTGAGCAGACTTCATGACGAGGCAAGAACATGGCAGGTGGAGTATAATGTGGAGAAAAGTGAGGTTATACACTTCAGTAAGAAGAGCAGATGGGCAGAGTACTTTTTAAATGGTGAGAGGCTGCTAGGTGTAAATGTGAAAAGGGACTTGGTTAGATTTGTCAATAAGTCACTGAAGGCTAAACATGCAGATACAGCAAGATACCGGAAGGCCAATAGAATGTTCAATTTTATTGTAAGTGGATTAGAGTACAAGATTAGTGAAATCATGCTTCAGTTTTATCGAAGTTTGGCCAGGCTGTAGCTGGAGTACTGTGTCCAGTTGGGGTCTCCAATTCTCAGGAAAGCTATTAACTTCACACAGAGAATGCAACATAGGTTCACCAGACTTTTTCCTGGGAAGGTGGGACTGTCCAATGAAGAGAGATTGGGCAAACTGGGCCTGTAATCTGTGATAATGGGAACTGCAGATGCTGGAGAATCCAAGATAACGAAATGTGAGGCTGGATGAACACAGCAGGCCCAGCAGCATCTCAGGAGCACAAAAGCTGACATTTCAGGCCTAGACCCTTCATCAGAGAGGGGGATGGGGTGAGGGTTCTGGAATAAATAGGGAGAGAGGGGGAGGCGGAGCGAAGATGGAGAGAAGAGAAGATAGGTGGAGGGGAGACTATAGGTGGGGAATGGGGAGGGGATAGGTAGGTCCAGGGAAGATGGACAGGTCAAGGAGGTGGGATGAGGTTAGTAGGTAGGAGCTGGAGGTGCGGCTTGGGGTGGGAGGAAGGGATGGGTGGGAGGAAGAACAGGTTAGGGAGGCAGAGACAGGTTGGACTGGTTTTGGGATGCAGTGGGTGGAGGGGAAGAGCTGGGCTGGTTGTGTGGTGCAGTGGGGGGAGGGGACGAACTGGGCTGGTTTTGGGATGCGGTGGGGGAAGGGGAGATTTTGAAGCTGGTGAAGTCCACATTGATACCATTGGGCTGCAGGGTTCCCAAGCGGAATATGAGTTGCTGTTCCTGCAACCTTCGGGTGGCATCATTGTGGCACTGCAGGAGGCCCATGATGGACATGTCATCTAAAGAATGGGAGGGGGAGTGGAAATGGTTTGCGACTGGGAGGTGCAGTTGTTTATTGCGAACTGAGCGGAGGTGTTCTGCAAAGCGGTCCCCAAGCCTCCGCTTGGTTTCCCAAATGTAGAGGAAGCCACACCGGGTACAGTGGATGCAATATACCACATTGGCAGATGTGCAGGTGAACCTCTGCTTAATGTGGAAAGTCATCTTGGGGCCTGGGATAGGGGTGAGGGAGGAGGTGTGGGGTCAAGTGTAGCATTTCCTGCGGTTGCAGGGAAAGGTGCACGGTGTGGTGGGGTTGGAGGACAGTGTGGAGCGAACAAGGGAGTCACGGAGAGAGTGGTCTCTCTGGAAAGCAGACAGGGGTGGGGATGGAAAAATGTCTTTTGTGGTGGGGTCGGATTTTAGATGGCGGAAGTGTCGGAGGATGATGCATTGTATCCGGAGGTTGGTGGGGTGGTGTGTGAGAACAAGGGGTATCCTCTTTGGGCCGTTGTGGCGGGGGCGGGGTGTGAGGGATGTGTTGCGGGAAATGCGGGAGACGTGGTCAAGGGCGTTCTCGACCACTGTGGGGGGAAAGTTGCGGTCCTTGAAGAACTTGGAAATCTGGGATGTGCGGGAGTGGAATGCCTCATCGTGGGAGCAGATGTGGCAGAGGCGGAGGAATTGGGAATGGGGGATGGAATTTTTGCAGGAGGGTGGGTGGGAGGAGGTGTATTCTAGGTAGCTGTGGAGTCGGTGGGCTTGAAATGGACATCAGTTACAAGCTGGTTGCCTGAGATGGAGACTGAGAGATCCAGGAAGGTGAGGGATGTGCTGGAGATGGCCCCTGAACTGAAGGTTGGGGTGGAAGGTGTAGGTGAAGTGGATGAACTGTTTGAGCTCCTCTGGGGAGCAAGAGGCGGCGCCGATACAGTCATCAATGTGACGGAGGAAGAGGTAGGGTTTGGGGCCTGTGTAGGTGTGGAAGAGGGACTGTTCCACGTAACCTACAAAGAGGCAGGCATAGCTGGGGTCCATGCGGGTGCCCATGGCCACCCCCTTAGTCTGTAGGAAGTGGGAGGAATCGAAAGAGAAGTTGTTGAGGGTGAGGACGAGTTTGGCTAGGCGGATGAGGGTGTCGGTGGAGGGGGACTGGTCGGGCCTGCGGGACAGGAAGAAGCGGAGGGCCTTGAGGCCATCTGCATGCAGAATACAGGTGTATAGGGACTGGACATCCATGGTGAAAATGAGGTGTTGGGGGCCAGGGAATTGGAAGTCCTGGAGGAGGTGGAGGGCGTGGGTGGTGTCACGGATGTAGGTAGGGAGTTCCTGGACCAAAGGGGAGAAAATGGAGTCCAGATAGGTGGAGATGAGTTCAGTGGGGCAGGAGCACACAAGTCCAACACAAGTCCTCCTCCTGGGCACCACCCCCATGCCTCCTACCTTCCCTCGACCGCTTCATCTCTAACTGCCGTTGAGACATTAACCGCCTCAACCTCTCCACCCCTCTCACCCACTCCAACCTCTCCCCCGCAGAACGGGCAGCCCTCCGCTCCCTCCGCTCCAACCCCAACCTCACCATCAAACCCGCAGACCAGGGTGGCGCAGTGGTAGTATGGCGCACTGACCTCTACATCGCCGAGGCCAGACGCCAACTCTCCGACACCACCTCCTACCGCCCTCTCGAACATGACCCCACACCCGAGCACCAAACCATCATCTCCAACACCATTCATGACCTCATCACCTCAGGGGACCTCCCACCCACAGCCTCCAACCTCATTGTTCCCCAACCCCGCACGGCCCGTTTCTATCTCCTTCCCAAAATCCACAAACCTGCCTGCCCTGATCGACCCATCGTCTCAGCCTGCTCCTGCCCCACCGAACTCATCTCCACCTATCTGGACTCCATTTTCTCCCCTTTGGTCCAGGAACTCCCTACCTACGTCCGTGACACCACCCACACCCTCCACCTCCTCCAGGACTTCCAATTCCCTGGCCCCCAACACCTCATTTTCACCATGGATGTCCAGTCCCTATACACCTGTATTCCGCATGCAGATGGCCTCAAGGCCCTCCGCTTCTTCCTGTCCCGCAGGCCCGACCAGTCCCCCTCCACCGACACCCTCATCCGCCTAGCCGAACTCGTCCTCACCCTCAACGACTTCTCTTTCGATTCCTCCCACTTCCTACAGACTAAGGGGGTGGCCATGGGCACTCGCATGGGCCCCAGCTATGCCTGCCTCTTTGTAGGTTACGTGGAACAGTCCCTCTTCCGCACCTACACAGGCCCCAAACCCCACCTCTTCCTCCGTTACATTGATGACTGTATCGGCGCTGCCTCTTGCTCCCCAGAGGAGCTCTAACAGTTCATCCAATTCACCAACACCTTCCACCCCAACCTTCAGTTCAGGGGCCATCTCCAGCACATCCCTCACCTTCCTGGATCTCTCAGTCTCCATCTCAGGCAACCAGCTTGTAACTGATGTCCATTTCAAGCCCACCGACTCCCACAGATGACTAGAATACACCTCCTCCCACCCACCCTCCTGCAAAAATTCCATCCCCCATTCCCAATTCCTCCACCTCCGCCACATCTGCTCCCACGATGAGTCATTCCACACCCGCACATCCCAGATTACCAAGTTCTTCAAGAACCGCAACTTTCCCCCCACAGTGGTCAAGAACGCCCTTGACCGCGTCTCCCGCATTTCCCGCAACACATCCCTCACACCCCACCCCCGCCACAACCGCCCAAAGAGGATCCCCCTTGTTCTCACACACCACCCCACCAACCTCCGGATATAACGCATCATCCTCCGACACTTCCGCCATCTACAATCCGACCCCACCGCCCAAGACATTTATCCATCCCCACCCCTGTCTGCTTTTTGGAGAGACCACTCTCTCCATGACTCCCTTGTTCGCTCCACACTGCCCTCCAACCCCACCACACCCGGCACCTTCCCCTGCAACAGCAGGAAATGCTACACTTGACCCCACACCTCCTCCCTCACCCCTATCCCAGGCCCCAAGATGACATTCCACATTAAGCAGAGGTTCACCTGCACATCTGCCAATGTGGTATACTGCATCCACTGTACCCGGTGTGGCTTCCTCTACATTTGGGAAACCAAGCGGAGGCTTGGGGACCACTTTGCAGAACACCTCCGCTCAGTTCGCAATAAACAACTGCACCTCCCAGTCGCAAACCATTTCCACTCTCCCTCCCATTCTTTAGATGACATGTCCATCATGGGCCTCCTGCAGTGCCACAATGATGCCACCCGAAGGTTGCAGGAACAGCAACTCATATTCCGCTTGGGAACCCTGCAGCCCAATGGTATCAATGTGGACTTCACCAGCTTCAAAATCTCCCCTTCCCCCACTGCATCCCTCAACCAGCCCAGTTTGTCCCCTCCCCCCACTGCACCAAACAACCAGCCCAGCTCTTCTCCTCCACCCACTGCATCCCAAAACCAGTCCAACCTGTCTCTGCCTCCCTAACCTGTTCTTCCTCTCACCCATCCCTTCCTCCCACCCCAAGCCGCACCCCCATCTACCTACTAACCTCATCCCACCTCCTTGACCTGTCCGTCTTCCCTGGACTGACCTATCCCCTCCCTACCTCCCCACCTATACTCTCCTCTCCACCTATCTTCTTTACTCTCCATCTTTGGTCCGCCTCCCCCTCTCTCCCTATTTATTCCAGTTCCCTCTCCGCACCCCCCTCTCTGATGAAGGGTCTAGGCCCGAAACGTCAGCTTTTGTGCTCCTGAGATGCTGCTTGACCTGCTGCGTTCGTCCAACCTCACATTTCGTTTTCGTGGGCCTGTAATCTCCAGAGTTTCAAGGAGTGAGGAGTGACCTCACAAAAAAAATTACAAAGTATTTAAAGGGATTGTGATGGTAGATTCAGGAAAGATGTGCTCCTGGTGGAAGAGTCTAGAACTGAGGTGGGTTTTTTATTTACTCTGAGGGTTGTGAATCATTGGTATTCTGTGCTGCACAGAGCTGTGGAAATTCAGCCTTTGAGTAATTGTAAGGTAGAAGTTTAAGATGTTTTTGATTCTCATTGGAGTAAAGGGCTATGGGGTAGCATGGGTGAATTGCTGAATCAGTCATGATCACGAGTAAAGGGCTATGGGGTAGCATGGGAGAATTGCTGAATCAGTCATGATCATGAGTAAAGGGCAATGGGGTAGCATGGGAGAATTGCTGAATCAGTCATGATCATGTTGTATGATGGAGCAGGCTTAGATGGGCTGAGTGGACTGTCCTTTTCTTCTGAACCATAGGGTTAATTGACAGTTCTATCAAGTAGCAGTTGCTCAGCAATAACCTCTTCACTGACTGTCGACTTGGGTTCCATCAGAGCCATTCACTTCCTGACCTCATTGCAGCCTGATAATGTACAAAACCCAGGAGGGGAGGTGAGAGTGACTGCTCTTAAAGATCTAAAAGCAGTAATCAACTGATTTTGACATCAAAAAGTCTGAGCAAATCATTGTCCCCGAGCTTGATAATAGTGATAAAGTGGGGAATATGTTGGGCTATGAGTTTAGAGTTTGTGAGTAAATGAAATTTCACTTTGGCTGATAGTTTGTTGTGCCTCTGGATGCTCTGTTTTGAGTAGCTAGATCTATTCAAAATCAATACCATCCAATCCAGTCATAGTACCACATAACTGAAGG
Source organism: Stegostoma tigrinum (assembly GCF_030684315.1). Taxonomy (NCBI): domain Eukaryota; kingdom Metazoa; phylum Chordata; class Chondrichthyes; order Orectolobiformes; family Stegostomatidae; genus Stegostoma; species Stegostoma tigrinum. The sequence goes on along the minus strand of NC_081357.1, from coordinate 130,299,837 downwards.
GCTTAGTCTCCAAACACTTAGCATGGTGGCCACTCCCCACAGTGTTGTCATGGACAGTCTGGCAAGCATAAGGTCAAGTATGCTTTTTCTTCGCCAATTTTCACAGTTTAGCTACTCCCTTAAGAACTCACCAGCAAGCTCAGTTTTGGCACAACCAAGTAACTTTTATGATGATCATTGAAGTCACCTACAAAAACAGAAGTTGTTGGAAAAGGACCACATATCTGGCAGCATCTGTGAAGTGAAATCAGAGTTAAGATTTTGGGTCTGATGACTCTTCCCCAAACATTTTACTTCGACTTCTCTTCACAGATGCTGCCAGACTTGCTGAGTTTTTCCAGCAAATTCTGGTTTTGTTTCTGATTTACAGCATCTGCAGTTCTTTTGGTTTTTATTGAAGTCACATACCCAGAGTACATTCTGTGCCCTTGCCACCCTTCATGCTTCTTCAGTTGGTGGATCAAATGGAAGAATACTGATTCCTCAGTTGATGGGTGGCGGGGTTTGGAGACTGTGGTAGGCGGTCAGCAACAGGTTTCCTTGCCAATGAATGGCATGATGCTGCTCAACTTCATGATGTCAAGTGTCATGAAGATTAGTTTAAAGCAGGATCCCTTCACTCTTGGCTACATTTCTCCCAGATCCAAATGAACTTATCAAAAAAAAAGCAAAGAACTGTGGATTCTGGAAGTCAGAAATAAAATCAGAAATTGCTGAAAAATAGTCAACACAGCTGGAAGCATCTGTGGAAAGAACTCAGCGTAAACATCTCAGGTTCAGTGACCCTTTCTCAGAACTGTTCGGAAGAAGGATCACTGGACCCAAAACGTTAACTCTGATTTCTCTCCACAGTGGCTGCCAGACTTGCTGAGCTTTTCCAGCAATTGCTGATATTGTTCCAAATGAACTTATGTTTTAAAACAAGTCCAATATAGGATTGGCACAGTGGCTCAGTGGTTAGCATTGCTGCCTCACAGTGCCAGGAACCCACATTCAATTCCACCCTCAGACGACTGTCTGTGTGGAATTTGTATGTTTTCCCAATGTCTTCCTGGGTTTCCTTCGCGTGTCCTGGTTTCCCCTCTAGTCCCAAAATGTGCAGGCGAGGGTGGATCAACCATATTCATTGCCCATAGTGTCCTGGGATGTGCAGACTATGTGGGTTAGCCATGGGAAACACAGGGTTATGGGGATAGGGTAGGGAGTGAGTCTGAGTGGGATGCTCTTCAGAGGGTTGGGGTGGACTCAATGGACTGAATGTCCTGCTTCCACACTATCGAGATTCTATTTACTGAATGAGCAAAAGACAGGAGTCTTTTATGAACATTCATAATAAGAGTTGATGAATGACTAAACATGGGAAGACAGAAATAGCACAACATGTATAAACACAGATTAGAAATACGAGGTGAATCTCACAAGTTAAAGTTTTTTTTTAATAAAGTTATAAAGAAAAGTATCTGAACTGTTGTGAAGAGCAGATAATTGAATTGAAGCAGAGGTTACAGATAATATTGATACTGATAGTTGAACGGTCAGTTTTTGAGCGTTTGTAGACATTGGATTTCTTTGGTCCTGCTTTGTCCCTTGGAAATGCCTGGAATTAAGGGGTTTCATTTCCAAGAACATGAGATAACTTGGGGATATTTTGTTGACTGTGACATTCACAGCATGCTGACGTTCGAACACGGTCTGGTATACATGACAGCATTCAGTTCCAATTGTCCACTTCAGCAGAGTTTAAACAAATTTTTAAAACACTTGATAAAAACCGAAAGCACTGCGGATGCTGTAAATCAGGAACAAAAACAGAAGTTGCCGGAAAAGTTCAGCAGGTCTGGCAGCATCTGTGAAGAAAAAAATCAGAGTTAGCGTTTCAGGTTTGGTGACCCTACCTCAGAATATTCTGTGAGACTAGTGTAATAATTGTGCCTAAAGTTTTCCCTGTGACAGCTATTAATCTAACAGGCTGCTTTCTGTCTGCCTTCCTTTTTGAATAATGGAGTTACATTTGCTATCTTCCAATTCAACAGGACTAACCCCAAGAGAGTTTTGGAAATTTAAAAGCAATGCATAAACTATCTCGCTCACAACTTCTTTTAACACTGGAGGAAATTGTTTGCCAGGATCTGGATATTTGTCTGTCCTCAGCTCCAACCATTTCCTCAGAACCAGTGACTTCCCTGAGTCCTCCTTCCTTCTGTGCTTTTAGTGTGGGAGCAGATAACATATGTCAATTGGTTCTTTGACTACTCCAGCACCTTCACCCGTCTCCCCCTGTGAGCTGACACCCTGTAAAACACCGTTTGGCACACACTGAAATGGGCGGCCCATCTGCCATATCTCCATAAATAATCAAAGGTCAGTCAGGCTCATTACCAAACGTGCTGACCAGGGCCATATGCTGCCTACATCATAATATAATTGGTCAGGCAGGCTTCTTCATCGTGGCCTAGATAAGGGAATAAGGAAAAGGGTGAACACCTTGTTCACTGTGTGGATCTCTCCAAGCTGTCACCCCCTTCCTTCTAAGCATCTACCCTCTAAAACCTGGCTGTCCAAACCTCACTGGGATGGTGCATTCCTGCCTGTCCTAAAAACCTAGTCTTTATCTTTCCAGCCTGAGAGGAGAAATCAGTTTAAAAATGACAATACTTGGAAATGAATGTCTCGGTCATACGCAAACTTCATTTTGAAGTATGCAAGACAGCTGGAGTCAGTACGTGTCATCCACAAAATTTTATTGTTCCTCTTCTGAGGGGCATCTTCTTTATGGTTCCAGTAGCAATCACTACTGAGCCCTGGGGCTGCTGGAACCACTGCAATGTGTCCCAGGAGTGAAGGGGAGCTGAATAGCCACAGCAGCATTTCCACCATTTAATAGACAACCCGAGGACAAGAGAACTGCATTCTGTCCTCAAATGTCTCAGCCCAGGCCAGGTTCTAAGGCTGGTAATTGACAAATAAAAAAGTTGTTTCATTGTAAAATTTCGAAGTGTTATCTGTAATATTTATAATTGGGTGATGGTGAGTAATGTATTTTTAATCTTAAAAGCTACTTTTTCAGTTTGTTAATAAATACTTTGACGTAAGCTAGTCTTGAACAGAAATAAACTACATGAGACAGGACTGTGAGAAGCCACCGATGTTCTGTTATAAATTCACAGTAGGTTGAAGGCATCAACACCTAATGCATAACAGCTTTTAACTAACTGGGACTACAGATTTTACTCTTAAGTGATTCAACCTCAACAAATTTGGCAGGTTTTACTCAGTGTAAACAGTCTGTTAAAGTCATTCTGTACAAACTGATATCTATCCATGCTGTATGAACTATTTGGACAGCTGGCAACTGAGCTTTTAGTGGATAATTGAACAGAATCCATACTCAAAATCTTTTCACTCTTTCCAGGAGTGGTATCATAGTAGATCCACACACTATACGGCATGTAGCCTAATGATCGCAAATAAAATTGTTCACATTGTTATAAAATAAAATAGTTCACATGAGGCAAGTTAAATTATGAAATAAGTATAACTATTTTGCATTTCAACAACATTTTATATTTTCATAAACTTCTCAAGTTAGAGCATAAAGTAGAAAAGCAGAACCAGCCTATTTAGCCATTGAGTTTTCTCCACCATTCAATGAGATCATGGATGATCTGATAATCCTCAGCTCTACTTTCGTAGAACATAGAATATATAACAATACAGCACAGTACAGGCCCTTCAGCCCACGATGTTGTACCGACCTGACCTATTATCCTACTAAGATCAATCTAACCTGCATACCCTACATTTTACTATCCCCCATGTGTCTATCCAAGAGTCGCTTAAAAGTCTCTAAAGTATCTGACTCCACTACCACTACCAGCAGAGCATTCCACACACCCACCACTCTCTGTGTGAAGAGAGTCGCAATAATCTTATCCCAATAATCTTGATCCCACTTACTGATTAAAAGCCTAGCTTGGCCGTGAATATACGTAACCACTCATTTGCTACATCTTTCTGTGGTAAATCATTCCACAGACTGACTAACCGCTGAGAAAAAAGCATCCTCATCATCTTTGCCTTATACTGAGATGATGCTGTCTGGCCCGAGACTCTCCCACAAGGGGAAACAACCTCTCCACATGCACCCTGTCAAGCCCCTAAGAATCTTATAAGTTCCTAGAAAGGTCTTTCTCATTCTTTTAATCTCCAATGAGTGCAAGGTATTAGAAATCCTTCAGAGGGTGAAGATAGATAAGTCCCCTGGGCCGGATGGGATTTATCCTTGGATCCTCTGGGAAGCCAGGGAGGAGATTGCCGAGCCTTTGGCATTGATCTTTAACTCGTCATTGTCTACAGGAATAGTGCCAGATGACTGGAGGATAGCAAATGTGGTTCCCAACCCTGGTAATTATAGACCAGTGAGCCTTACCTCGGTTGTTGGTAAAGTGTTGGAAAAGGTTATAAGGGATAGTATTTATAATCATCTAGAAAAGAATAAATTGATTAGGGATAGTCAGCATGGTTTTGTGAAGGGAAGGTCATGCCTCACAAACCTGATTGAGTTCTTTGAGAAGGTGACCAAACAGGTAGATGAGACTAAACCGGTTGATGTGGTGTATATGGATTTCAGCAAGGCGTTCGATAAGGTTCCCCACAATAGGCTATTGTACAAAATGCGGAGGAAAGGAATTGTGGGAGATATAGCAGTTTGGATCGGAAATTGGCTTGCTGAAAGAAGACAGAGGGTGGTAGTTGATGGGAAATGTTCATCCTGGAGACCAGTTACTAGTGGTGTACCGCAAGGGTCGGTGTTGGGTCCACTGCTGTTTGTCATTTTTATAAATGACCTGGATGAGGGCGTAGAAGGATGGGTTAGTAAATTTGCGGACGACACCAAGGTCAGTGGAGTTGTGGATAATGACGAAGGATGCTGCAGGTTGCAGAGAGACATAGACAAGCTGCAGAGCTGGGCTGAGAGGTGGCAAATGGAGTTTAATGCAGACAAGTGTGAGGTGATGCACTTTGGTAGGAGTAACCAGAAGGCAAAGTACTGGGCTAATGGTAAGATTCTTAGAAGTGTAGATGAGCAGAGAGATCTCGGTGTCCATGTACACAGATCCTTGAAAGTTGCCACCCAGGTTGACAGGTTTGTTAAGAAGGCATACAGTGTTTTAGCTTTTATTAATAGAGGGATCGAGTTCCGAAACCAAGAGGTTATGGTGAAGCTGTACAAAACTCTGGTGCAGCCGCACTTGGAGTATTGTGTACAGTTCTGGTCACCGCATTATAAGAAGGATGTGGAGGCTTTGGAAAGGGTGCAGTGGAGATTTACTAGGATGTTGCCTGATATGGAGGGAAGGTCTTACGAGGAAAGGCTGAGGGACTTGAGGCTGTCTTCATTAAAGAGAAGAAGGTTGAGAGGTGACTTAATTGAAACATATAAAATAATCAGAGGGTTAGATAGGGTGGATAGGGAGAGCCTTTTTCCTAGGATGGTGACGGCGAGCACGAGGGGGCATAGCTTTAAATTGAGGGGTGAAAGATATAGGACAGATGTCATAGGTAGTTTCTTTACTCAGAGATTAGTGAGGGAATGGAACGCTTTGCCTGCAACGGTAGTAGATTCACCAACTTTAGGTACATTTAAGTCGTCATCGGATAAGCATATGGACGTATATGGAATAGTGTAGGTTAGATGGGCTTGAGATCGGTATGACAGGTCGGCACAACATCGAGGGCCGAAGGGCCTGGACTGCGCTGTAATGTTCTATGTACGTTCTATTCAACCTGTTCTCATGAGAAAGTCCTGATTTACCCAGAATAAACTTAATGAACTTTCTCTGGACTGCCTTCAATTCCATGGTATCTTTCAGTTGATCAGGGGACCAAAGCTGTTCACACTGTTCCAGGTGTGGTCTGACTCCTGCCTTGTATAGTTCTAGCAATTTTTTTAATATACGATTCTATTTGAAATAAAGGACAAAGGACCATTTCCCAGTTACATGCTGAACTTGGATGTTAGCTTTCCTGTAATTTGTGCTCAAGGATCTCAAATTCCTCTGTGCTGCAATTTTCTGAAGGTTCCCCATTTAAGTAATGCTGAGCTCTATCATTCCTCATGCTAAATGCATACACTCACTTTTCCCACATTATGTTCTGCCTGCGAAGTGTTTGCCCAATGACAACCCATCTATATCCCTCTGTCGTCTTGTGAGATCATCCTGGCTTTATCTTTGCCCTTTTAAAACTCTGCTCCAAAATCCAATTTTAGCTGAACATAAATTTCTGCTAAATATTAGTAAGCGCAAAATCGATGTTTGTAGGACTACCATCAAGCCTACTTTTGTCAAATCTGTTATTTTGAACTGAGAGAATTGATCATTGGAGAAGGAAAAAAACATTTGATGTTAGATAACGAGGTGTAGAGCTGGATGAACACAGCAGGCCAAGCAGCATCAGAGGAGCAGGAAAGCTGATGTTTTGGGCCTAGACTCTTCTTCATTTCCGAAGAAGGGTCTAGGTGCGAAACATCAGCTTTCCTGCTCCTCTGATGCTGCTTGGCCTGCTGTGTTCACGCAGCTCTACACCTTGTAGTGTCAGATTCTCCAGCATCTGCAGTTCCTACTATCTCTGAAACATTTAATGTTGTTTAACTTATAACATTTTGCAGTATGTTGAGTGGTTATGTATTAGCGAGTTTTGAGAAGAGTTGTAGCTCAGGTTGAGGTTCTGGATGTGAGTTTGCTCGCTGAGCTGGAAGGTTAGTTTTCAGACGTTTCATCACCATTCTAGGTAACATTATCAGTGAGCCTCCGACGAAGCGCTGGTGTTATGTTCCACTTTCTATTTATCTGGTTAGGTTTCCTTGGGCTGGTGATGTCATTTCATGCATTGGTGATGTCTTTTCCTGTTCTTTTTCTCAGGGGATGGTAGATTGGCTCCAAATCAATGTGTTTGTTGACGGAGTTCTGGTTGGAATGCCATGCTTCTAGGAATTCTCGTGCGTATCTCTGTTTGGTTTGTCCTAGGATGGATGTGTTGTCCCAATCAAAGTGGTGTCCTTCCTCATCTGTATGTAAGGATACGAGTGATAGTGGGTCATGTCGTTTTGTGGCTAGTTGATGCTCATGTATCCTGGTGGCTAGCTTTCTGCCAGTTTGTCCAATGTAGTGTTTGTCACAGTTCTTGCAAGGTATTTTGTAGATGACGTTCGTTTTATTTGTTGTCTGTATAGGTCTTTTAAGTTCATTAGCTGTTGTTTTAGTGTGTTGGTGGGTTTGTAGGCTACCCTGATGCCAAGGGGTCCGAGTAGTCTGGCAGTCATTTCGGAAATGTCTTTGATATAGGGGAGAGTGGTTATGGTTTCTGAGCCTGTTTTGTCTGTTTGTTGGGTTTATTGCTGAGAAATCGGCGGACTGTGATCATAGGGTACCCATTCTTTTTGAATACGCTGTATAGGTGATTTTCCTCTGCTCTGCGTAGTTCCTCTGCGCTGCAGTGTGTGGTGGCTTGTTGGAATAATGTCCTAATGCAGCTTTGTTTGTGGGTGTTGGGATGGTTGCTCCTGTAGTTCGGTATTTGGTCCGTATGTCTTGTTTTCCTGTAGACGCTGTTTGAAGTTCCCCATTGGCTGTTCGCTCTACTGTGACATCTAGGAATGGCAGTTTGTTGCTGTTTTCCTCCTCTTTTGTGAATAATAGAAGCATGGCATTCGAACCGGAACTCCATCAACAAACACATTGATTTGGAGCCAATCTACCATCCCTTGAGAAAAAAGAACAGGAAATGACATCATCAAAGCAGGAAATGACATCACCAACCCAAGGAAACCGAACCAGATAAATAGAAAGCGGGACATAACACCAGTGCTTTGTTGGAGGCTCACTGATGATGTTACCTAGTATGGTGATGAAATGTCTGGGAACAAACCTTACAGCTCAGTGAACCAGCTTACATCTCGAACACAATAAAGACCCACTCTCTTGTGGACCGAGAGGACGAGAGTGCTGTCTTGGAGGTGAAAGGAGGACGTCGGGTTGGCTGTGCACCCTTGCGACCAGTGGGTCTTAACGCTGGCTTCGGCCTAATGCTGGTTCAGGGGAGCAGCCAACCTGCAACGATGGCTGCGGCAAGTGCTCGTGCCCCAGGTCAGGGGGTCCGGAACACCATCCGTGTTTCTGTAAAGAAGGTGGATGAAGTTGCACCTGTGGACCGCACCTTCTTCGTGAAGAGGGCCCTGTTGGACTGTTGTGGGTTTGCTGCTGCGGACATTTACTGCCTGCAGGATTTCCCCGGAGGAGGTTTTTACGATGTGACCTTCCGGAGTGCCAAGCTTTGCGAGCGCTTCCTGGAGGTTTTCAAGGAGAAAGGAGGTGAGGGCCCCCTCTCTGTATTGACCGCTGTCCCACTGTTTGTGATGCCGGCGCAGAGGAGCCGTATGGTGACTGTACACATGTACAACCCGCATGTGCCAGCAGTTGATGTCCTGACCTTCCTCGGAAGGTATGTGAAGGTGGAAGGGGACCTAACAGACATCGTGGACCCCTTTGGCATCTGGACGAGTAAGAGGCAGGTCAAGGTGACGCTGAGGATGGGCGCAGACGGGAATGTCGCACACCCACCGTCCAGCTTCGCGATCGGCGGGAGCAGGGGCTACCTGACCTATGCAGGGCAACCTAAAGTCTGCCATGCCTGTGGTAGGTCAGGTCACATGGCGGCCGACTGCAAAGCCACCATCTGCAGGAACTGCAGGGAGGAGGGACACCTTGCAAAGGATTGCCCACGAGAGAGAAGCTGCAACCTTTGCAGGGAAGCGGGCCACTTCTATAGGGCATGCCCGCGGCGGGGGACCACCTACGCCCAGATCACTGGCAGGGGAAATGCGGGGCCAGCCCCCCCGGAGGAGAGGAAGGCACCAGGGCCCAGCAAGGACCCCACTAATGTGCAGGAGGGCCAGGCCGTGCAGGAGGGCCCAGCCCTGCAGGATGGGCCCGAGGCCAGCAAAGCACCCCTGCAGGCTCCGATCCCCCCCGACAACCCGGAGCCAATGGAGGCGGCGACAGGCGGCCCAGGGGAGTGGACGACGGTCCGGAAAGCGAGGAGGAAGGCGCGTTGGCAGGCCCAGGAACCGCAACCATCAGGAGGGAAGAGGCAGCTACAGGGGGGCTAAAAGAGCTCCTCTGACGAGGGAGATTCGGAGAGGGCCCGCCCAAAGCAGAAGCTAAAGATCTCAAGGGAGAAGGAAAGCAGCACCCCACTTCCAGGTGACGGGAGGCGTCCTGAGGCTCCCTCCGACACCCAGTCACGTGCCGCTAGGGCCCTGGAGGGCCCCCCGGAACTTCCAGGCAGGAAGGAGGAAACAGCGCGTCCCCAGCCTGACCCAGAGCCGGACTCTCCTGCCTCCGTACCCCCGATGGGGGGATGCCACCCGGAAGGCAGCACGGACGGTTTCCTGAGCCCGGAGAGCGTCCAGCAGTTAGCCCGGGCAATGGGCATGAAGGGACAGATGGAGGGGCTGGACCTTGGACTTGGGGAGGGTACTGCGGTCACTGCCCACAATGGGGGCATGAGTTGCGAGCATTAATGTGCGCAGTGTCAAGTCCACCGCAAGATGTGTGTCCACGTTGGCCTACCTGACCACCGTCAAGGCGGACCTCCTGTTTCTGCAGGAGTGCGGGATACCGCACCTCAGCAGGTACGGGAAATGGTCCGGCGCCTGGACCTGTGGGCCTTCGATCTGGTCGGGGGGTAACGACAGTCGCTTCTCGGGCCTGGCTATTCTGCTGTGGGGGCGCAACTTCACCATCTCTCAAGTTCAGGAGGTGGTGGGGGGGCGCCTCCTAGTGGCTGACGTCACCTACAGGAACGCTCCCCTGAGGCTGATCAACGTGTACGCCCCAGCGGTACCGAGTGAGCGGTTGGCCATCCTGCAGCGGCTTCTATCCCTGCTGGCCACGTCCAGGCCGGTCATCCTAGGCGGAGACTTCAACTGCATCATCGATGCAGATGGAAGATCCGGCGTGGGGACAGCGGGTGGGGGGAGTCAACTGGACGTCACGTCCAGATTCCTGATGGACCCGGTGAAGGAGGCCAAGCTGCTCGACGTCTTCGGCACCCCTGCAGACAGAGCGCAGCGGAGGTACACCTGGTCGCGGCCAGACGGGTCTATTCGCTCAAGGATAGACTTCCTGTTTGTGTCACGGGCGTTCTCGGTCAGGTCCACCGGCGTCGAGCCGGTGTTTATCTCTGACCACTACCTCCTGCTAGCCGACTGTCACTTACAGGACGACCAGCCGGCCGGCAAGGGGACGTGGAAGCTCAACACGTCTCTGTTGACCCCAGAGAATGTCGAGGAGCTTAAGAGGGAGTACGCTGGTCGGAGAACCGTGAATCCCCTCTTTGAGTCTCCGGGCGACTGGTGGGAGACGGTGAAGGAGAACATCAAGAGGTTCTTTGTCCTCAATGGTGTTCGGAAGGCGAGAGCGAGGCGGGGAAAGCTGTCGCAACTCCAGAAAAGGGTGCAGAACCTGCTCCTTCTGCAGTTGATGGGGGTCGATGTCACGGAGAACCTCCGCGAGGTGAGGGGCCAGCAAGCCTCGCTCTTCGCCGCGGAGGCCTCCAGGATAATCTTCCGGTCCAGGGTCCACTACGTGGAGGAGGACGAGACGTGCTCGCGTTTCTTCTTTCAGAAGGTGCACAAAGAGAGCTCTGTGCTTAGCCGGCTGAAGGAGGATGACGGCTCGGTGACGTCGTCTCGGCCCGACATTTTGAGGATCAGCAGATCCTTCTATGCCGGACTGTACGACACGAAGCCCATGGACAGCACGGCCTCCGAGACATTCCTGTCGTCTATCACGTAGGTCTTAGACGACGGCATGAGGGAGTGGCTGGACCGGCCGATATCCCTGGATGAGCTGACCAGAGCCCTCAAGTCCTTGGAGAGGAATAAGACTCCCGGGAGTGACGGCTTACCGGTCGAGCTGTATTCCGCTCTGTGGGACCTGGTTCGCCAGGACCTGCTGGAGGTGTACGATAGTGCGCTTCGGGCAGGGGAAATGTGCAAGTCCATGAGGAAGGGCATCATCACCCTCATTTACAAGAGGAAGGGGGAGAGGGAAGAAATTAAGAATTGGCGTCCCATTCCACTATTTAACGTGGACTACAAAATCCTGGCCAAGGTCATAGCCAACCGGGTCAGGTCTGTCCTGGAGTCGGTGATTCACCCTGACCAAACCTGTGCTGTGCCGGGCAGGAAGATCGCTGAGAGCCTCGCGCTCATCAGGGATACGATCGCCTACGTGCATGACAGGCGGGTGGACACCTGCCTCGTCAGCCTGGACCAGGAGAAGGCCTTCGACAGGGTCTCTCATGCTTACATGAGGGACGTCCTCTCCAAATTGGGGTTCGGGGAGGGCATCTGCAGTTGGATCCGGCTGCTCTACACCAACATTGTTAGCGCAGTCTCGATCAATGGGTGGGACTCAGACAGTTTTCCTGTTAGATCTGAAGTCAGGCAGGGCTGCCCACTCTCTCCTGCCTTGTTCGTGTGCTGTGTGGAGCCCATCGCCGCCTCCATCAGGAAGGACGTGAGCCTGAAGGACGTGAGCCTGAAGGGCGTGACTATTCCAGGCAGCGGAGTCCTTCAGGCCAAGACCTCCCTGTACATGGATGACGTCACCGTCTTCTGCACCGATCGTCGGTCGATGAGTAGGCTGTTGGACATCTGCGGCCAGTTTCAACTGGCCTCGGGTGCCAAAGTCAATAGGGGTAAGAGCGAGGTCATGTTCTTCGGGAACTGGGACGACCACTCCTTCATCCCTTTCACCGTCAGGACAGACTACCTGAAGGTGCTGGGTGTTTGGCTTGGTGGAGCTCGGGTGTGCACAAAGACTTGGGAGGAGCATATCACCAAACTGAAGCAGAAGCTGGGCAGGTGGACACTCCGGTCCCTCTCCATCGCGGGTAAGAACCTGGTTGTCAGGTGCGAGGGATTTTGGGGCTTTCGGTACTGTTGTATATGGCGCAGGCCTGGCCTATTCCCTGGACCTGCGCCGCTGCGGTCACCCGGGCCATCTTCCACTTCATTTGGGGGTCGAGGATGGACCGGGTCCACAGGGACACCATGTACAAAGACCTGGAAAATGGGGGAAAGGGCGTACCGAACGCTACCCTCGCCCTGACGGCTACCTTTGTGAGCGGCTGCATCAAGCTGTGCGTAGATCCTCAGTACGCAAACACCAAGTGTCACTACTTACTGAGGTTCTACCTGTCCCCGGTGTTGCGAAGGATGGGCCTGGCCTCGTTGCCGCGGAACGCTCCGAGTAGTTGGACTGTCCCGTACCACCTGTCCTTCGTGGAGAAATTTTTGAAAGGAAACACCTTTGACCACAAGGCCGTCAGGCAGTGGTCAGCACGTAGTATCCTCAGGACCCTTCGGGAAAAGGAGAGGGTGGATCCCGTCGTGTGGTTCCCCACGCAGACTGCCAAAGTCGTTTGGCAGAATGCCTCATCGCCAGAACTTTCAAACAAGCACAAGGACATTGCTTGGCTGGCGGTGAGAGGGGCTCTGCCAGTGAGATCCTTTATGCATGCCCGGAATCTCTGCACCACCGCACGCTGCCCTTGAGGTGGCTGCGGGGGGGATGAGACTGTCGATCACCTTCTTCTGGAGTGTGCCTGTGCGAAGGAGGTCTGGAGGGGGATGCATTGGTATTTGTCGAGGTTCATCCTGAGCAGCTCCGTGACGTGGGACTCCATGCTCTCCGGGCTGTTTCCGGGGACGCACACCGAGACCAACATCAACTGCGCCTGGAGGATCGTCAATGCGGTGAAAGACGCTCTTTGGTCTGCCCGCAACTTGCTGGTCTGCCAGCTGAAAGAACTGACCCTGACCGAGTGTTGCAGACTGGCACACTCCAAGGTCCAGGACTACGTGCTGAGGGACGTGCTAAAGCTTGGGGCAGCCGCCGCCAAGGCGCGGTGGGGAAAAACCACCGTATGAAACCCCTCGTCCAGAATAGAAAAAAAGAGCCCTATCTGGTAACTGGGCCCAACTGGTGCCTTCCCCAACTGGTCAGGGGGCCAACTGGGACTGTGCTTATTGTGTCACTTGCTATGAAAAGCTGATAAAATTCTCATCCTTTGTTTGTGGAATATTATACTAAGTAGTGTTGTTGCGATATGGACCCTCAGTTAGCGTCCTTCAATCCAGTTTCACTATTATAATATAAACACACAGACATTGCGTCAGGATTTAATTTAATAATTGGACTCAAGTCAATGTTTGGCACCCGATAGAGCTAAGTATAAGCTTAACTCTCAAGTCAATTGAGTTTATTTTCATAGAAACAAACAGAATGAGATAGCCAGAAAGTTGTAAGCGTAATGAATGTGATTGTTGTGATAAACTTATGTATGTCTTAAATGCTTTGGTTTGGAAAGTTCACTGAGCCATTTTTTTTGTAATCAAATATGAGAGCCTGCGCTAGTTGTACCTGTAAGCTGTGTTTCTGCACTGCACTGGATCACACAGACACCTGGATCCCTCTGGGTAGTGATATCCTGCCCCATGGTGTGTCCTGATTGGACACGCAACAGAGATAATCACCATTTAAATCTAACCAGCTGCTACCACCGTAGACCAACCTTTGAGAGGATCGGGGTAGGGTGACTGGATCAAGCAGTGGAAGTGCGTTTACAAATCATTCTGGTAAGGGAAAAACTAATGGATTCGTGAACAACTTGTCAAACAGAGAGCAAATAAGTTCTCAGACCCGACAGAGGAGGGCTTGATGGGGGAGGATAAGGTAGGGGAGAAATACCATATTCACAAGGACCAGATAGCCCCTCTCAGACTATGTTTACATTCCAGTGGGGCCAGAGAGTTCTCGTGATTAATGCCAGGATTCAGACTCTGAAGTCCTGCATGTAGTGACACTGAAAGTTCAGTGATCTCATGAGAGCTGTCAAGGCCAGTGAATCCAACTTGAACTCAATATTTGAATTCCACAATCTGCTCAAGACACACTATCCCCATCACTCACATTCTATAACATCTATTAGTTAGACATTGTATGTGACAATTATGTGCTCCACTATAGCCTCCTTCACATATACACATCCCAAAGAAAAACACACATTGCCAAATATTCATCATGACAGCCACATCACCAAAAGAAATTTCACTGCACTCACTGGCACCCCGCTTGTTGTGAGGAGCTGACATTAGCCCATGGCCAGCCATCGAGCTAAAAGAATGGTAAATTCATACCCACATCTAACATTTCCTCAAAGCTGTGAGTGTGCACAGCCACTCCAAGGTTCTGCTCACACTGATTGTGGTCAGCATACTAAACACTGTGTTGTCTTCTGGTTGCAGAAATTGCTGTGGCATATGGCTCTCAGAGACCCACATAACTGGAAAGGAAATTAGAGAAAATACTGCCAACAACTCATTCTCACAGCCCAATTTCCACCTGACAGATTTGCAAGTTGCAAATTCTGCAAGGCTGCACCTCTAGCATGCTGATCCCTTACTACAGTCTTGGCCTGTAGTTACTTTCACTTTTCAGATACATAAAAGCTGCCACCTGGCCAGGCGCTAGTGGAAGAGCAAATAGGTTCAATCTTCCCAGCTCCTGAATGATATGCAAATGAATGGGAGAGTTTGGAAAATTGCATGAGATGGCCAGAGAGGAGCTTTGATGTCAAGAGCAAAAAGTCATATTTTTTAAACAAGCGCTGAATGACAAGGTGGGATCCTTGCTAATGAGCAGTGACAGGCCTATTTGCATGTATTGATATCTCATTACTGCTTCCTCTCACCTCATCGATATGCAATTCTTCATTGGCCTAGCTGCTGGATAGAATCTAGACAGCAACAAATCCTGAAGTGAAATTCTAAGCCCTTACCTGGTGATTTCAGCTCAACACTTGCGCCTTCACCTTGGATACCAGGCACCAACATCTCAGGGCTTGTTCCTTGGGCAGTGGCTATCCATTGGTCATGTACCAGCCTCACTACATCCTTATGGAACATCTCCAATACACCTACAACAAACTTCTGCATCTGAAAGCTGCATTTGAGAGGACACTGGCGCCTGCCACTGGAGTTCTGCAGCAAGGATGTTTTGCACACTGGGACAGGCTTCCAACTCCTGGGTTCAATGAGACTACACCATGGTGATTGCGTACTTTGTGTCTGTTTTGACGTTCACAATATCTTTGCTTTGCTTTGGACCTTAGCACTTTGCTACCTCAAACCATTGTTGAAAGGTTCACAGTCCTTTTGTCTTACAAACTCAGATTCAGACTGCTTGTCATTGTTGTTAGCAATGATCATTCAGGAGGATGAACAATAATGTACTGTATAGCTCTGAGCTATGTCAATCTCATGCCCTCAGTATATACCAGCAGCTGACGCAGCAAGCACACTGCACATGAAGCAACCAAAATGCCATGTCACAAGCTCTCAGGAGAGCAGCTTTCCATTAAGTTAAGCTGGAAGAAATGATCTAGTGGAATTGTTGCTTGATATTAATGTTGAGACCTAGGTAATGTTCTGGGGACCTGCCATCTTACCTGGTCTGGTCTACATGTGATTCCAGACCCTCAAAAATGTGGTTGACTCTTTAATGCTCTCTAAACAATTAGAGATGGGCAATAAATGGCCAGTGATGCCCGCATACCATGAATGAATAAAAGAAAAAGTGGATTACCATCAATCAAAGTTCTGAGTGCAGTCAGACAACAGCATAGTCTAATCTCAAGGGTTTGGACATGGTCAGCCCAGTGCAAACAGCCAGAATATTCTCAGAGGGGCTGCAAAACAGATCAATCAGGATCTGGAGTCATCAGCCAGGGCTGCCCATCTAAATCAACCACAGGGATGAGCCACGGTCACATCTAGGGTTCATCTGACAGAAAGTCAAAGGAGGAATTTCAGGAGATGCTGCTTTGTTTGGGAAGTTGGGAAACTCTGTTCTGGGGATTGGAGGCAGAAACCTGGGATGTAGAAGGGACAAGAATTGTAAAGGAAAATAGAATCACTTATTGAAGGGAGAGAGAGAGAGAGAGACAGAGACAACTGATGGTGTGGGGGAGTGCATGGAACACTGTGAAGAAGGGAGGGTTTATTGGCAGTGATAGCTGGAGGACTGTGCAGCACATCGGGTGGGAATGACTAAACTATAGGGCCAGGGAGCAGTGGGGCACGGGGAGGGGTAATGATGAGAACAGCAGACTCAGTCATTCCCGGTGACGAATGGGGACATGTAGAGGATTAGTATTAATGGGCTGGCCAGGGACAACCAAAAAGAAAGGGACATGGAGGTTTAGGCTGAGATTGACTTGAGCGAGTGTGACTGTGGATCAAAATTGCACTCTGCAAATGGAGAATGGTCGTGGCCTCACCCAGAGCGGGCTAATCAAGTGATTTGTTTATTTTTGTCTGAGCACTTGGGCTGCGTTTGAGAGATATGAGCCTCTTTAAAGGATAATTGCAGTCTAATCAGGCACTTGCACAGTACAGGTTGAAGTAGTCTGTAAACATAGCATTCTGTGTATGAAATATACGTGTCCAGCTGTGTGAGGTACAAATTCTGGTTGCAAACAACATTGACCATGTCATTGGTCACAGCACAATGAACATAGACAACTTGAAGCTGAAGTAATCACCCTCAGCACTTGCAGGCCCAAAGTACAAAATCACTGCAAGATCTGAAAGAGTGTACAGTGCCCTGAAACTGACTCTCCTGGACCTTGAACTGTACGTCTTCACCTATGTGCTCTTATACATAATAATGGGTAAAAGTTTCCTGGTGATGTAGGGTTGGAGGGGATGGTCCCCATATTTGTATAGCATTTACAAGCTCTGACTGTTTCTTTGTGACATGGCTTGTGCTGTAATCATCTGAATTAGGCTCTATGTCAAAGTTCTTTGAAGCAAATATGCCTCCTTGGCAGAACCTTCTATGACCCAGTGTATGTAGGATGATGCTAAATTGCCATTTATCAGTGATGTAAACTGCTGACTGCTCACTATACTCTGAAACTGCTCTGTCTATATTCTGCACTCCAGTCCATTGTAATGGTGACTGGTGGATCCAGTCAAAGCAGGGCTTGGAGTTGCAATGGCTATAGTGCATCAAAGGCAAGGAGAGATGGAGGAGCATGAGGTGAGGCAGCAAATTGAGGAATGGCAGCACCCTCCAGCACATACCACACAGCCTCTACATTGAGAGGTCATAGCTGAGGGGATGTCGGACATCTAGAGTCACTCGTTCTCACTCTGTCCAGGATGCACAGCGTTACCGCAGCACGCTGTGCACAGCAAAGTTAGAGCAGGGCAAAAGGGATGTGATGGAATGTGAAGGGTTTGTAGTGTAGGACAAGTCTTCCTACAACTTGGACAAGGTTGTAATGGGATGGGATGTGGCTAAGGGAGAGTAAGCTGTTTGGTTCTGAAGTGGCTGTAGATATACAAATGTGCACTACCATATGTAATGAAGCATCACCTCATGCCCTCCTAGCTCTGACTAGCTTTGGTTTGTGACTGTTCTCTTGCAATGTGCATGGTGAAGGACTGCCAAAACCTGCAAGGTTGGACTATCTCAACTCAGTAGGAACTGAGAATTCCATCTTTTGGAAGAATTTTGCCCAAGTTTCTCAATTCTGAAATAACATTTCTCACCTCATCTAATAATAAATTCAAATGTGAATGGCCACAAATGATTTTCTGATTTAAGTAACAGGTTTTGGTTTCAACTTCCATTAATGAAACCTCAAACCATCAGGCACATGCAAGGCCAAGCTAAATAAAATCTCAGTGTAAGACAGATGAGTTTATAACAGAAACAGGCTGGTTAGCACCAGAGATAATGGGAACTGCAGATGCTGGAGAATTCCAAGATAATAAAATGTGAGGCTGGATGAACACAGCAGGCCAAGCAGCATCTCAGGAGCACAAAAGCTGACGTTTCGGGCCTAGACCCTTCATCAGAGAGGGGGATGGGGAGAGGGAACTGGAATAAATAGGGAGAGAGGGGGAGGCGGACCGAAGATGGAGAGTAAAGAAGATAGGTGGAGAGAGTATAGGTGGGGAAGTAGGGAGGGGATAGGTCAGTCCAGGGAAGACGGACAGGTCAAGGAGGTGGGATGAAGTAGTAGGTGGATGGGGGTGCGGCTTGGGGTGGGAGGAAGGGATGGGTGAGAGGAAGATCAGGTTAGGGAGGCAGAGACAGGTTGGACTGGTTTTGGGATGCAGTGGGTGGGGGGGAAGAGCTGGGCTGGTTGTGTGGTACAGTGGGGGGAGGGGACGAACTGGGCTGGTTTTGGGATGCAGTGGGGGAAGGGGAGATTTTGAAACTGGTGAAGTCCACATTGATACCATTAGGCTGCAGGGTTAGCACATTCTCTTTCCCCTGCCAGTGCCTGAGTTCAGAGTTTTCTCTTCATTGCTGCTGATGTTTACTTGCGCAGGAGAAAGAGGTGATGAGCCAGCCCCACGTTATATAAAATCCTTCTCTGATTTTTCTCTGGATAGACTGCAGACATTTTCTAAGATAACAAAGTGTGAAGCTGGATGAACACAGCAGGCCAAGCAGCATCTCAGGAGCACAAAAGCTCACGTTTCAGGTCAGGACCCTTCTTCAGAAACCTTCTTCAGAAGACATTTTCTAATCCATCTGTTCAGGGATATTATTGCACAACTCTGAAGCAGCTGGGATGTGAACCCCAATCTCTTGGTCCAGTTACAGGGACACTACAACAGCACCACAAGATCCCTACTGAACAGAATGGAATAGTCATTTATTGTCTCTGGTTTTTATTTGTTTTAAAAAAACAGTGATAAGTGTTTAAGTCACCATACCCTAGCACCTAATATTACTAACAAAAGGTGTAGATAAGAAGAAAATTTTGAAAAGAATTAAAACAAAGTCGTTCTTAGTTCAATTCCCGAGACACCTTCATCTTGCCTTCTGCCAAACTATGGAAGGTAAAAAACGATGGAGTGGACGAGCCCTGGCATAGGAGCCTGGATGCTGCCTACTCACTGCAATTGTCTTATGAGGGACTTGCGTTTGGGAGCTGTGAACTATGGAGAAGAGCAGCTGGGACACCTTTCTTCATCCCCCTCCAATTCAATATTAAATGAATGTTGAGCAGGCATTCCCCAGTTCTGCCCTACACGTTGGTGCCACTTGATAATCTTGCACATGGAGAACATGTTTTCAAGTGTTATCTTTTTAATATAAGAATTGTTTGTACCAGCAATTTAACAAACTTTCAGAAGTACAATGTAGATCTTTTTGTCAGTCAGTGCATTACTCCATGATTTAACTAAATTTAATTTAGTTCTTCTCCTTGCTGCTGTCATTTCTTTGACAGAATGGATGTGTTATCTTTCCTTAATTAGTCAGGGAGCCTGGAGCCAGGTTGTGGATAATGCTGTGGTAATAAGCAACCACCGGTGTGAATGTGGAAGAGTTGGGCTCTAAGCCGAAAGGTAGTCCAGCCACTGTTCCAGGAACTAACGGTGCTAAGACCTCACTCCAGGATCTGGTGTTTTAACCTGTGCTGACTTTCAAAGACCTGTGCACAGATACTAAGTCTTTCTGTTCCCGAATCTCCTTTCAAGCCTCTGTTCATCCTTCTTCCAAAAACATATCGCTGACCATAATATATAGGAGCAGAATTAGGCCATTTGGCCTATTGAATCTGCTGCGCCATGTGATCATGGCTGAAATGTTTCTCAACCCCATTCTCCTGCCTTCTTCCTGTAACCCTTGGTCCCCTTACTAATCAAGGGCTCAGCCTTAGGGTGAAAGTACGGCCCTTTTGAACTGAGATGAGGAGAAATTCACTCAGCCAGAGGGGGTTGAATGTATGGAACTCATTGCTGCAGAGGGCTGTGGGGGACAAGTCATTGAGTGTATTTATGACAGAGATATATAGGTTCTTGATTAGTAAGGGGACCAAGGGTTACAGGAAGAAGGCAGGAGAATGGGGTTGAGAAACGTTTCAGCCATGATCACATGGCGCAGCAGATTCAATAGGCCAAATGGCCTAATTCTGCTCCTATATATTATGGTCAGCGATATGTTATCAGACTAGTGCAAACATCTTCTCCATGTCCACTCTATCCAGGCCTCTCAGCATTCTGTATGTTTTAATCAGATGCCCCCTCATCTTTCTAAACTCCAAATATAGACCAACAGTCCTCAACTGCTCCTCATGACAAATCTTTCATCCATGGATCATTCTTGTAAACTTCCTCTGAACCTGTGCAACACGAACACATCCTTCCTTTAGATACTGGGTCCAAAACTGGTCACAGTGTTCCAAATGCGGTCTGAACAGAGATTTTTTTTACAGCTTCAGCGGTACACCTCTGCTCTTCTAGTCTAGCCCTAATAATTAGGAACAAAATTAAAGAACAGGAACTCAAGGGTTATAATCTCTGGCCAAAGGGGTGGTGTGGGAAAGAGTCATCTCTGACGAAAAATCCCAACATATTTTAATCCTCTCAGTGGGGTCCCAGAGGAAAATGCTTCGGAAGCATTCAAGTGTGGTAGGTTTATAAGTAGACCAAATAAGGGGAAGAAAAATCACAATCAACCTCGTGAACCTTTTGCTGGATTGCCTTCAGTATCTGTAAATACTCCCTTCAAATGAGAGGCCCAAAACTGTTCACTGTAATCCTGGTGCGAAATGTTGTGGGGTGGGGATGGATTGGGGGATGGGGGGGGTGCTGCTGTTTAAATAAGATGTTGAAAGCAAATGGCAGGGAGTTAGATTTCTCCACTTAGCCTTGATTTGCAGTCTTTGCCGGTACAGTTTTTTTTTCTCTACTGCATGATGGTCCCTTTTAAGAGTATCAGGCCAGCTGCACCAGGTTTGATCTACACAGGCAGCTGAACCCCCTGTGGAGTATTCTGTCACCCACAACAGTGTTGGCCCTAAAAGGATAAACACTACACATTATAACAAAGCACAAGTACAAACAACATTCCCACAAAGCTGTGCATCTGCACAGAGATTGAATGTTGCTGTGCACAAGTATGCCCCTGTTTAAGCTAACCAGATACATGGCCATGCAAAATAAAATATAGATGAATCACACTCTAAAACATTTGTCTGAGCACTCTTGAAAAGAAAGTCAATGGGATGTTGAATGCAAAGCATGCTTCAAGGAAACTGGGTGTGTTCTCAAATTGTGGCCCTCACACCTGGAAATGGGTGCCAACAAATTTCATCCTGAATGATTGCGTTATAAAATGTATCATGCGGCCAGCTGTAATTCTGTTCTTCTGTCTGTGCCCTGTGTGCTAATAAAATGGGTCATATTTTTATGCCATAGGCCTAGGCCCCAAACTTTGAAGTTGAAAATAGCATTCAGAGATTACTGTTGAGAATGAGAAGTCCCCTGTTTATTCTTGGTCATATGTATGGATATCTACAGTCCTCTGTGCATTGTACACTATTGGCATGTTGAATGGAAGTCTTTGATATTTATGTACATCATTAAACTAAATGTGGTCATCTGACCTCCCCAGTGGCAGTCAGTTTCATTCAGGCTTGGGGAAAATAATTGTTACTTCAATTATGGTGCAGTTTTTCCAACAGCAGATCTGCATCTCTGTTTCCTAGAACTTTTTTTTGAAATAGCCTTTAGTAGTTTTCTGAAATCCATACTTGTATTGATCTCTGGCTACAGTCTTATTAACTAATTACTTGAATAATTTTCATCTTCAAGAACTTTGACCTCTTTGAACAATAGTATCTTGCTTGTTTTGAGGTTAAAACTGTAAGCCCACTGCTTTGGAATAAGCCTTTTTCCAGGAGTTCTCCAGTTGTGTTCCAACTTCTTTAGTTACTCAGGAAGATGGTAACAGAAACCTTCATTGATCACTTAATTCCTGTCTGAATATTTGTCCAGTTACTAAACATGACATACAGTGAACACGTGCAAGTCTCTTGAGTATTTAGGCTGTGCAGCATGGTTAGAGTTAAGTGGATCTGCTCCACAATTAATTACTACTTTCCCAAATGCTCAAGAAGCATAAACATCAGTCATAAAGAAGTAATGTCTCCCTCCACCTGAACAACTGTTTAATGACATGTTGCACTATCATTACTAAATGTCGTCAAAATTACTGCTATCTGGAAATGTACTAAAGTGGTTTAACAGATGGCTAATGGAAATGCAAGTCTTTCCTTTGCCGAGCCAAATGTGAACTGATGCTATAACTTGACCAAGATACTTGGGTGAATGCCCCTAGTTGTTTTGAAATAGTGCCATGATCTTTTATGGCCTCCTGAAAGGGCATACAGGACATCAATTTAACTTCCAAAAGGTAGCACCTCCAACTGTGAGTACTGCCCTCAGTCCTGCCCTGAGAAGTCAAATTTTTATACTGCGTTTTCTGACTTAGAAGTGAGACCTTTATAAAATGCTACTTAAGAGCTAGGTGGGGAGGTGATGGCCAAGTGGTATAATCGTTGGACTGTTAATCCCCAATGCCTACATACCAACATTTGGGAGACCTGGGTTCAAATCCCACCACAGCAGGTTGTGGAATTTGAATTCAATCAATCTCTGGAATTAAGAATCTAATAATGATTGTGAATTGATTTTTCTAAGAAAAATCCATGTGGTTCCCTAATGTCCTTCAAGGAAGGAAGCTGCCATCCTTGACAACAAAATGTGAGGCTGGATGAACACAGCAGGCCAAGCAGCATCTCAGGAGCACAAAAGCTGACGTTTTGGGCCTAGACCCTTCATCAGAAGCTGCCATCCTTACCTGGTCTGGCCTACTTGTGATTCCAGACCAACAGCGATGTGGTTGGCTCTTAACTGACCTCTGGGCAATTAGGGATGGACAATAAATGCTGCCTAGTCAGTGATCCCCCTCATCCCATGAATGAATACAGTGGAAAACAACTTCCACAGAATCAGACAGGTTATTGAATAGGAAACCGCAAGACCTGACATGTCTGCACCAGCTTTCCATTTGAAGTCCATATTCAGCGCTTCCTGACTGCCTTGTCTCCATCTCTATCCCTGTCCAGAGAAAAATCCAATTTCCACCTCACATGCTGCAATTGAATCTCCAGAATACCTGTCAGCATCTGCAGGGATAGAGGGGGAGAGACTTAATGTTTCAAGTCCAATGTGATTCTTCTGTGGAATGAAGAGGTGGAGAAGTGATGGGTTTAATGTTGTAGAAACAGGTGGGCAGGAGCAAGTGGAACAGAAGGGAAAGTTGGAGGGTGAGAAAGACGTAGTGATCATAAAACAAAAGGCAAAGGCAGTGATTGCAGTGAAGCGGGCTCCAGAGTAAATATTAATAGAAAAATATTGGTCAACACTGCTGGAAGTGAAAAAAACTCAAACAGTATTCTGCAGGTTCAGTTCTGAGGAAGGGTCACTCAACCAAAAATGTTAACTCTGATTTCTCCCCACAGATGCTGCCAGACCTGCTGAGCTTTTCCAGTAAATTCTGGTTTTTCTTACTGGAGAGCAGAAAGTGAACTGTACTGGACTAAGTATGTAAGCATCGGCTACAAAAAGGATCAAAGCTTAGGAATTCTGCAGCTGATAACTTTAATTTATCTTCTGACTTCCCAAAACCTGTTCACCACCTACATGCACAAATCAGGCCTAGGATGGAATACGGTATATTTGCCTGGATGGTGCAACTCCAAAGACACCATCCAGGCCAAAATAGCCCATTTGATTGACACCTCATCACCACCTTCAACATTTACTCCCTTCATCACCAACGTAGTAAGGCAGCAGTGAGTACCCTCTCTACAAGATGCACTCAAATAACTCACCAAGGCTCCTCAAACAACATCTTTTGAACCCAAAGCCTTCACCACCTAGAAGAACAAGAGCAGCACATACTTGAAAATACATTCACCTGCATGTTCCCTTCCAAGCCTGGCATTGTTCTGGCTCAGAACTATATCATTTTTACATCACTGTTGCTGGATCGAAATCCTAGAAGTCACTGCACTGACACTGTTCCTACACCCTGACAACTGCAGCAGATCAAGAAGGCAGCTCATCGCCACCCTCTCCAGGGTAATAAGAGACAGGCATTAAATATTGGCTGAGCTAGCAATACCTGTATTCCATGCATAAATATAGGGAAACAGATTCTTGGGCAGTGGTTGGGAGGGGATCTTGGGAAGAAGACAGGGAGAACGAAAGGGAGCACAAAGATCATGGAGTGAATTTCTGGAACTCAAAGTTCCTGCTTGTGGTTGTGTCACTGTTTCATCACAATGTGACACTTAGACTTTGGAAAATCACATTAGAAACACACAGTGGAAAGTATAAAATTAATACACGCAGCACACTTTTGTTCTCCAAGCGATAACCTAATAACATTTTCCTTTCGACAAATATACTAATGGGTTGAAGTATGATTAAGAATGCATTACAAATGTTGGCATTGAGGAATTGTTGGCAATCACATACAAGAATGGATTTTTAAAAAGTCATCTGTCCTGAACCATGAAGCTTTGTCAACCTTTTCAGATGGTGCTCGAAGCAGGTTTATCTCTGTGGTTTCAAACCTTTTCTTTTAAAACAATTTCAGATGATAAAATTCTTAAGTGTTTGAAAAGGCCCCTATGATGGAATATGATGAATCAATCCATTGCATTGTTGAAAGCCACAATTCAAATATTAATAAGGAGCCTGTCCCACTTTACACAGCATCCCCTGACACCCTCCGACTACATCAACTCTGAAAGAATGAGGGCAAAGCCATTGGTGTGATGATACTCCAGGGAGAGAGCAGAATTTGCCATCAAGTGGGAAGTTGGAGGTTGGTTTGCACCCTGCCATCTAGATTGTTTTGTGGACATGGTTATTCACAGTTCCATCTGCAATGTCTAGCTGGACAAATACTGATTGATTACTTTCCAGTCACTGAGGTGTAAAACTAAAAATAAAGCTGGTTTCAATGGTTTTTTTTGTTTCCTGTTGCATTTGAAAAATGCTTAAAACTGCTGGATCCCACTAATGCAAAATCAACTTTGAGATTTATGGAATTTTTGCCAGGAGTCATGTGTAGGTTAGACTAGGTAAGGATGGTAGATTTCCCTCCCCAAACAACATTAGTGAATGAAACTTTTGTTAGTTTCATAGCTCTTAATGAAGTGAATTTATCGTCCACCAGATTTTGGATTAGAAACTGGCTTTCTGTAAGGAGGCAACGAGTGGTGGTTGATGGAAAATATTCAGCCTGGAGTCCGGTTACTAGTGGTGTGCCTCAAGGATCTGTTTTGGGACCACTGCTGTTTGTCATTTTTATAAAAGACTTGGACGCAGGCATAGGTGGATGGGTTAGTAAGTTTGCAGATGACACTAAAGTCGGTGGAGTGGTGGACAGTGTGGAGGAAATTTGCAGGTTGCAGGGAGACTTGGATAAACTGCAGAATTGGGCTGAAAGATGGCAAATGGAGTTCAATACGGATAAATGTGAGGTGATTCACTTTGGGAGGAATAATAGGAAGGCAGAATACCGGGTCAATGGAAAAATTCTTGGTAGTGTGGATGTGCAGAGGGATCTTGGTGTCCATGTACATAGATCCCTGAAAGTTGCCACCCAGGTTGATAGTGCTGTTAAGAAGGCTTATGGTGTGTTAGGTTTTATTGGTAGAGGGATTGAGTTCCGGAGCCGTGATGTCATGCTGCAACTGTACAAAACGCTAGTGCAGCTTCATTTGGAATACTGCGGGCAGTTCTGGTCGCCCCATTACTGGAAGGATATGGAAGCATTGGAAAAGGTGCGAAGGAGATTTACCAGGATGTTGCCTGGTCTCGAGAGCAGGCCTTATGAAGAAAGGCTGAGGGACTTGGGTCTGTTCTCATTGGAGAGAAGGCAGCTAAGAGGGGATTTAATAGAGACATACAAGATGATCAGAGGATTAGATAGGGTGGACAGTGAGAATCTTTTTCCGAGGAAGATGACTTCAGCTTGTACGAGGGGGCATAGCTACAAAGTGAGGGGTGATAGATTTAAGTCAGATGTCAGAGGCAGGTCCTTTACTCAGAGAGTGGTAAGGGCGTGGAACGCCCTGCCTGCCAATGTAGTGAACTCAGCCACTTTCAGGGCATGTAAACAGTCCTTGGATAAGCATATGGATGATGATGGGATCATGTAGGGGGAGGGGCTTAGATTAGTTCACAGATCAGCGCAACATCGAGGGCCGAAGGGCCTGTTCTGCGCTGTATTGTTCTATGTTCTATATGTTCTATGATCTCCCAGGACTAACCTTGATCTCTGGATTATTAGTCTAGTGACATTGCTGATAGGTTACCATCTTTCCTGAGTACATTTAGCACAAATACTTCAATTGAAGCAGTAACAACTCACACGAGGGGACATTGGAACTGTTTACTGTTTGCAAAGAGACTTACACATAACTACTGCGAAACCATGTAAAGATGAACAATCACCGCAAATGTATATTTACTGACCGCTATTAATTTTTCCAATGCATTTCATCTTTTCTCAATGAAGGTACACCGCCTTAAAACACTCATTCTGTTATTTGATACATATAAAACTTGTGCAACCCACATTGTACCAAGTTAAACAAAGCTTCAGTAAAAGGAATATTTCCACTTTGCTGACTGATTTATGAAAGTCAGCTAGTTGCAATATGCAACAGATAAATTTTGCTTACAGCATTAAGCGTCTATAAAGCAGAAAAGGAAAATATTGGGAAAAGAATGGGAGATAACACAGTGTGAAGCTGGAGGAACACAGCGGGCCAAACAGCATCAGAGGAGCAGGAAAGTTGACATTTCGGGTCAAGACCCTTCTTCAGAAATGGGGGAAGGGCAGGGGTTTCTGAAATAAATAGCGAGAGAGGGGGAGGTGGATAGAACATGGATAAAGGAGAAGATAGGGTGAGAGGAAACAGATGGATCAAAGAGGCAGGGTTAGAGTCAATGAAGGTGAATGTAGGTGGAGAGTTAGGGAGGGGATAGGTCAGTTCATGGAGGACAGACAGGTCAAGTGGGCTGGATGAGGTTTTTGGGTAGGAGATGGGGGTGCGGCTTGAGGTGGGAGGAATGGTTGGGGAGGCGGGGGACTAGCTGGGCTGGTTTTGGGATGCAGTAGAGGGAGGGGAGATTTTGAAGCTTGTGAAGTCCACATTGATACCCTTGGGCTGCAGGGTTCCCAAGTGGAATATGAGATGCTGTTCCTGCATCTTTCAGAAGGAAAAGAATGGATTTTTTTCAATGAGTTCTATGTATTCTTTATCATTCATTCTTATACTTATAGCACAATCAGAAGCTTGTCATTTTGAGCATTCTATTATTTTCCTCCCTGATATCTATGACAGTGGCGTGTACAAGTGCCTCAAATAAACATCTTTCGGCATTTTTGTCCTACTTAGCCTAAAGCTGAGCTCCTAAATTGCCTTTCAGTCACACAGCCTGATCTTCAAAACAACCACTAATTCACTCAATTAGAAAACACATTTCTTAGCCTAAATATCAATCAAGGAAGAAATATGCATCCATAGGGGCAGGGTGATGGGAAGCAAAGAAATTATGGTTAAGACTTACCCTTGCGTACGGAGTTGCAACTGAGTCATGGCAGCTTCCACAGGTAATATGTAGTCATTTGTCTGAAACTCTCTACCTTTTGAAAATCCAGACAATGCCCCAGAATAAAAGTTGGGAAAGGATGATGGCACTCATTTAAGGTGGGACTTAAACTATTTTGTGAAAATAAAAACAGATTATTGTATCTTTAGTATTTAATACATGAACCTTAGTAATTAAATGTTGCAGGTTACTATCTTGCTATTGTGTTTTATTTTGGTGTCCTTCCCAACTCCGATTTTTCCCAAATGGTCACATTAGAGTCACAAAGGCCTGAGGTATGAAGTTAGGCCACACCAGGAAATATTTGGGAAGCACTGCTTCTGGCAATTTTGTAAAAAATTACTGTGACTCATTAATAAATTAATGAAATGTTATGATTAAATAATGTGACTCCAGATATCGCCTTTCAAGCCTCTCACCATCCTGACCTGGAGCTATAATACTATTCCTTCACTGGTGATGAGTTAAAACCTGGAAATTTCTTCTTATCATTGCTGTGGATAATGCTACACCCCATGGGCTGCAGTGGTTCAATAAAGCAGCTCACTACCACCATCTCAAGGGCAATTCAGGCTGGGCAATACATAATGTCCATGAATAAATAAATTTAAAAATGTGTAGGATATACAAGATGCAGTGCAGTAACTAATCAACTCCGCAAGCACCTTCTAAACCTGTGGCCTCTATTACCCATGACAACGCAATAGACACATAGGAACACTGCCAGCTGAAAGCTGTCCTCCAAATTACAGAAGGATTTCTATTCCTTCTTGATAATTGTGTCAAACTCCTGGACCTCCCTTTCTAACAGTATTGTGAGTGTATCTACACCAAATGGACTGCAACAGTGTAAGAAGGAAACACATCACCACCAATATAGGGATGAAAAGCAGATTCTGGCCTTGAAGTGTTGCTGACATCCCATGAAAGAGACTGGTTAATCCACCATGAAAGGTCAATGAATTGAACATAGAACAATAATCAAATCTGGGTCTTTTTTGATCTATAGGGAGTTAACATGTTTGTCATGCTTCTGTTGTCCTACAATATATCGTCTTTGAGTGATGAGAGAAGTTTATTTTACGTTTTACCATCAAATACAGGATAAAATAAGGACAACAAGAGTATTTCTCTTAATTAGTGTTCAAAACATAGTTGAAAGTAAATGTATTAGTATCTGCTTAATAGGTTTGCAGATGAAATGTACATTAGTGAGGTTGTGGATGAAGAAGAAGGATGTGAAAGGTTGCATTAGGATATAGATTAGCTGGAAAATTGGGCAGAGAAATGACCATTGGTGTTCAGTATGGACAAGTATGAGATGATGCATTTTGGGAGGTCAAATGCAAGAAGAAAGTGGACAGTTAATGGCATGACTCTTAGGAGCATTGACATACAAAAGGATCTTAGAGTATAAGCCCATAGCTCCCTGAGAGTGGCAACATAAGCGGACAAGTTGAAAAAGAAGGCCCATGGCATGCTTGCCTTCATTGATTGGGTCATTGAGTTCAAAAATTGGAGTCATACTGCAACTGTATAAGACTTTGATCAGGCCATATTTGTGCACAGATTTGGTAGCTACAATGTAGAAAGGATGTGGAGTCTTTGGGAAGGGTTCATGAGAGGTTTACCAGGTTGTTGCCTGGACTGGAGTTGGATTGTTTTTGCTAGAGTGTCAGAGGCTGAGGGTGCAGCCTTACAGAAGTACATAAAATGAAATTCAGTGTCTCTTTCCCAGGATGGAAAGTAAAACAGCTGATACTGGAGTCAGAGATAGCACAATGTGGAGCTGGAGCAACACAGCAGGCTAGGCACTATCAGAGGACATAATGTGGATTTTACTAGTTTCAAAATCTCCCCACCCCTGGCCTCAGCCCATAGCCAGTCCGCTCTCTCATTCCCACCTTCTTGACCTGACACAACCTATCCATCTTTTCTCCCACCATTCCATTCCTCCCACCTCACTGACCAATCCCCACCACTGCCGACCTGCACTCACCTATCACCATTCCACCTACATTCCCCAGCCCCATCCCTCCTCTCTCTAATTATTACTGAGCTCCATCCCCCTTTCCATTTTCTGAAGAAGGGTCCTGACCCGAAACATCAACTTTGACTTCCTGCACCTCCACATCCATCTTACTGGGGTGACTTTCAGCATGACAATCTGAATGAAGTGTGCAACAGTTTGTGACTCAGTTGCTGAGTACTAGCACAGATACACCAGTGCCTGTGATTCTAATGGATGTAGATAGCAGGAGCTCCTATCTGGTTCCTATGTTACGAGACTTAACACATATCACCTCATTGGGTACGAATAACATGCTGAAACTAAAATAATGATTTCAAGATCCCTAATATCACATCGCCACTCAGTCAGCTTCTGCTTTGTAATGCAAGTTATCTGTTTTTTTCTGTATCCAATTAACTTAAAATTAATGATATTCAATCATACATTATCTTGTTTGCAAAATGGTTAAAAAGACAAGAATGTTATATGCTACTCATGTGCCAACCCTAGCATATGATGATCTAGATTAGAAATCTGCTAGGTTTTTGAGCGCAATTAAAAAATAATTTAATCTTTTTTCATCTTCCATTTCTGTTAACAAGTTATCACAAATGCTGCTACAAACAAGCAACAGGATATAAATACATTCAGTACTGTAGCAGTGAGAAAATAGGCAAGGAAGTGATGAGGACCTATATTTATGAATGGACCTAAAAGTGAGACAACATTAAATAGTTAGTCTATGAAATGGTTTCAATTTGGTCCCTTTCCACCATTTGTTACATGAGCAAATGGCTCAACAGCTGCTTCTGTCAGCAGACCACATCTCGTGTGAGCTGAGACCTGACACTTTTCTCTCTGCCATTCTGAGTTAGCATAACCAAAATTGACCAAACCAATAGAAATAAATCACTTACTGGAGAACACATGGCATTTCTCTTCTCCTGGGAGATGTAAAGACACAAAATATTTAGAAGTGTGGGAAATCCAACTGGCTGCTGCTATTTCAAGGAAACCTATAGCCTTTTAGAGATGGCCAATGATGACTATGTAACTAACACAGCATGACATTCCATTGTGGTTTCACCGCTGTCCTGTTTTCAGCTGTAACTGTAAATTGGATCAATAGTCTTAGCAACGTTGCATGTGAAAATCTATCAATTAAACTCCAATTTGGGGGAATTCATGTCAACAATAGAGAACAGATAAATTAGAAGATGAGTAGAAAATAAAGTGTATTTGCTCAAGGAGATTTACTTTCATTTCATCTTTGGGATGTGTTTCTCTGGATAGACCAATATTTATTGCCTATTTCCAAATAACTTGGAGAAAAAGGTAGTGAGCTGCCCTTTCTAATTGCTGCAGGCCTTGGAGCGCAGAGTCACTAGCAGACCAGTTAGGGAGTGAACGCCAGGATTTGGCCCAGCAGCAGTGAAGGAACAGCAAGTCAGAAAGATGCTTGGCTTGAAAGTGAGGAGGTCATGGGCATGGAAGGCAATGTTGAATGTATTGGAACAGCTTGGCTAAGGATGTGGCTAAATTACTGGTGGAATGTTGTTGGGACACGTAGCCTTTTCCTTATTCATTGTCCTTAACCATTTCTTGCTATCATATGGAGTAAATTACATTGCTTTAAGCCTAGCTGGATGCTGGAGGCCTCTGGAGCAGGCTGAAATGGAATATTCACTTGGCACTACAGGCTGAAGATGGACACAAATTCTTCAGCCTTATGTGCATGGATGTACTCAGCTCCCATGCCTGAGGATAAGGATATTTGTGGGGCCTCCACTTCCTGTTTGCTATATGATTCTTAAATGGAAACAGACCCTTCGGTCCAACTAGTCCACATCAATGATGTTCCCAAACTAAACTGCTCCCACTTGCCTGCATTTGGGCCACATCTCTCCAAACCATTCTGCTGGCAACACTCTATCTTTTTGGAGAGGAAGGGTCAACTGGGTGAGACAAAGGCATGGATTTGGATTAGTAAGCTTTGTACTCTCAGGAAAGAAAGATCACATCTGAAGTGAGACAGAGCTTAAGCGAGTAGATGTTCGGGAAATTTGGAGGCAGCGTGTAGAGGCGAAAAGATTCATTTTGATGGCTTTTTTTGGCTCTGTCTGTAAGGTCTTTCTCAACAGGATAAACTGAAGTCTGGGGTCAGGGACACAGCACAAAAGGATGATGTCATGGATAAATCAAGTTCTTTGGCTGGTGTTAACTACATATTTGACCATAACAGGTTACCTTCAGACACAAGGTAAATACGGGAAATGTTTACAGGCTGCAAACTAAAGAGTAGTATGAAGAAATGTTTAAAAAACAAGTCAAGAAATAAGTAATTAAAGTTAAGATACCAGGCTAGTTGATGCATTGTAACTGCATGACATGGATGCTCCATAGACCGCTCACTGAAGTTCATTGATCATAGCTGTAGCAAGTGTTGGTTGCTTGAGGGACTTTGCCTCAAAAGTTGATGAGCTGGAGTCTAAGCTTCAAACACTGAGGCGCATAAGTGACAGGGGGAGTTACCTGAATGCTGTGTTTCAGGAGGCAATCACACCCCCTAGATTAACTATCATTTCTGGCCAGAAGATCACATTGCACATTTATAGACTGGAGTCTAAATAAATGGGCGCATTTTCACCAGCCACCATATTGTGTCCAAAAGTCAACACTCATCAGAAACTAGTAAGAAACCCAAGGGAGGGGATGCGAGCAAAAAGAATATCCACCATACAATACAGGAGTCTGTCAACGCAAGAGAAATCTCACAGATGGTCATGGCTGCCGTAGAGTGCTCCACAGCAATTGCCTGCTCATGACAGGATGTGGCAGGACGGCCGAGCTTATATCTGATCCTTTGTAGTGAGGTCATTTGATCTAGTCTATTGCAGGCTCCTTCCAATGTTGAGAATGCTAGTTTAGTACTGTGTTATAGTTTAAACAGGTTGACACCTCTTTCAGGCATGCCTGATGTGGCTCCTGACAGGGTCACTTGCACACTATAGTGACCATTCCCAAATTAATGATGATGGTGGAGTAAAGGTTATGCAGAAGCATGAGGCTACAGCTTGTGACTGAATATAACTCTGTTGGTGACAGCGCACTGCATCTCATGGATGCTCAGTTTTGAGTTGCTAGATCAGTTCACAGTCTGTTCCATTTAGCATGGTGATGGTACAATATGATGGTGGAGATTTTGAATATGAAGAAGGGATTAATTCTCCATGAGGATTGTGCAGTGGTCATCCTGCCAATAATTCCATGGACAGACACATCTGCATCTGGCAGATTGAGATCAAATGAACCTTTCCTTCTTGTCAGTTCCCTCATTACCTGCCAGAGGCCCTGTCTAGCAGTTGTGTTCTTCAGGACTCTGCTAGCTCAGTTGATAATGGTGCTAAACCAGTGATGGACAGTGAAATCCCCTATCCAGAGCCCATTCTCTGTCCTTGCTACCCTCAGTACTTCTTCCAGTGGTGTTGAACATGGAAGAGGCTTGATTCGTCAGCTGAGGGGAATGATAGGTGCATCCTTGCCCTGGTTTGACCTGACGTCATGAGACTTCATGGGATCAGAGTCAAAGCTGAGGACTCCTGGGGTAACTCCTTCCCTGTGTGAAGATTTTGTTTCCATCACCCAGAAGGGTGGTGAGAACCTGAAATTCACTGCCACGAAGAATGGGAGAGGCAGAAACCCTCATCACATTGAAGCCATATTAAGATGGAATTTGCAATACGAAAGCACACAATGCTATGGGTAAAATGCTGAAAAATAGGATGAGAATAGATTTGTGATTGTTTTTAAGCAGAGCAGGTGTGATTGAATGAAAGATGCTCTATGAATGAATACTGCAGTACCACCAGCTCTAGTGGGTCTGTCTTGCCAGTGAGACTGAATATTTGCAGGGCTAGTGATAATAGTGTCTGGAGCATTTTCTGTTTCATACAATTGGCTGAGTATGGCTTTGGCAGACTGGTCTTTGACTAGTCCATTTGACAGTGAATTTCAGCACTAGCCTCTGGAATTTGGAGAGGAGGATTTTGGAGATTTTAAAAGGGCTGTGTTTGCCCTCCTTGTTTCTGGTACCTTGTTACACTGGCTGGCCCTTTAGGTTTCATCCCCTTGTTTAGACCTCTTGGTGGTTTGATATAACTGAGTGGCTTGACTGCTGTTTCAGAGGGAAATTAAGAGTCGACTTCATGCTATGTCCCCAATACTTTAGCCTTGGTTTTGGCCGACCAATCCTGTGATATTATCCCCTTGCTGCTGACTCCCCCAAAGATTACATCAGAGCACAAGCAAGAAATATTGTATGAGCTGCCATTGTTGATACAAACTTATTTTATATTTGAGTCAATGACTTTAATTCAGGATCTGAATAAAATTTGACCAAACTCGTAGATGATATCATAGAAGAGCCAGAGGTATTGAAGAAGATGAAATAGACACTGCAGAATTTATCAAAATATATAACTCTATAGCAGTAATAACACATATTCTCCATAAATGGTATTGAAGTAGCTAAGGATGAAGCTCGAAAGCGCCAGTAAACCCACTGCTTAATTTTTCAAACCAATTCTAAGCAGCAACCAGATTCAAGAAGGTAATACCTCAGTTAAATTTCCTGCATTAATCAATAATTCCTATTCTTCAGACCAATGGGATACTGAGATAGATGTTCTGCAGCTTTGAAGGGTGCTAGATAAATAAAAGTTTGTTTTTTTTCTTTTCTGAGATTTTATTTTGAGGACAGGTTGCACAGAATAAGCTTGTATCCCTTTGTATAAAGAAGATTAAAAGGGTTGACTAAATGGAGGCATTTAGGATGACTAAAGAATTTAAAAGGATAAGCAGAGATAAAATGCCTACGGCTTAGCATCTGGAAAGACACTAAAATTCAGCATAAGCTGTTGAGGGATCTGGCCAGGGAATAATGGAAATCTGCAACTCTGTCCCAAAAACTGATTGAAACATCAGCAAAAAAAAAGTTAAAATTGAGCTTGACAGATTTGTGCTCATGAAGAGTGTTAAAGTTTACAGAACCAAGTTGGGCGGGTGGAGGTAATGACTTACTTAGAAAGCAGGTTCGAAGTGCTGACCAGCTTTCTCCTGTGTCAGTGTCATTACCAAAGGCAAGAAAGTGTTTAGTTACACAGCCAAGTAGTAAAGCAAAGTTCTGCTTCTCATCGCTGTGCAGTCGGTTAACAAAAAGCCTTTGTGACTTTCCCATTTCCCTCATTGGCAGGGTAGCTTTCTGATGCTCATAATCCACATGAAGAATGACTCCATGTGTAGCAGCAGAAGTTACCTGTGGAATTGTACTCCAAACAAAATCCCCACTCTAATCCTTCCTCGTCCCCTTACAACCATAAGACATAGGAGCAGAAATTAGGCCATTTGGCCCATCAAGTCTGCTCCACCATTAAATCATGGCTGATAAATTCCTCAACCCCATTCTCCTGCTTTCTTCCTATAACCCTTGATCCCATTGATAATCAGCAACCTATCTATATCAGTCTTAAATGTCCTCAATGGCCTGGTCTCCACAGCCTTCTGTAGCAGGAAATTCCATAG
Source organism: Stegostoma tigrinum (assembly GCF_030684315.1). Taxonomy (NCBI): domain Eukaryota; kingdom Metazoa; phylum Chordata; class Chondrichthyes; order Orectolobiformes; family Stegostomatidae; genus Stegostoma; species Stegostoma tigrinum. Next base: position 130,264,606 of record NC_081357.1, on the reverse strand, counting down.
ATTCACCACTCTCTCGCTGAAGAAGTTTCTCCTTATCTCTGTTCTAAAAGGTCTTCCCTTTACTCTAAGCCTGTGTCCTCGGGTCCTAGTCTCTCTTACCAATGGAAGCATCTTCCCAACATCCAATCTGTCCAAGCCATTCAGTATTCTGTAAGTTTCAATTAGATTCCCCCTTATCCTTCTGAACTCCAATGAATATAGTCCCATAATCCTCAAAAGTTCCTCATATGTTAAGCGTTTCATTCCTGGGACCATTCTCGTGAACCTCCTCCGGACCCGCTCCAGGGCCAATACATCCTTCCTGAGATATGGGACCCAAAACTACACACAATACTCCAAATGTGGCATGACCAAGCCTTTTAGAGTCTCAATAGTACATCCCTGCTTTTATATTCAAGTCCTCTCAAAATAAACGCCAACATTGCATGTGTGGCTATGGTGTTGTTGTAATGGTCCAGCTAAACCTTTATTTAATAGTCTTCCCTGTGGGATTTGTTTGACACTTCTTGCCCATCCCTAATTTACACATGTGGCATGAGCTGCCCTGTTGGGCTGCTGCCATTCAGCTGGATGCATGAACACTTACAATGCTATTGGGAAGGAAAACTGCTGAGGAACTTATTAATGGTGCCCTTGAGGGTGATTTTAGGAGAGTTCTGAATGGAAGCAAACATATCTTCACCTGATGTAATGGAAGAAATATCTTTCCAGAAGAAAAGTTGCCTAAGGTACCACTGAAAGAGATGCGCTGTTGTAAGGATGATTACACTTTGACATGCACAACAATTTTTGTATATGAGGTGGTGATGTAATGGGATTCATGTAAACCATTATGTAACTGATGTCACTAATCTGACAACAGTGAGGGAAGTAGCCAGCCCAGAATGAGCATGTGAAGGGCATGGTCTTTGGTCTTTGATTCTATTCTAGACAGCTATGTTTGCTAACATACTGTGTTCATGTGTCAATGAACGAGTGTCAATGTATATGAGGAGTTGAAGAGTTTTACTTGGAGATAAAAATCAGGAAGCCTCGGAGTTTATGTACAGACACCCACAACCCAGAAGAGCTCCAATGTCGTGATTGTAGCTTTGGCTTAAAGCACAAGATGAAGCAGGTCTGACCATAGTTACTGGGCAACCTTGATCCTCCTATCGAGCCTGCACGATTGTGTTATGCCTTGATGTGGACAGCAGCTAGTGCACCAAATGTCCTCTGGTGTTCAACTTGTCTCCAAGTCTAAAGCAAAGCCGACATTTAACTCTGGACTTGTGCTACATTGACAGAACCCCAGTGGTAATTAGGAAATAGGTGACACATTTATTGACTCTTTCAATAACTGTTTTTTGGAGGAAGAACAGAGCTGCTACTTTCTATTTCCAAATGGCTGGAGAGTCTGCCATGTTGTCAAGTAGACACCTGTAACTTGGTCATACAGAACAGAGTGTTATGAGATTAGCTTGCTCCATTGTCCAATTCTTCACTGACATCAGTATGGAGTACATATCCTTTTCCTTCTGAGTGCACCCTATTACTTAATGTTGCTTCGTGAGAGCAGGATTGATTGGATATTTGTAACTATAATGTTGGAGATCTCAGGAAAAGGTCCATGTAGGACCATCTTCTTGGCATCTCTGTAAGAAGCTGATATATTTGTAATTTTCTTTAGCCACTTGAGAAGGGATAAGTTCTTTTGTGATAACCAATGAGGCTGTTATATATCAGTCACTGGGTGTGGTTTTCTCCAAATTATCTTGTTGTCAGAGCACTTAGCTCTGTTTTATATCATATTGCTTTTGGTGCTCACTATGCAGGTGCTTCTTCACAAGGATATTAAATGCAATGATAGCACTGCATCCCACAGTGGCAAGTAAGCATCTGTTTCACTGCCAATTCGCCAGCAATAATCTGGGTAGTTAACATTTAACCATTCCATTTAGAAAGTTAGATTTCACTGACAATGACTTAGAATTAAAGGTCAGATGGCACTAAAATTAAAATTTCATATTAGAAAGGTCAGAAATCACACGACTCCAGGTTATACACCAACAGGTTTATTTGAAAACACGAAGCTTTAGAGCACAGTCCCTTCGTCAAGTAAATTGAGAAAGGGGGACAGGAGATTTACTAGGATGTTGCCTGGTATGGAGGGAAGGTCTTACAAGGAAAGGCTGAGGGACTTGAGGCTGTTTTCATTAGAGAGAAGAAGGTTGAGAGGTGACTTAATTGAAACATATAAAATAATCAGAGGGTTAGATAGGGTGGATAGGGAGAGCCTTTTTCCTAGGATGGTGACGGCGAGCACGAGGGGGCATAGCTTTAAATTGAGGGGTGAAAGATATAGGACAGATGTCAGAGGTAGTTTCTTTACTCAGAGAGTAGTAAGGGAATGGAACGCTTTGCCTGCAACGGTAGTAGATTCGCCAACTTTAGGTACATTTAAGTCGTCATTAGACAGCATATGGACGTACATGGAATAGTGTAGGTTAGATAGGCTTGAGATCGGCATGACAGGTCGGCACAACATCGAGGGCCAAAGGGCCTGTACTGTGCTGTAATGTTCTATGTAAATTACTCTATGTATAAGACATCAAAGGGTCACACAGCTGATGAAGATGTTTGAAACAAACCTAAGATGCTGTTAAATCTTTAATCAGATAGAAGGTGTTAATGGATTAAAATGTACTTGTAAATCCCTGAATTTCTTTCAAGTCACTGCCCTGAGAGAACAAAAAGTTTTCACTGGAAAGAAGAGGTGATATTTTAGATCATTTAGATATTAATCAATTAAAATCTTCTAACTAATTAAAGATTCAACAGCATCTTAGGTTTGTTTAATACATCCTCATCATTTGTGGGAATTCTTGATCCTTAACTTATAAATTCTGCAGGAGTGTGCTTCTTTCTCACTTCACTTGATGAAGGGGCTACGCTCTGAAAGCTTGTGATTTCAGATTAACCTGTTGGACTATAACCTGGTGTCGTGTGATTTCTGATCCTGTCCATGCCAGTCCAACATCAGCATCTCCACATCATGATAGAACATAGGACATAGAACATAGAGCAGAGAACCATACAGCGCAGAACATCAGCGGCCCTCGATATTGCACCGACCTGAGAACTAATTTAAGCCCCTCCCCCTACACGATCCCATCATTATCCAAATGCTTATCCAAGGACTGTTTAAATGCCCCGAATGTGGCTGAGTTCACTACATTGGCAGGCAGGGCATTCCATGCCCTTACCACTCTCTGAGTAAAGAACCTGCCTCTGACATCTGTCTTAAATCTATTGCCCCTCAATTTGTAGCTATGCCCCCTTGTACAAGCTGAAGTCATCATCCTCGGAAAAAGACTCTCACTATCCACTCTGTCTAATCCTCTGATCATCATGTATGTCTTTATCAAATCCCCTCTTAGCATCCTTCTCTCCAATGAGAACAGACCCAAGTCCCTCAGCCTTTCTTCATAGGGCCTGCGCTCCAGACCAGGCAACATCCTGGTAAAACTCCTCTGTACCTTTCCCAATGCTTCCACATCCTTCCTGTAATGGGGTGACCAGAACTGCACGCAATATTCCAAATGAGGCTGCACTAGCATTTTGTGCACTTGCAGCATGACATCCCGGCCCCAGAACTCACTCCCTCTACCAATAAAACCTAACACACCATAAGCCTTCTTAACAGCACTTACAGGTTGCAGGGAGACTTGGATAAACTGCAGAATTGGGCTGAAAGGAGGCAAATGGAGTTTAATACGGATAAATGTGAGGTGATTCACTTTGGGAGGAATAATAGGAATAATAACAGCACTATCAACCTGGGTGGCAACTTTCAGGGATCTATGTACATGGACACCCAAGATCCCTCTGCACATCCAAACTACCAAGAATCTTTCCATTGACCCGGTATTCTGCCTTCCTTTTAATCCTCCCAAAGTGAATCACCTCACATTTATCAGTATTAAACTCCGTTTGCCACCTTTCAGCCCAATTCTGCAGTTTATCCAAGTCTCCCTGCAACCTGCGACATTCTTCCACACTGTCCACCACTCCACCGACTTTAGTGTCATCTGCAAACTTACCAACCCATCCACCTATGCCTGTGTCCAAGTCATTTATAAAAATGACAAACAGCAGTGGTCCCAAAACAGATCCTTGAGGCACACCACGAGTGAGGCTGAATATTTTCCATCAATCACCACTCGTTGCCTTCTTACAGAAAGCCAGTTTCTAATCCAAACTGCTAAATCTCCCTCAATCCTGTGCCTCTGTATTTTCTCCAATAATTTACCATGTGGAACCTTATCAAAAGCTTCACTGAAGTCCATGTACACCACATGAACTGCCCTACCTGGATTATAAGTAAGTCAGTTTCAATCATGAACTTCAACATAATTAGGGATGGCAGTGCAAGTAGAGGAATGTTCCTCCTGCATGATGTATGAGGTGAGAGACGCCATTAGTGTCCCATCCAAATATGACTGCAGGAAGTGCACCCAACTCTTGCTCCTCCAAGATCGCGTTAGGGAACTGGAGTGGGAGTTGGATGAACTTCTGATCATTCTGGAGGCAGAGTCAGTGATAGACAAGAGCTACAGGGAAGTACTTACTCCTAAGCGTGAAGAAAGCTGGGTAACAGTTAGAAGGGGGAAGAAGTAGTCAGTGCAGGGATCCCCTGTGGTCGTTCCCCTGAAAAACAAGTATACTGTTTTGGATACTGTTGCGGGGGGATGACTTACCAAGAACATGCAGTCGGGTGCAGGACTCTGGCACAGAGTCTGTCCCTCTTGCACAGAAGGGAAGGGGGATAGGAAGAAACTGATATTCATTGGGGACTCAATAGTCAGAGGGACTGATTGAAGGTTTGCTGAGAACGAAAGAGACTCACGATTGGTGTGTTGCCTCACACGTGCCAGGGTCCGTGATGTTTCGGATCGTGTCTTTGGGGTCCTGAAGGGAGAGGGTGACCAGTCCCAAGTTGTGGTCCATGTAGGCAACAATGACATAGGTAGAAAGAGGAATAGGGAAGTCAGGCATGATTTCAGGGAGCTAGGGTGGAAGCTGAGAGCTAGAACAAACAGAGTGGTTGTGTGTGTGTGATAATGGGAACTGCAGATGCTGTAGAATCCAAGATAACAAAGTGTGGAGCTGGGTGAACACAGCAGGCCCAGAAGCATCTCAGGAGCACAAAAGCTGACGTTTCGGGCCCAGACCCTTCATCAGAGAGGGGGATGTGGAGAGGGAACTGGAATAAATAGGGAGAGAGGGGGAGGCGGACCGAAGATGGAAAGAAAACAAGATAGGTAGCGAGGAGAGTATAGGTGAGGAGGGAGGGAGGGTATAGGGAAGACGGACAGTCAAGGAGGTGGGATGAGGTGGTAGGTAGGAAATGGAGGTCCGGCTTGAGCTGAGAGGAAGGGATGGGTGAGAGGAAGAACAGGTCAGGGAAGCGGAGGCAGGCTGGGCTGGTTTTGGGATGCAGTGGGGGGAGGCGAAGAACTGGGCTGGTTTTGGGATGCAGTGGGGGAAGGGGAGATTTTGAAGCTTGTGAAGTCCACATTGATACCTTTGGGCTGCAGGGTTCCCAAGCGGAATATGTGTTGCTGTTCCTGCAACCTTCGAGTGGCATCATTGTGGCACTGCAGGAGGCCCATGATGGACATGTTGTCTGAGGAATGGGACAGGGAGTTAAAATGGTTCGCGACTGGGAGGTGCAGTTGTTTATTGCGAACCAAGCAGAGGTGTTCTGCAAAGCGATCCCCAAGCCTTCGCTTGGTTTCCCCAATATAGAGGAAGCCACACCGGGTACAAGGGATACAATATACCACATTGGCAGATGTGCAGGTGAACATCTGCTTGATATGGAATGTCATCTTGGGGCCTGGGATAGGGGTGAGGGAGGAGGTGTGGGGGCAAGTGCAGCACTTCCTGCGGTTGCAGGGGAAGGTGCTGGGTGTGGTGGGGTTGGAGGGGAGTGTGGAGCGGACAAGGGAGTCGCGGAGAGGGTGGTCTCTCCGGAAGGCAGACAAGGGTGGGGATGGAAAAATGGCTTGGGTGGTGGGTCGGATTGTAGATGGCAGAAGTGTCAGAGGATGATGCGTTGTATCCGGAGGTTGGTGGGGTGGTATGTGAGAACGAGGGGGATCCTCTGGGGGCAGTTGTGGCAGGGGCGGGGTGTGAAGGATGTGTTGTGGGAAATGCGGGAGACGTGGTCAAGAGTGTTCTCGACCACTGGGGGGGAAAGTTGCGGTCCTGGAAGAACATGGACATCTGGGATGTGCGGGAGTGGAATGCCTCATCCTGGGAGCAGATGCAGTGGAGGCGGAGGAATTGGGAATATGGGATGGAATTTTTGCAGGGGTGGGGGAGGAGGTGTATTCTAGGTAGCTGTGGGAGTCAGTGGGCTTGAAATGGACATCAGTTTCTAGCTGGTTCCCTGAGATGGAGACTGAGAGGTCCAGGCAGGTGAGGGATGTGTTGGAGATGACCCAGGTGACCTTGAGGTTGGGGTGGAAGGTGTTGGTGAAGAGGATGAACTGTTCGAGCTCCTCTGGGGAGCAAGAGGCAGCGCCGATACAGTCATCAATGTACCGGAAGAAGAGGTGGGGTTTGGGGCCTGTGTAGGTGCGGAAGAGGGACTGTTCCACGTCACCTAAAGAGGCAGGCATTGCTTGGGCCCATGTGGGTACCCATGGCTACACCCTTTGTCTGTAGGAAGTGGGAGGAATCGAAAGAGAAGTTGCTGAGGGTGAGGACAAGTTTGGCAGGCGGATGACGGTTTCGGTGGAGGGGGATTGGTCAGGCCTGCAGGACAGGAAGAAGCGGAGGGCCTTGAGGCCATCTGCATGAGGAATACAGGTCTATAGGGACTGGACGTCCATGGTGAAAATGAGGTGTTGGGGGCCAGGGAATTGGAAGTCCTGGAGGAGGTGGAGGGCGTGGGTGGTGTCACGGACGGAGGCAGGGAGTTCCTGGACCAAAGGGGAGAAAATGGAGTCCAGATAGGTGGAGATGAGTTCGGTGGGGCAGGAACAGGCTGAGACGATGGGTCGACCAGGGCAGGCAGGTTTGTGGATTTTGGGAAGGAGATAGAAACGGGCCGTGCGGGGTTGGGGAACAATGAGGTTGGAGGCTGTGGGTGGGTGGTCCCCTGAGGTGATGAGGTCATGGATGGTGTTGGAGATGATGGTTTGGTGCTCGGGTGTGGGGTCATGATCAAGGGGGCGGTAGGAGGAGGTGTTGGAGAGTTGGCATTTGGCCTCGGCGATGTAGAGGTCAGTGCGCCATACTACCACTGCGCCACCCTTCCCATTCCTCAGACGACATGTCCATCATGGGCCTCCTGCACTGCCACAATGATGCCACCCGAAGGTTGCAGGAACAGCAACTCATATTCCGCTTGGGAACCCTGCAGCCCAATGGTATCAATGTGGACTTCACAAGCTTCAAAATCTCCCCTTCCCCTACTGCATCCCAAAAGCAGCCCAGTTCTTCACCTCCCCCCACTGCATCACAAAACCAACCCAGCTCGTCCCCTCCCCCCACTGCATCACTAAACCAGCCCAGCCTGCCTCTGCCTCCCTAACCTGTTCTTCCTCTCACCCATCCCTTCCTCTCAGCTCAAGCCACGCCTCCATTTCCTACCTACTTCTTCATCCCACCTCCTTGACCTGTCTGTCTTCCCTGGACTCACCTATCCCCTCCCTCCCTCCTCACCTATACTCTCCTCTCTACCTGTCTTCTTTTCTCTCCATCTTCGGTCCGCCTCCCCCTCTCTCCCTATTTATTCCAGTTCCCTCTCCCCATCCCCCTCTCTGATGAAGGGTCTAGGCCCGAAACGTAAGCTTTTGTGCTCCTGAGACGCTGCTTGGCCTGCTGTGTTCATCCAGCTCCACACTTTGTTAAACAGAGTGGTTATCTCTGGTTTGTTACGTGCGCCACGTGATAGAGAGGCAAAGAACAGGGAGAGATTTCAGCTGAACACGTGGCTGCAGGGATGGTGCAGGAGGGTGGGCTTCAGGTACCTGGACAATTGGGGCTCATTCTGGGGAAGGTGGGACCTCTACACACAGGACGATCTCCACTTGAACCGGGGGGCACTAAAATCCTGGGTGGGAAATTTGCTCATGCTATTCGGGTGGATGTAAACTAGCTCACAAGAGGGATGGGAAACTGAGGTGTAGTCCTAGTACACAGGAGGATGAGAGTAGGGAGGACATGGACAGGACCTCACTGTCACATATGTGTGCTGGCAGACAGCAAGCTGGGTTGAAGTGTGTCTACTTTAACGCCAGGAGTATCCAGAATAAAGTAGGTGAGCTTGCAGCTTGGATAGGTACCTGGGACTTCGATGTTGTGGCCATTTCGGAGACATGGATAGAGCAGGGTCAGGAATGGATGTTGCAGGCTCCAGGGTTTAGATCTTTTATTCAGGTCAGGGAAGGTGGTAAAAGAGGGGGAGGTGTGGCTTTGTTGGTCAAGGACAGTATTACGGTGGCTGAAAGAACTTTTGATGAGGACTCGTCTGCTGAGGTGGTATGGGCTGAGGTCAGAAACAGGAGAGGAGAGGTAACACAGCTGGGAGTTTTTTATAGGCCTCCGCAAAGTTCCAGGGAAGTGGAGGAGAGGATCGGCAAAACTATTCAGGGCAGGAGTGATAGGAACAGGGTGATCATTATGGGAGACTTTAACTTCCCTAACATTGACTAGAAATGCTATAACTCTAGTAGGTCGGACGGATCAGTTTTTGTCCAGTGTGTGCACAACGGTTCCCTGACTCAGTATGTCAAAGGGCTGACAAGAAGGGAGGCCACACTGAATCTGGTACTTGGTAATGAACCAGGCCAGGTGTTTGATTTAGTGGTAGATGAGCACTTTGGAGAGAGTGACCATAATTTGGTTATGTTTAGTTTAGCGATGGAAAGGGATAGGAACATGCCACAGGGCAAGAGCTATAGATGGGGGAAGGGCAATTATAATGCGATTAGGCAAGACTTAGGAGGCATAGAATGAGTTAGCAAAATGCAGGGGATGGGGACAATCGAAATGTGGAGCTGGTTTAAGGAACAGATATTGTGTGTCCTTGATAGGTATGTCCCTGTCAGGCAGGGAGGAAGCGATAAGGTAAGGGAACCATGGTTTACTAAAGAAATTGAATCTCTTGTTAAGCGGAAGAGGGAGGCTTATGTGACAATGAGACTAGATATTTCAGATGAGGCGATGGAGAGTTACAGATTAGCTAGGAAGGATTTAAAGAGGGAGTTAAGAAGAGCAAGGAGGGGACATAAGCAGACATTAGCAGGTAGAATAAAGGAGAACCCTAAAGCTTTCTATAGGTATGTGAGGAATAAGAGGATGACGAGGGTAGGAATAGGCCCAGTCAAAGACAGAAGTGGGAAGTTGTGTGTGGACCCTGTGGAGATTGGAGAGATGCTAAATGATTATTTCTCATCTGTTTTCACTGACGAACAGGAGAATATTGTAGAGGAGATGACTGAGTTATGGGCTACTAGAATTGAAAGGATTAAGGTTAGTATGGAGGAGGTGGTATCAATTCTAGAAGACGTGAAGGTAGATAAATTCCCTGGGCCGGATGGGATTTTTCTGAGGATTGTCTGGGAAGTTAGGGAGGAGGTGGTGGAGCCTTTGGCCTTGATCTTTGAGTCCTCATTGTCTACAGGTTTAGTACCAGAGGACTGGAGGATTGCAAATGTTGTGCCCTTGTTCAAGTAGGGATGACTCAGGTAATTATAGGCCTGTGAGCCTTACGTCTGTTGTAGGAAAAGTTTTGGAAAGGATTATAAGAGATAGGATTTATAATCATCTCGTGAGCAACAACTTGATTGGAGATAGTCAGCATGGATTGGTCAAGGGCAGGTCATGTCTCACAAACCTCACTGAGTTTTTTGAGAAGGGGACCGAGCATGTGGATGAGGGTAGGGCAGTTAACGTGGTGTACATGGACTTCAGTAAAGCCTTTGATGAGGTTCCACATGGTAGGCTATCGGAGAAAATACAGAGGAACAGGACTGAGGGAGATTTAGCAGTTTGGATTAGAAACTGGCTTACTGTAAGAAGGCAACGAGTGGTGGTTGATGGAAAATATTCAGCCTGGAGTCCGGTTACTAGCGGTGTGCCTCAAGGATCTGTTTTGGGACCACTGCTGTTTGTCATTTTTATAAATGACTTGGACGCAGGCATAGGTGGATGGGTTAGTAAGTTTGCAGATGACACTAAAGTCGGTGGAGTAGTGGACAGTGTGGAAGAATGTTGCAGGTTGCAGGGAGACTTGGATAAACTGCAGAATTGGGCCAAAAGGTGACAAATGGAGTTTAATACGGATAAATGTGAGGTGATTCACTTTGGGAGGAAAATTAGGAGGGCAGGATACCGGGTCAATGGAAAAATTCTTGGTAGTGTGGATGTGCAGAGGGATCTTGGTGTCCATGTACATAGATCCCTGAATGTTGCCACCCAGGTTGATAGTGCTGTTAAGAAGGCTTATGGTGTGTTAGGTTTTATTGGTAGAGGGATTGAGTTCCGGAGCCATGATGTCATGCTGCAACTGTACAAAACGCTAGTGCAGCTTCATTTGGAATATTGCGTGCAGTTCTGGGCACCCCATTACTGGAAGGATGTGGAAGCATTGGAAAAGGTGCGAAGGAGATTTACCAGGATGTTGCCTGGCCTGGAGAGCAGGCCATATGAAGAAAGGCTGAGGGACTTGGGTCTGTTCTCATTGGAGAGAAGGCAGCTAAGAGGGGATTTAATAGAGACATACAAGATGATCAGAGGATTAGATAGGGTGGACAGTGAGAATCTTTTTCCGAGGAAGATGACTTCAGCTTGTACGAGGGGGCATAGCTACAAATTGAGGGGTGATAGATTTAAGACAGATGTCAGAGGCTGGTTCTTTACTCAGACAGTGGTAAGGACGTGGAATGCCCTGCCTGCCAATGTAGTTAACTCAGCCACTTTCAGGGCATGTAAACAGTCCTTGGATAAGCATATGGATAATGATGGGATAGTGTAGGAGGAGGGGCTTAAATTAGTTCACAGGTCGGCACAACATCGAGGGCCGAAGGGCCTGTTCTGCGCTGTATTGTTCTATGTTCTATGTTCTTTGTTCTATGTTCTATGTTCTATGTTCTATGTTCTATGTTCTATGTGTATATTACTTAGGTATTTTGAGAATCAAAGTAACTCAGGGCTTGTTTCACTTAAATAGATGTCGGCAATAGTTCCGAGTTCTCACTTCATATTTTGGAACTTGGACATTGAGATTCAGGTAAAGCACACCCGTTTCATTATCGCAGGCTAAAGGTACCACCTGGTGTGCCACTGCAATATTAAGGCCTGTTGTTGCTGGTCTCAGATCGCAGCCTATAGAGCAATTAGCATCCTGCCTGCTTTCTAGTGACTCCTCCGTCTCCAACCGAAATGGCAGTCATGTTATTCGGGTAAGGATAAGATCTGGCATGGCTACGATTTCTACAGCTTGCTGAAAGTAAAATGTGGAAAAATGGTCATGTGCCATGTTCGATCAAAAGTTATTCAGTTCCAGCAAAGGGCTGGCTATTAATAATTACTGGTGTAAGATATTGAGTGGCTTTTACTCCCCTGCAGAATTACCTGACAGAACAATCAGCTCAGGGCAGAAAAGTGGAAGAAAAACATGAAGCAAAATGCAAACCCCAAATGATTATAGGAATAACAAATAAAGCCAAACAAATCAGCATAGTTTTTTGTGTGATTGCAGAGACACAATCGTAGTTTTTATTCATTCACTGGCTGGCCAGCATTTCTTGCCCGTCCCTAGTTGCCCTTGAGAAGGTGGTGGTGACCTGCCTTCTTGAACTGCTGCAGTCATCCTGCTGTGGGTTGACCCACAATGCCCTTAGGGAGGGAATTCCAGGATTTGATCCAGCAATAGACACTACTCTGAGGAACTCCTGCAGAGGTGTCCTGGAGCTGAGATGACTGACGTCCAACAACCACGACATTCTTCCTGTGTGTCAGGTATGACTCCAACCACCAGACAGTTTGCCCCCGATACCCATTGATTCCAGTTTATTGAGACCTTGATGCCACAATCAGTTAAAAGCCACATCGATGTTGAGGGCCATCACTCTCACCTCACTTCCTGGAATTCATCTCTTCTGTCCTTGTTTGAACCAAGGCTGTAATGAGGCCTGGAGGTGATCAGGTTATTGCTGGCCAGGTACTATTTGATAGCACCTTCCATCATGTTACTGCTGATCAAGAACAGACTGGGATGGTAATTGGCTGGGTTTGTTTTGTGCTGTGTGTACAGGATATACTCGGATAATTTTCCACATTGTTGGGAAAACACCAGTGTTGGAACTGTACTGGGACAGCTTGGCTAGGGGAGCGGCAGGTTCTGGAGCACAAGTCTTCAGTACTATTGCCGGAATGTTGTCAGTGCCTTTGCAATATCCAGTGTCTCCAACTGTTTCTCCACATCACGTGGAGTGAATTGAATTGGCTGAAGGCTGGTCTCTGTGATGCTGGGAACCATCCCACTTGGCATTTTTGGCTGAAAATTCCAGTGAATGATTCAGGCTTTTGCACAAATGTGCTGGGCTCTTCCATCATTGAGAATGGGGATATTTGTGGAGCTTCCTCCAGTGAGTTGTTTAATCATCTATCACCATTTACGACTGGATGTGACAGGACTGCAGAGCTTAGATCTGATCCGTTGGTTGTGGGAACACTTCGCTCTGTCTATCACTTGATGCTTGTGCTGTTTGGTGTGCAAGTAGTCTTGTTTGGTAGCTTCGCAAGACTGATGCCTCATCTTCAGGTCTGCCTGGTGCTGCTCTTGACATGCCCTCCTGCACTCTCCATTGAACTAGAGTTGATCCCCTGGCTTGACGGTAATGGTTGGGTGGGGGATATGCCGGGCCATGGGGTTACAGATTGTGCCAGAGTACAATTCTGCTGCTGTTGATGGTCCACAGCATCCCATGGAAGCCCAGTCTTGTTGCTGGATCTGTGTGAAGTCTGTCCCATTTCGCTTGATGATGGTCCCACACAATGTGATGGAGGTTGTTCTCAATGTGAAGGTAGGTCTTCATCTCCACAAGGACTGTGCGATGATTACTCTTCCCATTACAGTCATGGACAGTTACAACTGCGCCCAGAAAATTGGTAAGGATGAGGTCAAGTATGTTTTTCCGTCTTGTTGGTTCCTTCACCACTTGCTGCAGCCCCAGTCTCGCAACTCTGTCCGATAGGTCCTGACCAGCTCGATCAGTAGTACTGTTGCCGAGCCACTCTTGGTGGTGGACATTGAAATCCCCCACCCAGAGTACATTTTGTACCGTTGCCATCCTCAATTCTGCGGCTTTTTTTAAAATTCAAACTCCATCGTCCGCTGTGTCAGGATTCAAACCTGGGTCCCCAGAATATTAACTGAGTCTCTGAATTAATAGTCTAACATGCCAAATAATGCCATTAGGCCATTACCTGCCCCTAACATTGTGACCATTCTAAAAGTAAAAGCAGACTCTGGAATTCCATACTTTAACAGATGCAACCTGTAGATATACTCTTTGTATTTGCAATTGGATGAAGAGATATTCCTGGGGGCAACTGAAGAATGTCAAACTCTTTGTTATGATACCAGAGTCTGATTGTCATGCCATTTAATTCTCATTAAAATTGCAGAAAGGTAACAGGGAATAACTTTTTAAAAAGAATTGCCTGTAAACTGTTTATTGGACAGGACATTTACTGTTTTGAAATGCATGTTATAAATCAGGTTAGATTAGAAAACACATCAGCATTACTGCAGACAGTGTCAACTAAAACTGGCATTTCTCATCGTCTTGTACATCCTTAGTGCTGCAGCAAAGTTTTAACTTGGAACACCACATTTTCATAGCACGACAATATTCAACCTCTGGTATGTAAATCATCAATTGAGGATCAAAGGTAATGTTTGATTTTTATTCTGAAAGTACAGTTTTTGTGAAATAATAATGATTAATAATATTGAATATTGAAACTAGGCGATTTTGACGTAGGCAAGTTTCTTTCAGGCTAACTTGAACATCGCTTTAGTAATTTTGGTATATTTAAAATGTTTCCAGTTTGTTATATAATAACATTTGTGATGTCAGTGTGACTCAGTGACATGCCAGATACATTAATATATTAATGTAATATTCCCTTGTGCTGTTTATAAGCAAATGTGCTGTTTTAAAATGAAATACAGTGAGTTAACAACACACCTGTTCAGTATTTTAGTTGAACCATTGGCAAAATGTATTTTATTCTGCAACATCAACAACACCTCTTGAAATGATTGTGTACTTTTACACTCATCACTAGTCAGATTTTACGCAAAAACGTTCACAAACGTTAGATGATATCCGAGTTGATGTGGGTTTTACTTAATCCCTAAGAGGCCATTGTTTGCATTTTAGAGGCAAGTAGGATATCTCTCCTGGCTTGGAAATCTTCCAGAAATTATTCAAAACTCATTTCTATTGAAAATATATTCCCATGTACTTGCTGTTCTTGTCCACCTTCAGTTGTCGGGGTTTTGCTTGTAGAGGGTGTTAATGAAGCCTTGGGATGAATTACTGCAATGTAACTTGTAATAATAAACATTCCTCCATCACTGACACAGACTGGCAGCAGTGCATATTGCTGGGATTTTTTGTACAGTGTCTTCCGCACTGTAAAACATCTCAAAGTGTGGCCAAAGTTTGATACTGAGCCGTGAGATATTTGGCCAAATGACCAAAGGCTTTGACAAAAAATCAACTCTTAAATAAGTAAGGAGAAATAGGAAGACAATAACAGATTACTTCTAAGTAACTGAAGGGATGGATGTAAACTTCAGGATGCACAAGAGGACAGAACTGTGTCCAAATCATTTCCTTCTGCACAGTCCCCTTCTATCTCCAAACCAAATAATGGTAGGGTTCCCCTTGTCCTCATTTGTCACCCCATCAGCCTCTGTATTCAAAGGATCATCGTCTGCCATTTCCAGCACCTCCAGAAGGATGCAGCCAGCAAAAACATCTTCCTCTTTCACTCTGAAGAAGTGTTACTGGACATGAAACGTTAACTCTGCTTTCTCTTCTCAAATGCTGCCAGACCTGTTGAACTTTTTCCAATATTTTCTGTGTTTGTTTCTGATTTCCAACATCCATAGCTCTTTCAGTTTTTTTTCTTTTCCTCTCCTCCCTGATCAGCATTCGGCACTGATTGTTCCTTACTTGGCACTCTGATCCACTCTTTTGTCATTACTAATGCCTCTTCCCTGGCCCAATAGCACCTTCACATACAATTACAGAAAGTGTAACAATGTTTTCCTTTATTCCCTCTTTCCTCACTGTCCAAGCCTCACCAACATCCCCTTCCAGGTGAAGCTGCATGTTACTCATATTACTTTTAATCTAGTCCCTTGTATTTGCTGCACACAAACTGGTCTCTTCTATGTCTTTCAAAACAGTTGTCGACTAGATCATTCGGAATAGTAAGAACTGCCAATGCTGGAGTCAAAGATAACCCAGTGTGGAGCTGGACGAACACAACAGGCCGGGCAGCATCAGAAGAGCAGGAAAGCTGACGTTTTGGATCAGGACTTTCTTCAGAAAAGGGGAAGGGGAAGGGAACTGGGAAATAATTAGAGAGAGGAGGAGTGGGGCTGGGGAAGGTAAAAGGGATGGTGATAGGTAAATGCTGGTAGGGAGTAGTAGAGATTGGTCAGTGAGGTGGGAGGACTGGATAGGTGGGAGAGAAGATGGACAGGTTGTCGAGTCAAGGAGGTGAGATGGAGGTTGGGTGGTGCTGGGGAAAGGTAGGTGGGGTGGTGATCGGTTGGGGGTACTGGGGATAGACTAGATCATTGCTTTTCAGAACAATTCCACGCTGTCCACAACAATGATCTTGATCTTTCATTTGCTTACCATAGTAAGTCACCATCTCGATCTAACCTGGGCATGCAACGGTGTTCCAACAAAACCCAGCACATGCTGAAGAAACAGGATCTTGTTTGTTTAGGCCTTCAGGTCATGACATTAACTTCAGTAACCCCAACCCCCTTCCAGTGTTTTGTTTTGTTTGGGTTTGCTCTCACTATAGCTTGGTCATTTTCTGCTATCAATACCCTTCCATTAACACCTGTTCTTTTCCACTATATTAGCAGCCAGTTTTCCTTTTTCTTTTCAGCAGCTTTACCATTTATTCCACTTGTTGCTCCTCATCCATCCCCGGCCCCTCCCCTATTTCCACAGCCTAACAACTATCACCTATCCATCTCCCTTCAATTTCCAAATAAGTGGAGTTACTTTGGACTCAACATTATCTCGGCTTTCTCTCTCCACTGATGCTTCATGACTTGCTAAGTTCCTTCAGCACTTTTGTTCTAATTTCTGATCCTCACCATTGATTGTGTATTTTGGTTTTACTTTAGGACAAGTTTGGAAGTGCGTAGTGATCTCCAAGGATTGTAGGACAGGAGTAGGCTTTGGGGAAACGGGAACAAACCCATGAGGGAATGAAAACAAAGGTCTGAAGTTTCTGACTTTCAGAAAAACTGCTTCCCAGTCATTCTGAGAGGTCGGAGACTGGTTGGAATGGTATAACTCACACTTTATCCCACTGAAGGGAAGGCTGCTGGAGTTGGCCAAGGACCAATTGTGGGATCTCTGAAACCTCTGTATCCAGCTGACTGAGTGAGCTTATTGTGTTGTGCTGCTCACTCGTTGACAGCAGTGACAATCTGTTCTTGCCTTGAACAATGTGTTACACCTTCTTCAAAGCTAACTCCCATCTTTACACACACACAAGTGGTACCCTATGCGCTGCACTGACAGATGTCAATTTCAGAGACGCAGAGCTCAATGTCCAGACCTATGGAGGAAGAAGCTTAAACTTCCTAACACCATCAAAGCTTTGGCCTGATCCCTCCACCAGCTCACTGAGTTGTGCCTCAGTGGGTTTTCTATCTAGATTTGCGTCAGGAGAACAATTTGATGAACTGGCCTGGCAATCTGAGAACCTGCCAGAAACCAACCTCTCAGCTCCAGCTAGAAGTTGTTCCCATGGTCTCAGCCATTAGTGGCTTTGTCATGACACAGGGTTCCCCTCCATCACTTTCATGTTTGTTCTGAAATACACGCATTTAACTTCCTCCACTGAACAGGTTGGTGTTTGCCATGAAAACACAGATCCAGTATACTCGTGTCTGCCTGATATATACTCAGACCAGCACTCCATTGGCAGTGCCTAATAGTATTCAGTATCAATGACAAGGCAAGGGAGATGGCCTTACAGTCACCAGTTTGGATCCTATGGATTTTTTGAACAACTATATCTAATGTTATTGAACTGATTGTAATTTATAAAATAGAATAGTCTTTGATTATGGGAAAAGCAATGCTATGATGATTGTAATAGAATCTAATAGAGCAAAGTGCAGGTGCGTACAAAACATGCTGCAGTAGTTGCATAGAACACAGTAGCATTATAACCAAATAGTAAAATATCTAATCATAATGGAAATTAAGACTGAGAAGTGAGCAAATGTGAATCTGGGATACACAATGAGTTAGATTTTTACAAATGAGACTGAACAGAACAACTGAATACTAACCATTTAATATTAAGTGATGAATCTTCAAAATATTCAGCAGTGCAGTCAGCATCAGTAAATAGAAGAGACTGCTAAATATTCTATCTGTAACGCCCTATCCTCCATACCTCTACATTTGTACCTCTGACTGCAGTCCTATGCCTTTATTACTAATACTTAATTTAAAAAGCCAAAGTCATCAGGCCATGTTTGAAATAGTTTCCTGAGTTTTCTTTGTCAATGCTGTACCTGTGTAATCTTCTGAGTCAAGGGTAAATCGCTGCAGTTCTAGTCACTGAAATTTCTTTTATTCTGAAAGACCAAACCAACTAAACACAATGACTAAATTGGGAGCCAAGATGACTCCCAAATTTCTTGTATATACTATTAACACATTTTATTTTACTTTCAAAAGATCAGAATTTGTGAATAATTAAAATGAGTTCATTCTTTAGAGTTGTAGCCATGGAATTATTCCTTCAATCACCAAGATGATGATCAGAAAAATGCATATTCACATTACCATTTATCCTGTTACTTCCATTACTTTTTGAGGGACGTTGTTGTGTAGATGTTTGGCACCCATTAGCAGCATATCTCATTACTCAATTTTCTAATCAAATGCTTTCCCAGAACTTTGAAGCTGAGAAACACCCAACTTTCTCAAGCTGTTTTAGTCATGTTCATGACTGATGATGGTGCTGCTCTCTCCTGACACATGGCCTCATGGTCCCAAAACAAACCTGCTGGATTTCATCAGTGGCTTGGAAGAGTTTGGCTTTATTTAATCCAGTATTAATGGCCTTCTAGTTTTCCCTCTCTCCTCTAGGCATTTAAAGCCAAGCATTGCATTACCTAATTGCTATTTCCTGATTTCTGTAGTCCTCACTCCATGCAGCTGGCAACATCTAGCTGTATCTCATCATCGTTTCCTCTCCAGGCCTCCAGCGCAACCACCATTTCAGCCTATTTGTATGACTTCCCACCTTCAATGAATTGTATTTCTTCAAGTTGCGAAATGGCAAAACTAAAGCCATTATCTTCAGCTCCTTCATAAACTCTGCCTCAGATTCCATTCCCTGGTTCTGACCTCAGTTTTTATGTTGGTTCATTTAGTGTCAGCACGATTTGAGTTGTTGGGATGTTCAAACAACTACTGACATGCTGGCAAAGATTTATGGTGGTTTGTTCTTTCCTTCCCAATTGTACTTTCTTATCATGTGTTGTTTTTATATCCCTGTGCTTAAGGAACTCAAGTATGCTCAATCTGTCTAACCACATTCATCTTTTAATGGATCTGTTTGTCTCATTAGCTACATTGCTTTCCTCAAGGGGATATCTCTTTTGGATTGGAATTCATTGGCAATACTGTGACAATGTGTTTATACACCTTTTTTAGCTCTCCATGCTCACATTCTTTTAAATAACCCGAAAAGGTCATAAATGAAAACATCTTCTGGCTCATCTAGTTTCTGGGTTTTTATTGTTGAATTTGAGCCTTTCTAAGATCTTATTACTCCTTCCTTGAAATATTTGTTGAGGGCGTTTAACACTTTTTTGAATTTATTTGCAATCTCATTAATATCCAGTTTTGCAATATACACCATTTGCTATTGTCCCAATGAAACAAATTTAATGCGTTAAGTTGTTCAGCTCCAGACTTAATTTTCAATCCTGAAGCTAATCTGGCAACTCAAGAAACACATCTAATGGCTTTAACTTTTGATCTATAGCCTCAGCCTCTCCCTGTAGCCCATACCCTCCTACACTGGCAACATTGTTGTATATCTTTTCTGAATCCTTTCAAGTTTAGCAACATCTTTCCTGTAAGAGGGAGGCCAGAATTCAACATGGTATTCCAAAGTTGCCTCACCAATGTCCTGTACTGCTGCAACATGACATCACAACTCCTTTACTTCAGTGCACTGACCAATGAAGGCAAGTCTGCTAAATGCCTTCTTCACTATCTTGTATATCTGTGACTCCCCCTTCAAGGAACTATGCACCTGCACCCATAGATCTCTTTGTTTGGCAACAGTCCCTGGGCCCTACTATTCACTGTATAAGTCCTGCTCTGGTTTTCCTTACCATAATGCAGAACCTTGCAGTTATCTAAATTAAATTCCATCTGCCACTTCTCAACACAGTGGCTCACCTGAACAAACGTTTGTTGTACTCTGAAATAACCTTCTTTATTGTCCGCTACACCACAAATTTGGTGTCATCCGCAAACTGACTGACAATGCCTCCTAAATTCACATCCAAATCATTAATATTGAGGTCAGAGGCTTCAGGTGAAAGGGGAAAGATTTAAGAAGGACCTGAAGGCCAACTTTTTCCCACAGACAGTGCTACGTTAATGGAATAAGCTGCTAGAGAAGGTAGTGTGGGTGGGTACAATTACAATATTTGAAAGCCATCTGGATAGGTATACAAATAGGAAGGGTTTGGAGGGATATGGGCCAAATGCTAGCAAATGGGACGAGATCAGTTTAGGATTTCTGGTTGGTGCAAACAAGCTGGACTATTTCTATCATTGAGACATGCTATTTACATAGTCCCAGCCAGTAAACCAAACAATCACATTGAATCCTGGTATGGAGGACTGACATATTAAAAAAGATTAGATCAATTGAGCTTGTACTCATTAGGATTTAGATGAATGAGGGGGGATCTCATAGAAACATATAAAATCCTGATGGCTCTGGACAGGTTAAATCTGGGCAGAATATTCCCGATGTCAGGCAAGTCCAGAGCCAGGGGTCGCAGTTTTAAGAATAAGGAGTATTTCATTCAGGACTGAGATGAGGGAGAATTTTTTCACTCAGAATTGCGAACCTGTGGAATTCTCTCCCACAGGAAGCTGTTGGGGCCAATTAATTAGATACATTCAAGAGGAAGCTGGATATGGCCCTTGCGATTAAAGGGGTCAGGGGTGCGGAGAGAAAGAGGAAGTGAGATACTGGGCTTGCATGAGCCCAGCCACAATCATATAGAATGGTGGTGCAGGCTCAAAGGGCTGAATAGCCTACTCCTACACCTATTTCCTGTGTCTCTATGTTTCTAATCCTAATACCACATTGTTGAGCTAGAATGTTTGCAACTTATGATGCCTAGTTAATTATGAGTTTCCAATTCTATATCTCCACCATCAAGAAATCCACCAACTCTTACCTCGAGCAACATCTGCCACAGCTCATCTGAAAAAAAATCCACTTTCTTACTCTGTTATCTCGTGACTCTACTATTTCTTCCATTGCTCATCCACAGTAAACTTAAGCTCAGCCAAAACATATGCTCCATCTTTCCCACCCTACATCAGGTGCCACTTGTCCATTGCTTCCATCCTCATTGACCTACATTAGATACCAGTCAGCAAACACTTCAGATTTTAAATTCTTGTCCTCTCATTCAAATCATGATCCAATCTGTTGTTTCTGAAACCTCTTCTCACCTCCTCACCCCTCTCTTACACTTATTACCTTGTGCATTTCTGATATTCATCTCACAATTGAATGGTGTTTCAGCCAGAATGGATCTGATTAATCAAAATGGCCTGGGTTCTTTTGGTTTGTATTTTTCGAAGAGCTCTGTTTGCATAGGGAATTTACATGATTGATGGGGAAAGAAGTCTCATTGGCAATCCATAAAGCAGCCATCAACAGACTACTCCAAGTGACTGGGTCATGGAAAAGACCAGCTGCCCATTCCTTTACCTGACCAATTGCAGGTCCAGGTTTTAGCTGGCATGGATGTAGATAAGTACATTGATACAGCAAACCTGCAATTACCATCCTGAGCAAACACCACCGTCATGCCTATGGTTGGCACCTCTCATGTTGCCAGCTGGTGACTGTGTCAAACACTGGTATTCTCCTGGCTGACGTGACTACATTTATTTGTCCATGAAAATATGATGGCATGAGATAAAAGAATGATTTTGGTCACAATGAGTATTTGGTGGTGAAATGAAGGAACACTCCATAGGAAGGCTGTTGATTCATAATGGGACTAAATGATAAACAAATGGTAAGTGTGACGTGGAAGTAATTGTAATTATCAGGCATATTTAGAACTATGATGCTATATCGTGATGCATTTTCCACTGGGTAATGTCATTCATTTTTGTTGTGAATTGCTTTTCATGTTACTGGGTGATGTTGGCTATACTATTCTGAGTCATCCCTTCGTTTCATTTTGCAGTCATTTTGAGAGCCTGTGATTTGTTTCTCATTCCAAAGGAAGGTCCTCCTTCTCTGTTTGATTTCCTGCTGGAGATCTTTTCAAGGCTCATCTGAAAGCGTTGCTATCTCTGCTTGCTCCCTCTCGTTGACCAACAATTTAACTTGATTTTCTACATCAAGGTGCCTAATCACAAAAGATGGTTCTTGAAGTTGCCACTGTCCTCTAACAAGTCCCAAAGATTGAATATTCATAGCACCGTGATCTTATTCACAATGTGAACATGAGGCCAGTCGAGAAGTGTATGTGGACCCAATACACATGATTTTGGTTCGATATTTTTTCTCAACTTGTTGGGAATATTTCCAGAAGAATTCTCTCCCACACAAAATAAAATTTAACAAGGAAAAGAAGCAAATTTGCTTCTCTTGTTACTCATTCAAGCGAAGTACAAATACACTCAGCATCTTTGGTAAGGTGTTGGCATAATTGTAATGTCTTTCAACTTGTAATTCAGAGATCAGGCTAATCTTCTGGAGGCATGTGTTCAAATCCCACAATAGCAGATGGAAAAATTTGTATTCACAAAAAATCTGTTGTTGATTTTCACAAATGCCCATCTGGCTCAGAAATGTCCTTTTAGGGAGGGAAATCTGCTGTCGAGACCCATAGCGATGTGGCTGAATCTCAACTGCCCTCTGAAAAGACCTAGCAACCTTGTTCAAGGGAAGTGAAGGATGGAGGATAAATGCTGCCTCGCCAGTGATGCCCACATCCCATCAGACAATTGAAAAGAAAATCACGATCCGTGTTCTGCTGGGATTATATGTTTAGCTCTGAGGGAAGCAAACAGAAGCAGAAAATAAGAATGAGAAGTTCCTAAATGAAAATCAAGTGATGTTAAGCCCCTAAATTATTTCAAAGATCTGAAAAAATCAAGTGTGTAGTAATAATTTAAACCTTTTTTTCATTCATGGGATGTGTGTGTTGCTAGCGTTGATTGTCTTTTGAGCAGATTGTAGAGAGGTACTGTTTATGATAGTACGTTTTTAAATCAGCAAAATGTGTGACTTGTAGTGGAACTCCCAGGACACAGTGTTTCCGTATCTTAGCTGCCTTTATCCTTTAAGTGGTAGAGGTCTCAGATTTGAGAGAAGCTTTGGTGAGTTTATACAGTGAATCTTGAGGGTCATACCCATTTGCAGTACTGTGTACTGATGATGAGACATTCTGCTGGCTCAGAAGTAGTGTGAATAGTTTAGGTGAGATCCTTGTTGGAGTGACTCTTCTTTTTGTCCTCCCTCATTTCTCTTTCTTTTGCAGTTGAGCACCAGCCATGCAGCTAAAGGACATTCTGTTGTATGGCACAAATGTTGCAGGTTTTGCCCTGCAGCCCAACCTTCGATCATTTTGTCTGTAGTATATTTTAAATTGTCAGCGCCCAGCCTCTTGTGGCCTGACCTTTTAGCTGGTTGCTATAACAGCTGCTTGCACAGTCGGCACCCACTCCACTTACAAGCATTTTAATTGAAACTCCAATTTTCAACAGAACTGCAGAGCTGATTACTTGCTAACTATATTAGCAGCTGTTACAAAGATCAGCTGGAATCTTCCTTTAGTCTGTGAGCTTAGAGTGGAAGCACAGCTCTTCAAAATTTGCTGAGTAAAAATCACTTCTTAAAATTAAAATGCCAGTGAAGAGAAAAAAAATCAACACAAAATAGCTTGCAATTTCAATGACTGTTATTGCTGGGTCTACAAGTGGCCCAGGACTGGTTGCAGAAACGTGTCATGGGAAAGTTCCTGCTTTATTAGTGGGGAGCAAATCACTGAATTGTTGTAACCAGACTACCAGGTCTTCTGCATTCATCTGCTCAACTACCTCCACTCTCTTCATCTCAGCAAACATCTGCCATCCCCTGGCAATGCTTCCCTAAGCCACATCTCCCTCCAATGATTTCTGTGGGATTGACTGGAAATTTGGAGGGATAAGGGAGGGGATTGTTGGAGCCTATGCAAACTGATATTTATTGATTGCAGTATGTCAGAAGATTGAATTGTTGTGTATGAAGAAGCTGCAAACAGTATCTCCTCTTTAGAGGTGTAAGCTGCCTAAAGTGTCAATTTATTCCCAATCAACAATCATGAGTAACCGACCAATACCCAGTGTAATTGGCACTGACAGCTGTGGAGGTGAAGTGTAAACCTGTCCACTTCACACCCTTTACAAACACACTTGGGAAAGCTTGAACAAAGTTATTTGCATGAACTGAGGCTGCAAAAGTTAAATTGCTGTTTAGCTGAACTCTTAGAATCATTTCCAACGAAACAATGTCATTTGATTCATGTCTGATTTGCTATTGTTTTATCATTTTGAATAAAAGTTTCCTTATGAGGCTATCTTATTTCTTTCAGAAAACTCTTAATTCCATGCATGAAATAAATCAATAGAAATTGTCCCTCTACACATGATTTTATTTACACATGGAGTGTGGGAATCACTGACTGGGCATCATTACCTGTCCCTAGTTGCTCTTTAGAAGATAGCCATGAGCTGCCTTCTTGAACTGCTACTGTCCATGTGCTGCAAGTAGATCCACAATGCTGTCAGGAAGGGAATTCCAAGATTAACCCAGCCACACTGAAGGAATGCTGGTATATCTCCAAGTCAGGATTGTGACCTGCTGAGAGAGTAATTTGCAAGTGTTCTCATACATCTGCTGCTCTTGCTGCTCTAGAGGAACTCTAGGGGCGTCTGAAGGTTTGGGAGTTGCTGTCTCAGGAACCTTAGTGAATTACTGCAATACATGGAGATAGTATACACTGCTGGTGCTGAGAATCGATGGGGAAGTGAGTGAACATTAGTGGACGTGTCAGTCAAGTGGACTGCATTGTCGTGGACAGTGTTAAACCTCTTGAATGTTTTTTGAACTGTACTCATCCCGGGAAGTGGACAGTATTCCATCATACTCCTCATTTGTACCTTGTAGATGATGGGCAAGCTTTTGGGGGTCAGGAGTTGAGTTACTTGCTCTAGGATTCCCTGCCCCTGACATGCTCTTGTGGCCTCAATATTTATATGGATAGTTCTGTTCTGTTTCTGGTTAATGGTAACTCCCAGGGTGTTGTTAGTGAGGGATTCAGTAATGATAGTACCATTAAATATCAAGGGATGGTGATTAGATTCCCTCTCATTGGAAGTGGTCATTGTGTGGCACTTCTGTGTCGCAAATGTTACTTGCCCCTTGTCAACACAACTCTGGATATTGTCCATTTATGTTACAACAAATGTTGCATTTGGATATGGACTACTTCAATACCTGAGGAGTTAGAGATGGTGCTGAACTTTAGCCAGCCATCAGTGAACACCTCCATTTCTGACATTACAAATGGAGAGAAGGCCATTAATGAAGCAGCTGAAGATAGTTGGGCCTAGGGTACTACCCTGAGAAACTCAAGATGTTCTTGTGGTGCAGTGGTAGAGTGTCTGCCTCTGAGCCAAGAGGCCTATGTTCATATCCTATCTGGTCCAAAGGTATGTAATAGCATCTCTGAACTGGTTAATTATAAATTCTATGCTGAGGAGTTCCTACTTAGATGTCCTGAAACTGAGATGACTGACCTCCAACAACCCCAACCTTTGTGCTTTTTATGACTCAACCAGCTTTATATGTGTGAGTGTATTTTGAGAGAATATGCTTGAAAATTGATTAAAAGGTTTGTTTTATTTCAAACCGATGTTTGAATTAATGTAGAATCTGCAGGGAAATGGCCCGGATTTACGAACGACCTAGCACATGGGGAGCACAACTGAAAGAACAAAAGCTATATTCCAAGTATAGCCAATAGTAGTGCTGACCTGCAAAGAGGGTCACATTGACCACAATCAGGCTGAGTACCTGTTTGAGAATCCAATCTAAATTGAATTGAACAAACTTGAATGTAATGATCCATCATCAGAAATTTACCTGAAAATTAGTGTTTGTGAAACTAATATATCAACGTAATTCTTCTTGGGGTAACCTGCATATCAATAGAAAAATGCATTTGCTGAAACAATAACTGAAGCAATGTTATTGCAGATGCTTTGAGTTCACCCACTCAACACTAATATTATTTTCTGGGTTCAGGTGTTACCCTTATTCTTTCCCTGAACTGTACTTACCATGAAAACCGAGAACGTTCCTCAATTCCGATACTGTGTAGTAATTCCTTCTCAGCAGTTATGGCATTAGTCAGTAATTTGGGATTTAACCAGTGATTATTTTTGTCAAGGTATGGCCTGTAGATCCTCTGGCCTAGAGGCTATCATCAAGTGATCCAGTTCTTCCAAGCCAATGTTCTCAGAATCCCTAGAATTCAAAGGCCATCGCTGCCAATTCCTCCTTAAACACCACCAGATCTTTTCAACAGACATTTCAGTTTTCAAATTAACATTAGCTGTTACAGCATGAAAAGAGATCTTTTGACTCACTATGCCAGCGCAGGTTTTTGATGTCATTTAGTTTGTAACCCATTAAATGTTCCTGATCAAAGTAGTCATCCAATTTCCTTTGAAAGTTCGTGTTAAATTTGCTTACACCGCCTTTTCATGTTACTGCCACTCATTGCATAAGAACAACTGACCTTTACATTTTGTCAGATAGAGGAGGAAGTGATGTAGTGTGGATGCTACTGGAATAACAAGCCAAAATCCCAGGATAATCTTCTGGGGCAGTGGGTTGCTCGCAGCAACGTTCCTATATGTTCCAAGGACGCTATCCTCCTTGACCCCTCTTCCACACAAGTCAGCATGAGAAACCACATCATCACACTTGCTCTTAGACCAACTCTTTCATAACTTCAGCCCTCCAACATTTTATTTTGCAGCTCAGGAATGCCTAGAATCTACATGCTGCTGCAAGAAGGTTACTGTGCAGGAACTTCTAACTCATGGATGTATGCATTAGAACATTACATTACAGCACAGTACAGGCCCTCCGGCCCTCGATGTTGTGCCGACCTGTCATACCGATCTCAAGCCCATCTAACCTACACTATTCCACGCACATCCATATGCTTGTCCAATCACGATTTAAATGTACATAAAGTTGGCGAATCTACTACTGTTGCAGGCAAAGCGTTCCATTCCCTTACTACTCTCTGAGTAAAGAAACCACCTCTGACATCTGTCCTATATCTTTCACCCCTCAATTTAAAGCTATGCCCCCTCGTGCTCACCGTCACCATCCTAGGAAAAAGGCT
This sequence comes from Stegostoma tigrinum, assembly GCF_030684315.1. Lineage (NCBI taxonomy): Eukaryota > Metazoa > Chordata > Chondrichthyes > Orectolobiformes > Stegostomatidae > Stegostoma > Stegostoma tigrinum. The sequence goes on along the minus strand of NC_081357.1, from coordinate 130,237,569 downwards.
CTCCCTATCCACCCTATCTAACCCTCTGATTATTTTATATGTTTCAATTAAGTCACCTCTCAACCTTCTTCTCTCTAATGAAAATGGCCTCATGTCCCTCAGCCTTTCCTCGTAAGATCTTCCCTCCATACCAGGCAACATGCTAGTAAATCTCCTCTGCACCCTTTCCAAAGCTTCCACATCCTTCTTATAATGCAGTGACCAGAACTGTACACAATATTCCAAGTGCGGCCGCACCAGAGTTTTGTACAGCTGCAGCATAACCTCTTGGTTCCGGAACTCGATCCCTCTATTAATAAAAACTAAAACACTGTATGCCTTCTTATGCATCTTGGAGTTCCCATTTTCCAGCCACATTCCATGTCAACCATTGGAGGACAAAGCTTCCATGCTACTGGATTTTCCCACTGAAATATGGGTATCTGCAAGGACATGGGCTGTGATGTGGAAGGGAGACTTTTCCTTATGGATGGACTGGCTGTCAAGGAAGTGCGCTGGCAGAATTCTACACCCAATGTTGCAATGTGCAAGTGGTCAGGGTGACATAGCTCAAAGCTCCTTATGGAGGAGTGACATCACCCAAGGAATGAGAGGATATGTGGGCCTGGAGTTACATGTAGGCCAGGATAGGACAGCAGTTTTCTTCCCTAAAGGACATTAGTGAGCTAAGTCAAGTCTTTTCCTGACAATTGACAATGTGATTCACCATCATCATTAGACCTTTCATAGAGTCATAGAATCCTTACAGAGCAGACGCAGGCCATTCAGCCCATCAAGTCCATACTGCCCCTCGCTGTATTTTCCATGGCTAATCCACTTAACCTATATGTCTCTAAACTCCTCAGGGCAATTCAGCATGGCCAATCCACCTAATGGGCACATCATTGGACTGTGGAAGGGATAGCTCAGAAAGCGGGTGCTGAATCATTGTGGCATGCTGTGCCCTTCACAACTGGAGCTGACAGGGTTGGGGAGAGGAGAGTAGGGGGCTTTCCCAGTTGTGGACACAATTTGATGAGAGGGGTCAGTCCTGGATGTGGATACAATTGAGGGTGAAAGATCTGTCCTGGGTGAGGACACAGTATGGAGGAGGGGGCAATGGTCTATCCTGGGTGAAGATGCAATGGGGAAATGACAATAATCCTTTGAGGATGGACACGAGACTGTGAGGGAACCTCACTGAGCCTGGCTTCCAGGATGAATGAGCTGCAGTTGGACTTGTTTTTTAATTTTCTTTTGATCATGTGATAAGGAGCCCCTGACCAGTGCAAAGGATATATTCATGTTATTAATTTAGCAGTCCTTAACCATAATCCATGTGATTGCTTGTGTGCTTTTTTTTAGATTATCCCACTTTCGTGTATTTATATATAGAGGTTTACATAATCATGCAAGGCACTGTTGTTAGATAGCTCTTCAGACCATCATCAGGATATCACACAGTGCTGATAAGTGCATCTCTCGTGCATCATGACAAATTTTCCTTTTGACCCGTGCATCATCATTATCACCATCATCAACAGCATCCTCAAGGGTAGCATTGACCCTGCGAGGGCATGACTTTGGCGAGGCTTTTCCTGGCAGACGAGTTTTAATTTGTGGGGGTAGACATGGTCACTCATGGCCTGAGCAGCACTGTGATCCCTTGGAAATGAACTGATGTGTGCGGTCAGCACTGAAACTCCCATTCACAAGGTAGAATGATCTGAGCACTGAAACATTCAGCGCACAGCCTCGGCATTGCCCACAATAAAATGTAATGCATCACTGCAGCCCTCAACCTCACAGTTCGAGAATCCATGAGGTTATCTGCAGGCTAACAGTTTGGTTGTATGTGAGGGATCAGGAATGTTAGTCCATTACAATATTTTTCGACTCTGATATTTCTGAAGAGTCTACTCATACCCCATGGTTTTGGCTTAGCCAAGTCCAACAGTAGAATTCTATGACAGCGAGTGTTTTAAGAGTATGATTGATGATTTATTACAAAGTGACCTGCTGTTTAAAGGATATTTCAGCGGGTTTCCTTCCACTTCTGCCTCTCAGCACAATTTCAATTTTGGCAGCTAGGGTGGCCCGGTTGGCTTGGAGGCTTCCGTGGTATTCTCTGGTGCTTCCAAACCAAGTGTATCCCATTCTCAGAGAGCCTGTTGCCTCGTTGCAGGCTCACCACCCCGGTTTGAACTTCTGCAGGCTGTGCAACATTTCCACCTCTGAGAAAGAAGATAGGAAATTAGTCATCTCAGGGGGTGAACACTTGTGCAGATGAATCATAAGCTTGCACTGGTGTTAAAGGGCATGCTGTGCCACACAGTATGAAAAAGGATTGAGTATGACAGAAGAGCAGTTAAGTGGTGATGCAGAGATGATGTGTTCCCAGTGATAAGTAGGAGGCTCAGAGAGCAGGAGCTGTCAGTGGTTTGGGAGGATGAGGTGGGTGAGAGCCACTGAGTCAATGATGATGTATACAGCAGTGAGAGACATGGGCCATGAGACTTCGTGAGATGAGTGAGCAGTGACAGAGTTAGACAGAGTGTGAGTGTGGGACAGCAGAGAGAAATACCAGCATTTACTGTTTTATGGAGCATAGAAATCATTGACCTTCTTCTTGTACTGTTAGGCATTCCTTTTTATCTGGAATACAGCACTGACCTGGGCTGCAATCTGTATCCAGGCTGGCTGAGTTTAGTGGTATGGCCACCTCTGTGGTCAACTGGCATAAGGATTCAATGTCTCTCTGTTCATTAAAAGAGCTGTAGGTCACTGGCCTCTGGGCCATGTCCTGAATGTAGAGGGGCTCAAGCACCACAGAGTGAGTGGCTATACCTGGCTCATCATGTCAGAACTGGTGTGTGTAGCCTGGCTCTGAATATGGTGCAAGAGGCATTAAACCTGCAGGGAACTGTGACCAGGATGCAGAGATCCTTCAGCATGATCTTGACAGGTTGGGTGAGTGGGCACGTCAATGGCAGGTGCAGTCTACTTTGGATAAATGTGAGGTCATTCACTTCAGAAGCCAAAACAGGAAGGCAGATTACTACCTGAATGGCTGTAAATTAAGAGAGGGGACTGTGCAGGACCTGGGTGTCCTTGTGCATCAGTTGCTGAAGGTAAGCATGCAGGTGCAGCAGGCAGGAAAGAAGGTAAATGGTATGATGGCCTTTATTGTGAGAGGTTTCGAGTGCGGGAACAGGGGTGTGTTGTTGCAGTTATGCAGGGCCTTGGTGAGGCCACACCTGGAATATTGTGCGTAGTTTGGTCTCCTTGTCTGAGGAAGGATGCTGTTGAAGGAGTGCAGTGAAGGTTTACTGGGCTGATTCCGGGGATGGCGGGTCTGATGGGAGGTTGACAGGGTTGGGATAGTTTTCGCTGGAGGTCAGATGAATGGAAGGGGGAATTCACAGAGATTTATAAAATTCTAACAGGACTGGACAGGGTAGATGCAGGGAGATGCTCCCGATGGTGGGCGTGTCCAGGACCAGGGGTCACAGTATGAGGATTCGGGACAGACCATTTAGGACACAGATGAGAGTGGTGAGCTTGTGGAATTCATTACCACAGGAGGTGGTTGATGCTAGAACTGTCAATATATTCAGGAGGTGACCAGATATAGCATTTGGGACAAATGGGATCAAAGGTTATGGGGAGAAAAAAGGATTAGGCTATTGAGTTGGACAATCAGCCATGATTGTGAAGAATGGCAGAGAAGGTCCTCAGGGCTGAGTCCTGCTGCTCCCTTCAATGTTTCTGTGTTCCATTGCTGGTGAGGACTTCCATCTCTCCAGCCTCATAAATCCCCAAGAACCAACACAGTTACATAATAAATGCAGTGAAAGTAGATGATTTTATGAAAAGAATTTGCTCCAAGCTGTGGCAGGTCAGACACCATGAACTTCATACCGTAATTTTGGTGAGATTTGGTAAGTTCTGGCCATGCTGTCCAATGGGACATGAATGGAACAAACCATCAAAGTGTCAAAATCCCAGCTTTCGGGGCGCTCTGCTCCTCAGTGAGGTTTCAAACACAATACAATTTGTAGCATTCTTTCCCCAACAGTGATACTAGGGTTCCTACTCTTATTTGCTCGGCCTTTGTCATTAATTCTTAACTGTTTCACAGTTTTTCCATGTGATTAGAATAAATTTTAATTCTGTCTCCAATCTCTCGTTATGTTCACAGCAGCCGACAGAAGAAAATTTTTAACAAAAACAGAAATTACTGGAAAACTCAGCAGGTCTGGCGGTATCTGTGGAGAGAAAGCAGAGTTAACATTTTGAGTCCAGTGATCCTTCTTCAGAGCTGAAATACCACTTTTTCCTAGAGGCACTATGCTAGAGCCAGGAGGCAGCATGGATCTTGCAGCTGTTCCTGGGATTGCAGGTTTAGTTAAAGACTGGTTACAGTCTTTTTTACTGTTATTACAATTATTATATTTTACTAATATAAGATTTATATTCGTTTTGTTTAATTAACAGTCGAGAAAACAAAGGAAAAGAAATTGTGATTTTCTTTCAAATGAAGCTTTTCCTGGTCTATATTGAACAGCTGAGGTATTTTTTTATCCGAAATTCAGAAAGTAAAACAGACTGTGTTTTCGAGGGGTTTTTTTTTAACATTGAACAAGTGTCTTTTTGAAAAGCAGAAGAGCTTTGTTTTAAAATAAGGAGTTGTGTTTTTCCGTCGAGGAGTCATACACATGGTTGCCTCTGGAGAAGATGTATTTTTCTTTGAGGAATTTATTGAAGAGGAGTTTTTTTTTTAATTCAGTTAATCAGCTCCATGGTTGATTTTACTTAAGTTTTATATGTTTGATATACGTATGTTTAGCTTTTTCCATTTTAACATTATTTTCTGTAGGTAATGGGAGATAGTCTATTTTGTCTCTGAGGTTTTATTGAAAGCTCCTTTTTTAGGCTTAACGTTATTCAGGCCGTATATGAGGTACAGAGTGAGATGGCTAGTAGGTTTAGGAAGTTATTATTACACAGCGGTAGCAGTCAGATAGATGGGTGACTGTCGGGAAAGTTAAGAAGATAGTTCAATAGTCTCTGATGTCTGTTCCTCTATTAAATCTTTGTTCAGTTTTTATAACTGTAGGACAGTCTCTCCGAGAAAAAAGGAAGTCAGTTATTGGATACTTGGAATAATTCTTATGTTAGGCAGCGTTTGACAAGATTTAATAGAATTATTGTTATGGAGGTGTCTCCTGTCAGGGGCATAGACAGGAGATTGATTGGGCAAGGCGATGACCAAGTGGTATTATTGCTGTACTCTTAACCCAGAAACGCAGATAATGTTCTGGGGACATGGGTTTGAATCCTGCCATTGCAGATGGTAGAATTTGAATCCAATAAATATCTGGAATTAAGCATCTAATGATAACTATGAATCCATTGCTGGAAAAACCCACCTGGTTCACTGATATCCTCTAGGGAAGGAAACTGCCATCCTTACCTGATCTGGCCTACATGTGACTCCAGACCCACAGCAATGAGCTTGACACTTAACTGCCCTCTGGGCAATTAGGGATGGGCAATGAAATGCTGCCTGGCCAATAATGCCCTCATCCCACACATGAATAATAAAAAGGATGTTGTGGCACTGAGTGTAAAGTTCGGATGGTTTGTTGCTTTCCTGGTGCTAGGACTAAGGATGTCTCTAAACGTTTCAAGCGTATTGTTAAAGGTGAGATTGAGAAGCCAGAACATTTTTGTACACTTTGATAGGAAGAACATTTTTGGGGAAAAGATTAAAACACTAAAGAGTGAATTTAGGAGTTTAGATACAAGATTTAAAAAATAGAACCTTGAAAGTAGTAACTTCTGGTTTATCCCCAATGCCAAAATCAAACCAGGGAAGGAACTAAAGATTAAAGGAGATAAATCAATGGCTGAAGAGATGATGTATTGTTCAGGGATTCAGGCTTCAGGACATTTGGAATGTCTTTTGGTATAGAAACGACCTGCTCAAGAAGGATGGGTCTCGCCTAAATTGGAAAGGGACCAATATTGTAGAAGGCAGATATGCTCATTCTGTTAAGGGAGACTTTATACTGATAGACAAGGCAAGTGGAGGAATTCTCAGTAACAGTGTAAACAGAAAGATTAATGGGGAAAGTTCTGAATGTGAGGAGAGCATGTCAATTAGAAAAGAAAGACAAGAGAGAGTCAGAGTATGTAGTAACTCTGAAGAACTGAAACACATTTATTTCAATGTAAGGGGTCTTGCAGGTAAAGTCATGAACCCAGGGCATATATGGGAACAGGGACATGATAGTTATGACAGAAACGTGGCTCAGAGACGGGCAAGACTGGCAGCTCAATGTTCTGTATTTTAAATGCTATTGGAAGGGTAGAAAAGGAGGCAAGAAAGGTGGCATTTTTGATTAAGGATTACATTACTGCTGTAACTCGGGAAGGTAGTTCTAAAAAATCATGCAGTGAAAATGTACAGGTAAAACTATAAATTAGAATGGAAAGATCACTTTAATGGAATTGCATTACAAGCCCTCCAACAGTAAGAATGAAATTGAGAAACAAATATGTAGGGAGATTGCAGATATATGTAAGCATAATAAGGTTGTAATAATGGGGGATTTTAATTTTTGAAACATTGACCAGGGCTACCAAAGTGTTAAAGGTTCTTATGGTGTGGAATTTGTCAAATGTGTTGAAAAGAATTTTCTTTATCAACATGTGGATGCTCCTATTAATGATGGAGCAAGACAACATCCTTCTTTTGGGCAATAAGGCAGGGCATGGGACCGAAGTAAAAGCAGGGGAACACTTTAGGTCTAGCAATTATAATAGTTTCAAGATGATCCGTGGAAAAGGATAAGCCTTCATTAAAATTAAAGTTTTTAATTGTAGTAAGGCAAATTTTTATCGCATGAGACAAGTACTTTCAAAAGTTAATTGGAGTAGACTGTTCATGAGTAAAAGGATGTCTCACAAGTGGGGGGCATTCAAGAATGTGATGATATGAGTCCAGAAGCATTATATTCCTGTTAGCATGAGGGGTCAGGCTGGTAAATTTAGGGAACAATGGATGAATAAAGATATTGAGGATTTCGTCAAGAATAAAAGAGAATCTTATTTCAGATTATTGACAACTTGGTTCAATTGAATCTCTTAATCAATATAAAGATTGTAGGGGCATTATTAAGAAAGAGATCAGGAAGACAAATAGGGATATGAGATAGCATGGGCAGATAAAGTTAAGGATAATCCAAAGAGATTCTACTAATACATTAATGCCACTAGGGTATCTACAGAGAGAGTAGGATCTCTTAAAGATTAAGGGGCTCATCTTTGTATTGAACTCCAGGAGATGGGACAAATACTTAATGAATATATCAAATCAGTTTTTACAATGGAATAAGAAATGGAGTCTCGTGAATGCAGAGAAATAAACTTTGATGTTTTAAAAACAGTTCAGATTACAGAAGAGTGAGTTTGGGAGGTCTTAAAGAATATAAAGGTGGATAAATCTCTGAGAACTGATCTAATGTTTCCAAGAAGGTTGTGGGAAGTAAGGTAGGAAATTGTGAGATCCTTTGAAGAAATGTTTGCATCGTCTATAACAATGGGTGAGGTGCCTGATGACTGGAAGGTAGCTAATGTCGTATCTTTATTTAAGAAAGGTTGTGAGGAGAAATTGGGGAACTTTAGACCTGTGAGACCAATTTTGGCCTTGGGAAAATTGTTGGAGGTAATTATAACAGATAGGATTTGTGGACATTTAGAGAGACAAAAATTGATGAAAATAATCAGCATGGTTTTATGCAATGATATTTGTGTAGCAAAATCTTGACTGAGTTTGTTGATGATTTTCCCAAAAAGATTGATGGTGGCAATGTGGTAGAAGTTGTTTATTCAGTTTTTAGTAAAGCTTTGACAAGGTTCTGCATGGTAGCCTAATTAGTAAAATTAAATCACATGGGATTCAGGGTGAGCTTGCCAACTGGATACATAATTGGCTTAACAGCAGGAGACAGAGTACTAGTGGAGGATTCAAGATAACAAAGTGTGAAGCTGGATGAACACAGCAGGCCAAGCAGCATCTCAGGAGCACAAAAGCTGACGCTTCAAGCTTAGACCCTTCATCAGAGAGGGGGATGGGGAGAGAGAACTGGAATAAATAGGGAGAGAGGGGGAGGCGGACCAAAGATGGACAGAAAACAAGATAGGTAGAGAGGAGAGTTTCGGTGGGGAGGTAGGGAGGGGATAGGTCAGTCCAGGGAGAGCGGACAGGTCAAGGATGTGGGATGAGGTTAGTAGTTAGGAAATGGAGGTGTGGCTTGAGGTGGGGGGAGAGGACAGGCGAGAGGAAGAACAGGTTAGGGAGGCAGGGATGAGCTGGGCTGGTTTTGTGATGCAGTGGGGGTAGGGGATGAGCTGGGCTGGTTTAGGGATGCGGTGGGTGAGGGGGAGATTTTGAAGCTTGTGAAGTCCATATTGATACCATTGGGCTGCAGGGTTCCCAAGCGGAGTATCAGTTGCTGTTCCTGTAACCTTCGGGTGGCATCATTGTGGCATTGCAGGAGGCCCAGGATGGACATGTCATCTGAGGAATAGGAGGGGGAGTTAAAATGGTTTGCGACTGGGAGGTGCAGTTGTTTAGCTGCTTTGAACTGGAAGCCTGTGGCCAGTGGTGGTCCACAGGGATTGGTTCTGAGCCTCTTTGGTTTGCCATTTATATAAATGATTTGAATGAGAATATAGAAGGCATGGTTAATAAATTTGCAGATGACACCAGAATTGGTGGCATAGTAGGCAGTGAAGGCTTTCTCAGATTACAAAGGGATCTTGATCAAATGGGTCAATGGACTGAAAAATGGCAGATGGAGTTTAATCTGGATAAATGTGAGGTATTGCATTTCAGTGCAACACACAAGGGTAGGGCTTAAACAATTAATGGTAGGGCCTTGGGTAGTGTTGTAGAACATGGGAACCTAGGGGTTCAGGTACATAATTCTTTATAGTTTGCGACATACATAGAAAGGATGGTTAAAAAGGCGTTTGGCACACTTGCCTTCATTGCTCAGTCTTTTGAGTGTAGGAGTTGGGACGTCATGTTGAGGTTGTACAGGGCATCGACGAGGCCTTTTCTGAAATACTGTGTCACGTTCTGGCCGCCCACTTATAGCAAGGATATTATAAGCTGGAGAGGGCTCAGAGGAGAATTATCAGGCCGTTGCCGAGAATGGAAGGTCTGAGTTATAAAGAAAGGCTAGATTGGCTGTTGTGCAGGAGGTTGGAAGGGGCTCTGGTAGAAGTTTAGAAAATAATGAGAGGTTTAGATAGAGCTAATGGCAGTTGTCTTTTCCCTCGGTTGGGGATTTCAAGACTAGAGGGTACATTTTTGAGGTGAGAAGAGAAAGGTTTGACAAAGACATGAGACGCAAATTTTTTTACAGAGAGTTGCTCATGCGTGGTATGAACATGCTGAGGAAGTGGTGGATGAGGGTAAAATTACAACATTTAAAAGACATTTGGACAGATACATGAAGAGGAAAGGTTTGGACGGATATGGGCCAGGAGCAGGCAGATGGGACTAGTTTAGTTTGGGATTATGTTTGGCAAAGGACTGGTTGGACTGAAGGTTTCTGTGCTGTATGACTCTATGAATCCAAGACTACGATGGTAGGAGGTGGGGAACGAAGAAAGTAGTGAGCAGATAGCTACAGACAGTTTAGAGATAGAGGGAAAGAAAAAATAGTGAGCAGACAAAGGGATGGCTGATAGAAGGAGTGGGGCGGAGGGGTCAGGCAAGCTGGGAAGGTGATAATGGAGACTATGAATAGCTGAAAATTATTGGCTGTGCTGAAACAACCCATGTCATGATGGGACCCTGGGGTGTGGTAGAAATTTTATGGTAATTTTTACTCTTCCAGCAGTTCAAATTTGCAGATTTCAATTCATTTGTTTTTATGTAGTAGCCCACATTCTTATAGCTCTGAAAATGTTACTTGACGTCAACTTCATACTTCTGACATCATATTTTAAACAATGTACTTATTGACTGCCATCGGCTAAAGTGAAAGCACATTACAGCTAAGGTAAAGGTCACAGAGCAATGGCAAACCATCTCATACATTTACATTTCTCCAAACAGTCTCCTCCCTTTCAGCAGAGTTAATAGGAACTGCAGATGCTGGAGAATCCGAGATAACAAGGTGTGGAGCTGGATGAATACAGCAGGCCAAGCAGCATCAGAGGAGCAGGAAAGCTGACATTTTGGGCATTTCTGATGAAGGGTCTTTGCTTTTAAATCAGAAAAGTCGTTGATGCTCCCTTTAAATAGCGTTCACTGCGAAGGAGGAATCCCTCACACTCTTCGGCTCTCCAAGTTTAAATGAGGGCAAGAGCTGGAATGTTGAGACTGAAAATAGCACTCTTCAAGTCACATCAGCTGACAAAGATCCTGACATTGTTTTGATGCACACTCCCAGCTAATGTCCCAACACCCACCAACAATCATACCTGAGGAGACATACAGCAGAAGAGAGTGCAGGCATTGTGGATACTGTTTGAACCCAAAGCTATGCGTGACACCAGTAATAGGGGCATTACGTAACCCGGTGGATGTCAACTTGCCCAACTCATTGAAGTCAAGCAAGAATAAAATGGTGAAGTTTAATATTGAAGATTCTCATTCTGTTGGACGGGGAATGGATAGGTAAAGGTTGGAAGCATGTTTAAGGACTGGCTCTAATTTTGTCTTTATAGTATATTTTTGAAAAAGAACCATTCAGTCCTTGGTTAATTGGGTTTTCTCTGGGACTGACAACATGTCACAACTTCATAACTGATGCAGCCTCTACTGAAATATAATAATCTATCTCTACGAATAAAATATAAGATTGAAACCTGGGTCCAATGTTTTAGTTTCAAAGCCACATGACGGTTTCAGAAAATTGAATTCAACCCATTTGTTTGATCATAACTTTTTTTTGTGTTTTTCTTTATAAGAAAAATGTCTAACCTGTTCTACTGTTTAAAGGGGAATGAGTAATTGTCTCACATTACCAAAGGCAGGATGATTTGCTGCCTGAGATTTGTAGGAACAGCAGATGCTGGAGAATCGGAGATAACACGGTGTACAGCTGGATTAACACTGCAGGCCAAGCAGCATTAGAGGAGCAGGAAGAATTTCTGAAGAAGGGTCTAAGCCCAAAACATCAGCTTTCCTGCCCCTCTGATGCTGCTTGACCTGCTGTGTTCATCCAGCTCTACACCTTGTTATCTATGATTTGCTGCCTATCTACCTTCCACCCAAGTTAAAGTTAAGCCTTCACTGCTTAGAAATGCAAAACAACATTCTACTCAATGAAGTAAAAAAATGTCAATTTGATGATGCCTACTTGGTGTAACCATTGTTCTCTGAAGCAATCTATTTAAGCAACCTATTAAGCAATCTAGAGCAATTTCTAAAGCAATAGTGGGCAGCACGGTGGCTCAGTGGTTAGCACCTCAGCCTCACAGCGCCAGGGACCCGGGTTCAATTCCAGCCTCGGGTAACTGTCTGTGCGGAGTTTGCACATTCTCCCCGTGTCTGCGTGGGTTTCCTTCGGGTGCTCCGGTTTCCTCCCACAATCCAAAGATGTGCAGGTTAGGTGGATTGACCATGGGAAATTGCCCGTAGTGTTCAGGGGTGTGTGGGTTATAGGGGGATGGGTCTGGGTGGGATGCTCCAAAGGGCAGTGTGGACTTGTAGGGCCGAATGGCCTGTTTCCACACTGTAGGAAATCTAATCTAATTTCTCGTGATATTCTTTGTGTCAATTCTAAGGCTGCTTTCATGTGACATAAAGAGAATTTATTCACTCGAGTAGGTTTTGTCTACTGGACACATTTTATTGTCAGAAAATGATGGAAAGGCACAGCTGCTGGGCTGGTTTCTGAATGATAACATGTCTTCTGTTGGATTATTCGTCCAAACTATTCCAAGAAAGCATTCTACTCAACCTACCCCTTTCAGATAGAAGGAATCTGAAACACTTTCTTTCAGACATTGGCTTCTCGAATCTTCTTATGTAATATATGACATTTCTCTTTTCTGCTTTAATGTTTTTTATTGATGTTAATTGTACATCTCTTGTACTTGTCAGAACTCCTGTCGGTATGACAAACAAGAGGTGTTCAGTAGAGTATTGGATGTTTATTTTTTGGGTGGTAATGGTGTGCAGGAATATGGGGAGTATAAACCACAGATTTCAAGAAAAAAAAGCAATGCAGAAAATCAAAGATAATGGGAACTGCAGATGCTGGAGAATCCAAGATAACAAAGTGTGAAGCTGGATGAACACATGAACACAAGCAGCATCTCAGGAGCACAAAAGCTGACGTTTTGGGCCTAGACCCTTCATCAGAAAAGGGGGCTGAGGACAGGTTCGGCTAGGCGGATGAGGGTGTCGGTGGAGGGGGACTAGCCGGGTCTGTGGGACAGGAAGAAGCGGACGGCCTTTAGGCCATCTGCATGGGGAATGCAGGTGTATATGGACTGGACGTCCATGGTGGAAATGAGCTGCTGGGGACCGGGGAATTGGAAGTTCTGGAGGAGGTGGAGGGCATGGGTGGTGTCACGGACGTAGGTGGGGAGTTCCTGGACCAAGGGGGAGAAAATGGAGTCCAGATAGGTGGAGATGATTTTGGTGGGGCAGGAGCAGGTGGAGACAATGGGTCGGCCAGGGGAGGCGGGTTTGTGGATTTTGGGAAGGAGATAGAAACAGGCCGTGAGGAGTTGGGGAACAATGAGGTTGGAGGCTGCGGGTGGGAGGTCACCTGAGGTGATGAGGTTGTGAATGGTTTGAGAGATGATGGTTTGTGCTCGGGGGTGGGGTTATGACCCTGGGGGCGGTAGGAGGAGCTGTCGGAGAGTTGGCATCTGGCCTCAGCGATGTAGAGGTCAGTGCGTTGTACTACAACTGCGCCTCCCTTGTCTGCAGGTTTAATGGTGAGGTTGGGGTTGGAGCGGAGGGAGCTGAGGGCTGCCTGTTCTGTGGGGGAGAGGTTGGAGTGGGTGAGAGGGGTGAAGAGGTTGAGGCAGTTGATATCTCGACGGCAGTTGGAGATGAAGAGGTCGAGGGAGGGTAGGTGGCCTGGGGGTGGTGTCCAGGAGGAGGGCTTATGTTGGAGGAGGGTGAAGGGGTCAGTGGAGGGAGGTTTAGGCTCCCATTTAAAGAAGTAAGCATGGAGGCGATGGCGGCAGAAAAACTGCTCGATGTCCAAACGTGACTGGTATTCATTGATGTGTGGGTGGAGGGGTCAAAAGTGAGCCCCTTGCTTAGGACTGACCATTCATCCTCAGTCAGGGGGAGGTCTGGGGGTGAAGGTGAAGATTCGGCAGGGATCAGTGTGGCTGTCTCCTCTGGAGCTGCTGGCTGTGGAGGCTGTGGGCAGAAACGCTTCTGAAGGGTCTCGATGTTCTGGATGTAGATACGGTCACGGTTGGGGACAAATTGGGAAGGTTTGAATGTGGACTGTTGTCCATTGGGGATGATCTGGTTCCGTAGGCAGGTGCTGAGGAAGGTAATATGGCTGTGGTACCTGGTTTGCTTCAGGACATGGTCGAGCAGTTTCAAGGCCAAAGAGATTACAAGAGAGTTGCAGTGGGAGAGAGATCCCCTGAGGTTGGTCCGGTAGGTAACTTCTTCAGGTTAGGCATCCCTGGAAGTGGCTTCGCAGTGAGGTTAAAATTGTATCAAAGATAATGGGAACTGCAGATGCTGGAGGATCCGAGATAACAAAGTGTGGAGCTGGATGAACACAGCAGGCCAAGCCTTCTGATGAAGGGCCTAGGCCCGAAACATCAGCTTTTGTGCTCCTAAGACGCTGCTTGGCCTGCTGTGTTCATCCAGCCCCACACTTTGTTAAAGCAGAAAATCAAGGCAGTTTGAAAGAAATTTGCTACAATCTAATCCAGCAGTTGACTTCATAGTCAGCTGAGCATGAAAAGGAAATTAAGCTAAGTATTTAATTTATTATACATGCTCCATTTTAACCATAAATAGCTGAATGAATATACAGATCTATTAATAGTTGAAACCATGTATACTAAATATAACCTGAAGCTCATGCTTTTATTAAGTTTGAGAATTAACTTCATTTTTGTTAGTAATTTAGTACATACAACTAGGATTTGGCCATCGTGCATTGAGATTGTAATATGTGGAGATTTATGGACAGGAGAACTGCAGGAAATAGCTTTGCCTTGGAGACTATCAATTTCAGACTTAGAACCCAACTCTGAGATAGAGCTGGGAGAATTTTCTTGATTAATTTACTCTAAAACAGTTAACAGTAGGGGCCCGGAGAGTTTTGTTGAACAGAGAGATGAAGGGGTGCTGGTACCAAGTTCCTTGAAAGTGGCATCACAGGCAGGGTGATGAAGAAGGCATTTGGCATCCTTGCCTTCATCAGTCAGAGCTGTATTAGACATTGACAAGGCCACATTTGGAGTTGATGCATCCATTTCTGGTTGCCCTCCTGTAAGGAAGGATGTTATTAAATTGGAAAGGATACAAAAAATGTTTCCAAGGATCTTACAGAGACTGGAAGGTTTGAGTTCTAAGGAGAGGCTGGACAGGCTGGGAATATTTTTTCCCTGGAGCATAAGAGTCTGAGAGGTGACCTTGTAGAAATTCATAAAATCAGGAGGGGCATAGATAAGGTGAATAGCCACGGTCATTTCTCCAGGTAGGGGAAGAATTAAAAGCCACACAAGGGGCAACTCCTTCCAGTGTAGTGTGTATATGGAATGAACTGCCAGAAGAAGTGTTAGGGGGATAACAATTACAACATTTAAAAGACATTTTAGACGGGTACATGGATGGGAAAGGTTTAGAGGGATATGGCCAAGGCAAAGAGGACTAATTCATTTAGGAAGCCTAGTCAGCACGGATGAGCTGTGCTGAAGGGCTTGTTTCCATGCTGTAGAACTTATGCTTCTATAAGAGAAAAAAATGCTGCAGGAGAAAGGAATACGTGAGGGACACCAACCATTGCCTTTTAGACAGTGAGTTCCAGGTTTTCAATGCCCTCTGGATGAAAATAATCTTTCTATTCCCTTCCAACCATTTTTCAGTTTGCACTAAATCCCAAGTCTGGTTGTTGAATTTCCTGTGTAGGCGAATAAGTTTTTACAATTGACTATCTGGGTCCCCCATAAATTTATACACGCCACTGTGTTTCCCGTCAGCCACCTCAGTTCCGAAGAGAACACCATCCCAACCAACCTTTCTTTGTAGGTAAAGTTTTCCTGGTTTGGCAACAGTCTGTGATCTGTAACCTTTTAAGCGAGATCATATCCTTCCTGCCATACAGTATCCAAAGCTGTTTGTACTAGCTGTGGCCTAACTCATGTTTCGTGCCTTTCTAGCATAACGTCTCGACTCTCCTCTCCTTCGTTTCATGAGGGATAGGATATTATTCTGTGTGATTTCCTAACCACCTTCTTGACCTGTCCTCCCCACCTCAGGGAGTTCTAACACATGCTCTGATGTAACTCTGTTCCTCCTCACTTCTCAAATCCTACCATTTATTATCTATTTCCTTCCCTCATCTGTTCTCCCTAAATGCATTATCTCACATTTCCTGCAATTGAATTTTGTTTGACACTTTTCTGTTCACCTGACCAATTTAGTTGATATCTCTTAGCATTCAACAGCATCTTCCTCACAAAATTGGCTGTGTGCTAGACAGTATCATCTGCAAATTTGTTTATCATTTTTATAAGTAACACTTGAATTCACTGATACGTTACACAAACAGCGAGTGCTTGAACGCTGTGGAACCAGCTTTGCTGTCACAGAAATGCCATTACCTTCTGCTTCCTGTCACTGAGCCAACTTTAGATCCAAGTCTCCACTTTTTCTTTGGATTCCATTGGTTGTTAATTTCCTGGATTGTTGCTAAAATCCACGTTGACTGGATCAAAGTTGCAACTGGTCTCAATCCTCTTTGCTCCTGTCTCAACGGAAAAGCAGTCAAGTTGCTGAAAAATGATAGGGAGAATCTATACAATGTGTAAACAGGCTATTTGGCCCAATAAGTCCACACTGACTCTCTGAAGAGCATCCCACCAAGATTCAACCCCCTTGTCCTATTCCTGTAATCCTGCATTTCCATAGCTAAACCACTTAACCTATACATGCCTGAATACTGTGGGCAATTTAGCATAGTTAATCCTCCTAAACTACATATCTTTGGACTGTGGGAGGAAAGTAAGATTAGGCCAAATCAAGGATAGTAGTGGTAAGTTGTGTGTGGAGTCAGATGAGATAGGGGAAGCGCTAAATGAATATTTTTCGACAGTATTCACTCTAGAAAACGACAATGTTGTGGAGGAGAATACTGAGATACAGGCTACTAGACTAGGTGGGATTGAGGTTCACAAGGAAGAGGTATTAGAAATCCTTCAGAGGGTGAAGATAGATAAGTTCCCTGGGCCAGATGGGATTTATCCACGGATCGTCTGGGAAGCCAGGGAGGAGATTGCCGAGCCTTTGGCATTGATCTTTAACTCGTCATTGTCTACAGGAATAGTGCCAGATGACTGTAGGATAGCAAATGTGGTTCCCCTGTTCAAGAAGGGGAGTAGAGACAACCCTGGTAATTATAGACCAGTGAGCTTTATCTCAGTTGTTGGTAAAGTGTTGGAAAAGGTTATAAGGGATAGGATTTATAATCATCTAGAAAAGAATAAATTGATTAGGGATAGTCAGCACGGTTTTGTGAAGGGAAGGTCGTGCCTCACAAACCTTATTGTGTTCTTTGAGAAGGTGACCAAACAGGTAGATGAGAGTAAACCGGTTGATGTGGTGTATATGGATTTCAGCAAGGCGTTCGATAAGGTTCCCCACAATAGGCTATTATACAAAATGCGGAGGAATGGAATTGTGGGAGATATAGCAGTTTGGATTGGAAATTGGCTTGCTGAAAGAAGACAGAGGGTGGTAGTTGATGGGAAACGTTCATCCTGGAGACCAGTTACTAGTGGTGTACAGCAAGGGTCGGTGTTGGGTCCACTGCTGTTTGTCATTTTTATAAATGACCTGGATGATGGTGTAGAGGGATGGGTTAGTAAATTTGCAGACAACGCTAAGGTCGGTGGAGTTGTGGATAGTGATGAAGGATGCTGTAGGTTGCAGAGAGACATAGATAAGCTGCAGAGCTGGGCTGAGAGGTGGCAAATGGAGTTTAATGCAGACAAGTGTGAAGTGATTCACTTTGGTAGGAGTAACCGGAAGGCAAAGTACAGGACTAATGGTAAGATTCTCAGTAGTGTAGATGAGCAGAGAGATCTCGGTGTCCATGTACACAGATCCTTGAAAGTTGCCACCCAGGTTGACAGGGTTGTTAAGAAGGCATACAGTGTTTTAGCTTTTATTAATAGAGGGATCGAGTTCCGGAACCAAGAGGTTATGGTAAAGCTGTACAAAACTCTGGTGCGGCGGCACTTGGCGTATTGTGTACAGTTCTGGTCACCGCATCATAAGAAGGATGTGGAAGCTTTGGAAAGGGTGCAGAGGAGATTTACTAGGATGGAAGGTCTTACAAGGAAAGGCTGAGGGACTTGAGGCTGTCTTCATTAGAGAGAAGAAGGTTGAGAGGTGACTTAATTGAAACATATAAAATAATCAGAGGGTTAGATAGGGTGGATAGGGAGATCTTTTTCCTAGGATGGTGACGGCGAGCACAAGGGGGCATAGCTTTAAATTGAGGGGTGAAAGATATAGGACAGATGTCAGAGGTAGTTTCTTTACTCAGAGAGTAGTAAGGGAATGGAACACTTTGCCTGCAATGGTAGTAGATTCGCCAACTTTCGGTACATTTAAATCGTCATTGGATAAGCATATGGACGTACATGGAAATAGTGTAGATTAGATGGGCTTGAGATCAGTATGACAGGTCGGCACAACATCGAGGGCCGAAGGGCCTGTACTGTGCTATAATGTTCTATGTTCTATGAAACTAGACTGCCCCAGAGAAAACCCACACAGACACAGGGAGAACATGCAAACTCCACACAGACAGTCCCTCATGGCTAGAATTTCACCTGGGTCTCTGGGGTAGCAATTCTAACCACTGAGCTGCCGTGCTGCCCAGTTACCCAGGGCTCGAAATGTCTGCATTCTCTTTCAAGATGTTACCGTGAGTGCTGAGGTTGTCTAGCATTTTTGGCTTTTATTTTAAATTTTCAGCACATGCAATATTTTGCTTTTATCATTACGAGACATAACTTTCTCTTTAATGGTCAAGTATACGAACAGATCAAATGGTACACCAGTGGAGTCACCCATCTCAGGACCCATTGCAGAAGCAGTCATGCAAAGACTAGAACACACCACGCTTCACCGCATTCAACCTAAACAGAGGATCCAGTACGTAGGCCATGCAATTGTCCTTATTAAATACAGCAAATTAGAAGAGACCCACCAATTCATCAACAATGTACTTGCAGAGATTAAGTTCACAACGGAAGAAAATAACAACTATCAACTTCCGTTTCTGGATGTTAAAGTTGAATGTCTGACCAACATGGAGCTCCAAACCTCAATATACAGAAAAGCAACCCACGCTGACAAAATCCTCAAATTTCACAGCAACCACCCCAATGCTCACAAACAAGGCTGCATTAGGACACTATGTAAATGGGCCAGGGTGCACTGTAACACTCCATAACTATACAGGACAGAGGAAGAGCACTTATACAAAATCGTCACTATAAACGGGTATCTCCTCAACTTCATCCACAGATGCCGACTAAACAAACTACAGTACGCTCTAACACACTGACCACACTGCCCTACATCAAGAACACATCAGAACTGACAACAAGGCTCCTAAGACCATTAGGAATCATGGTGGCCCACAAGCCCACAGCCACTCTACAACAAACACTTACAAGGATTAAAGACCCCATTCCCACAACATGCAGAACCAATGTTGTTTACAAAATACCATGCAATGACTGTCACAAAAATTACATCGGACAGACAGAAAGGAAACTAGCCATCAGAATACATGAACATCAACTAGCAACTCAACAGCACGACAAACTTTCCTTAATATTAGTACATTCAGACAATAAAGACCATCAGTTTAACTGGAACAAAGTAACCATAGTAGCCCAAGCCAAACATAGACAAGCATGGGAGTTCCTAGAGGCATGGCTCTCCACCCATACTTCAATCAACAAACATATGGAATTGGGCCCCATATACAAACCCGTACAGATCAAAACCAGAAATGACACTTTTCACCATTGTAATATAGTACTATGACATATACTACATGGCACAGTATAATTTCCAAGCAGACTAGAATGATCGCTTCATCGGAGGCTTCACTGACAATGTTACCTAGCATGCTGATGAAACGTCTGAACAAAAACAAGCCCGCTCAGCGAGCAAGTCAACAACCTCACACATCCAAGCTACAAATCTTTGACAAAGCTTTAAATAACATTCTCTTAACAAAACTGTGCTGACAATCCTTGCTTAATCCACACCTTTCGAAATGATAAATTATTATCTTTCTATGACTTATTTTCAATAACATTCACAGCAGTGTTATTCTGACTGACCTGTAATTATTTGATCCATCCCTTTCTCCCATTTCAAAAGACAGTACAACATAAACATGCCTCCAGGCATCTGACACCACACTCCTTGCTAAAAGGATTGAAAAGTGATGGGCAGAACATTTTTTTTGCTTCTCAGCACTGTCTAATACAGTAAATTTGACCTGGTGTTTCATTCACATCCAAGGATGCTTAATGCTGTAATCTTGCCTTCTTAATGATGCTTACACTGTGCAGTAATTCACACAGCTCCTTAACTACATTGTCTGCTTCATCTTCTTCTTTTATAGAAGCAGAAGCAGATGCAAATTATTCATTCAGAGCCATACCCGTATCATCTGCTTTCCTACACATTGTGTCTCTCATTTGCCATTATTCTCTGAATTATTCTTTTTCTCTAAGTATTTATGAAACATTTTTGGATTTTCTGTGTTTTTTTTTGAAAAAATGCTCTCATACTCTCTCTTTCTTTCTTTCCTCATTTTCTCATTCTATCCCTGAATGTCATAAATATCTGATAGGAACCTAGAAAATAGGAGCACAAGTGGGCCATTCAACCCTCTAAGCCTACTCTACCATTCAATATGTTTATGGTTGATCATCCAACTCAATCTCCTGTTCCCACTTTCTGTCCAGATCCTTTTTGACCCCTTCAGCTCTAAGAACGATATCTATATCTATCTTCAAAGCATTCAATGCCTTGGCCTCAACTGTTTTCTGAGAATTCCACAGGCTCACTACTTTCTAATTTAAGAAATTTCTCCTCTCCTCGGTCTTAAATGACCTACCTGGTATCCTTAAGCTATAACTGGACTCCCCAGTAGTCAGGATTCCTTCCTCAGAAAAGGAGACCAAAAATACACACAATATTCCAGGTATGGTCTCACCAAGGCCCTGTATAAAGACATCCCTGCTCCTGTACTTGAATCCTCTCACTATGTAGGCCTTCTTAACTCATGCTGTACCTGTAGCCTTGTTAGACCTCGCCCTTTCCCAATCTCTTGCCATTCAGACAACTGAATTATTTTGCTGACAAAGTGGATAACCTCACATTTGTGTACATCATACTTCATCTGTGATGCATTTGCCCATTCACTCAGCTTGTCCAAATCCCACTGAAGCATCTCTGCATTGTACGCACAGTGCCACACACTCCTCCCCCAGCTTTGAGTCAGCTGCAAGCTTGGAAGTTTTACATTTATTTTCTCAACTGAATCATTATTAAATTATTTAAATCACTGTGGTCCTAACACTGACTCTTGCAGTACCCCACTAGTGACTACTTACCACTCAGAAAAATACCCGTTTACTCCTACTCATTGTTTCCTGGCTGCCAGCTGTACCAGTATCAACCATCCCTGCACGTCAGGACAAGGTCAGAAATCACACAACACCAGTTTATAGACCAACAGGTTTATTTGAAAACACAAGCTTTTGGAGCATAGCATCTTCATCGGGTGAAGTGAGAAGCGCACAGAGCACAGAATTTATAAATAAAAGATCAAAGGGTCAAACAACTGATAAGGATGTGTTAAACAAACCTAAAATGCTGCTAAACTTTTAATCAGTTAGAAGGTGTTAATTACATAGAACATTACAGCACAGTACAGGCCCTTTGGCCGTCGATGTTGTGCCGACCTGTCATACCGATCTCAAGCCCATCTAACCTACACTATTCCACGCACGTCCATATGCTTGTCCAATGACAACTTAAATGTACATAAAGTTGGCGAATCTACTACTGTTGCGGGCAAAGCGTTCCATTCCCTTACTAATCTCTGAGTAAAGAAACTACCTCTGACATCTGTCCTATATCTTTCACCCCTCAATTTAAAGCTATGCCCCCTCGTGCTCGCCGTCACCATCCTAGGAAAAAGGCTCTCCCTATCCACCCTATCTAACCCTCTGATTATTTTATATGTTTCAATTAAGTCACCTCTCAACCTTCTTCTCTCTCATGAAAACAGCCTCAAGTCCCTCAGCCTTTCCTTGTAAGACCTTCCCTCCATACCAGGCAACATCCTAGTAAATCTCCACTGCACCCTTTCCAAAGCTTCCACATCCTTCTTATAATGCAGTGACCAGAACTGTACACAATACTCCAAGTGCGGCCGCACCAGAGTTTTGTACAGCTTCACCATAACCTCTTGGTTCCGGAACTCGATCCCTCTATTGATAAAAGCTAAAACACTGTATGCCTTCTTAACAACCCTGTCAACCTGGGTGGCAACTTTCAAGGATCTGTGTACATGGACACCGAGATCTCTCTGCTCATCTACACTACTAAGAACCTTACCATTAGCTCAGTACCTTGCCTTCTGGTTACTCCTACCAAAGTGAATCACTTCACACTTGTCTGCATTAAACTCCATTTGCCACCTCTCAGCCCAGCTCTGCAGCTTATCTATGTCTCTCTGCAACCTACAGCATCCTTTGTCACTGTCCACATCTCCACCGACCTTAGTGTCGTCTGCAAATTTACTAACCCATCCTTCTACGCCCTCATCCAGGTCATTTATAAAAATGACAAACAGCAGTGGACCCAACACCGACCCTTGCTGTGCACCACTAGTAACTGGTCCCCAGGATGAACATTTCCCATCAACTACCACCCTCTGTCTTCTTTCAGCAAGCCAATTTCCAATCCAAACTGCTATATCTCCCACAATCCCATTCCTCCGGTTAATATGTATTTGTAAATCCCCAAATTCTTTTCAAGTCACGGAACTGAGGGAGCTAAAGGTTTTACCAGTGTAAAGAAGTGGCATTTTAGATCAGATGTATGCATATTAATCAATTAAAACCTTTTACGTGATTAAAGATTTAATAGCATCTTAAGTTTGTTTAATAGATCCCCATCAGTTGTGTGGCCCTTTGATCTTTTATTATAAATTCTGTGTCAGTGTGCTTCTTTCTCACTTTACCTGATGAAGGGGCTACTTGTTGGACTATCACCTGGTGTCATGTAATTTCCAACGTTGCCCACCCCAGTCCAACACCAGCACCTCCGTATTATATCAGTACACTCTCAATGCCCTTCGGGAGGGTGGCAGTCATTTGAGTTTTTGAGGGGTACATAAGAATTTAAGAGCCAGGAGTAGGCCGCCTGGACCTTCGAATGAGCTCTGCCATTCAATAATTTCATGGCTGATTTTTTCATGGCCTCAGTTCCACTCGTTCACCCCCGTACCATAACTCTCCATTCCTTTACGGTTCAAAAAATTATCTATCTTGTCTTAAAAAAGTTCAATGAGGAAGCCTCAACTACTTCACTGTGCAGTAAATTCCACAGATTCACAACCTTTTGGGTGAAGGTGATCCTCCTTAATTCAGTGCTAACTCTGCTCCGACTAATTTTCAGACTATGTCCCATTGCTCCAGTTTCACCCACGAGAGGAAACATCCTCCCTGCTTCTATCTTGTCTAATGCCTTCATAATTTTCTATGTTTCGATAAGATCCCCTCTCAATCTTCTAAATTTCAATGAATATAATTCTAGTCTAGTCAGCCTCGCATCTCTGGAATCAACCTGGTGAATGTCCTGTGCACCCCCTCCAGTGCCAGTACATCCTTTCTCAAGTAAGGAGAACAAAACTGCACACAGTACTCCAGATGTGGCCTCACCAGGATCCTATACAGCTGCAGCATAAACTCGCTGTTTTTAAACTCAATCCATCTAGCAATGAAGGACAAAATTCCAGTTTCTTTCTTAATCATCTGCAAACCACTCTTCTGTGATTCATGCATAGACACCCAGGCGCCTCTGCACAGCAGCATGCTAAAATTTCTTTTACTATTCATATAATAGTTCCTTTTATTGTTATTCCTACCAAAATATATTTCACATTTATCAACATGGAAATCCATCAGACAGGCCTTCACCCACTCAAACCATCTATATCCCTCTGGAAACTTACAGAGTCCTCTGCACACTTTGCTCTACCATTCATCTTAGTGTCATCCGCAAACTTTGACACACTACACATGGTCCCCACCTCCAAATCGTCTACATAACCCTCAGAATGTTGATTGTGGGGAATTCAGTGATGGTAATATCATTGAATATTAAGGGGCTGTTGAAATAACTCCACAGAGCTTGGTATCTTGACACCAAGTCACGATGCTTTTGCATGGGCAAAGTCCTTGACTTTGGCACCACCTCATCAGAGTCAGCACTCAGAGTGTAATAATTGTTTTAGCTGTCAGCCAGGGATTCCTGACTTGACCAGATGAACAGCGCTGATCAGAGAACTCTTATTCTATGAGGCCCAGCTGACTAACTCTGTTACAGTCATCACAGTGGTGATTAGATTGTATCTTATTGGAGATAGTCATAGCCTGGCATTTGTGAGGCACGAATATTACTTACCACTTGTCACTCCAAGCCTGCATATTGCCCAGGCCTTGCTGCATTTGAAATGGACTGCTTCTGTATCTGGGGAGTCGCGAATGGTGCTGAACGTTATGCAATGATCAGCAAACATCTCCATGTCTGACTTGACGATTGAGGCTATGCTGCTGCCTCCTTAGCTCCAGTTATTTCAAATCTGCACTCCATTGCCTCAGGGCTCACCAAATTGTATTGAATCATTTAAATAAGTGGCAAAGGCCAGACAACAATCTAGCATTAATGTCCTCAATTTGTATTGTCTCAAGTCATTTTTACTGCATTGGTGCCTTCCAATTCCAAGATTTGTAACATCTGGAAGGAAAAGACAGCAGGCACATGGGTAAGTCATAATCTGCAAATTACACTTCAATACAAGCACACACACATGCACACACACACACACGTATACAAGTACACACACACATGTATACAAGTACACACGCATGCACATAGAACTATTGTAACCTGGAAGCTATTGTTTTTTCACAGTTTTTGCATCAAATCCTGGAATTTGACAGCACTGTGGAAGTACCTGCATCAGGGCTGTGATGGTTCCAAAGATAAACACCTTCCCAAAGACAATTAGGGGCAAGCCACAAAGGCTGCCCTTGCCAGGAATGCTCAAATCTCATACATTAATTTAATAAAGAATACCTCGCACCCCTCCCCCCAGGAGGAGAAAGGATATCTTTCCTCCTTTCAGCAAACCTCTAGTGTACTCTCTGAAAACCCCGGGGCCTGTGTTCTCATGGTCAGCCATTCTTCTCTTCGTTCCATGACTAATTCAGTCACAGAATGACTCCCAGTGCCTGCTCCAGCCTCAATGCATAACTTGGAGTAATTTAGGTTAGCTTTAAGTAGAGCCAGCTAGTTTTAAGTAGTGCCCGTTCATAATGATGTTGGGGCCCCCTGCTATGTGTGCAACCAATGAACTGTGTGGGGGGAGCACTGGCTGCATACAGAACTCATTATAATTAGCAGGCAACACAAAGTTGGCAAGGTGCCTACATTCCACTCAACGGGCGGAGATTAATCGCCAAGGCTAACCAATTTAACCCTTGTCATGTCACAAAAATAGGAACAGATTGCATGTCTCTCATTCTGCAGTAAAAAAAATTGTGAAGACTTCAACAGAGAGAGTGAGCGAGAAAAGGCCAGAATGTTCTTTATTACCATTTTATCTAAACAGAAACATGTTTGAGAAAGGAGGACTATCCCCAGAATATAATTGATACATGTCCAGTTAGATTAACAGTTGGTCTGCATTAGTTTACAAGTGGGAAACATGAACGAGCTTGACAGTTTTCATGAGACAAAGTTACTGTTGAAGGCAGTTATTCATAGTGGTGAGCTTAATAATGCATTTATCTAACTTTCTGGATTCAATTAATTTAAAGTTAGATTGTTTTAATACGGAGTTGTCCAACATGTTCACCACATGTGATGAATCACCTTCAGGCATCTAACAAATTAAATGCGATACACAGTTTGCAGGCACACAATACTGAGTTGTGTGAAAGTTGCACTGATCGATATGGGCCTGCTAGACCACTTATTGTTGACTGCTCCAAAACTGAGAATAGAAGAACCCATGTGGTTTCAGATAGGAATCTACTGCTATGGTCATCAGAATGTAGCTCAGTTAACAGGTTTCTAATGACCTGGACATTGAGGGCCACTTACCCAACGAAACGAAAATAATCCACCATTTTTATCTTCTTTGTTCCTATTCTGTCTGGATGCCCCTTGGTGATGGCAGATTTAGATCTCTGGGAAAGCAGGGTCAGCATTCAGAAGAAGTGTCTGAAACAGTTCAACATTTTATTGGCACAGAATGGTGACTAAAGACTGAACTTTATTTAACTGACAATTGAAAGGTGCTTCAAAATCAACCTGCAGTCTGTCAGTGCCAATAAGATTTGGAATGTGAGAATATTACAAGCTGAGGCAGCATAGCATCCTGCAAGTACCTGCAATCATCATTTTAATAAATTGGTTCAATTTAGTGTTTGCAATGAATTGGACACGATTGACATAAAAAGAGAGATGACAGGTAAGCAGTTTGGCCATCGGCAAGGGCCGATTAAATGCCTGGGTGCTGCATTTAAAATTGCAGAGTTCAGAAGGCAAAAGTCAGAGCACAGAAGAAAAATATGTCAATTTGACAATTCTTTTTTTCTTTAAATATTGCCCAGAGACAGATTACACTTGAAACACTTTATTAGGAATATAAACTTGAACATTCTTTCAGAATCAGAATACTTAAGTTAACAGTTTGTCACCACCTTTTGAGTGCATATTGTTCATTTGGATATGCAAACCTTTCAAAGTTGTTCTCTGGCTCTGCTGAGTGAATATACTTGTTTTGATTGATGACCATTCTAAACCTTCAACTCATTTTCAAACGATTACTTTTTTCTTTGAATGTTACATCTACCTACTTGTCCTGGAAATGAGCAACTTCAGCTACATTGATCTATTGGAGAGATTCGAACTCGGGTTTTGGCGAAGGGTTGAAGTGGGTTTGTGTGCTACTTTGATGCTCAGTGGGCATGGGACAAACAAAGCAGAAGTAAGCATGGGAATTCCTAGAAGCTGGTCCTCAAGGCTGGTCCAAAAGATTAATTCACATGGAATCCATGATAAGCTGTCAAATTGGATACAAAATTGGCTTGATCGTAACAGACAGAGTGTAGTTATGGAGGAGTGTTCCACAAGGATCAGTAATGGCGCCTCTGTTGTTTGTAATATATATAAATGATTTAGATGAAAATGTAGGTGTTCTGATTAGTAACTTTGCAGCTGACAAGAAATTTGATAGAGTTGAGGATAGTGAGAAAGTTTGTCAAAGGATACAGCAGGATACAGATTGTTTGGAAAGTTGGGCAGATGAAAATGGCAGATGGAGTTTAACCCACACAAATGTGAGGTAATGTATTTGACATCCCAAACTACAACAGAATCAAGTGCAGGACCATTAAGAGCCTTGATATACAGAGGGATCATGGGGTGCATGTCCATTGGCTCCCTAAAAGTGGCAACACAAGTGGATAAGCTGGTAAGGAAGGTGGACATGGCCTACTTGGCTCCATTGGTCAGGGCACTAAGTATAAAAGTTTCCAAGTCATTGCGGCTGCATAAACATTTAGTCAGGCCAATTTTGGGGTATTGTGTGCAGTTTTGGATGCCACACAATACGAAAAGTGGTGAGGCTTTGAAGAGAATGCAAAAGCCATTTACCAGGGTCTTGCTTGATTGGGAGCACAATAACAATTAAGGAGTGGTTGGATAAATTTGTACAGTTTTAGCTGGAGCATTGGAAGCCAACGGGTGACCTGATCGATGTATATAAAATTGTGGAAGGCACAGGTAGGGTGGATAGTCAGTGTCTTTTTCCAAGAATGGAAATGTCAGATACTAGGAGTTATAAGTTTCAAGATGAGAGGGGAAAAGTATAAAGGAGATGTGCAAGTAAATCTTTTTACTCAGAGAATGGTAGGCACCTGGAACTGGCAGGGGAGATGATAGAAGCAGATATGATCATAATGTTTAAGAGGCATTTAGACAGACACATAGGTAGGCAGCGGATACAGGAATATGGATCATGTGTAGGCAGATGTGATTAGTTTGGAATAGCATCATGAGCTGGAACAGAGATGGTGGCCTGAAGGGCCTGTTCTATGTTCTGTGTTCTATGTTCAAAGACAAGGTTTGAGAGGAGATTTGATAGAGTCATTCCAAACTGAAGAGTCTGAATAGAATAGTTGGGGAAAAACTGTTCCTATTGGAGGAAGGATTGAAATCAGGAGACCACAGACCTAACTGGCAAAAGAAGCAATGGAAACGCTAGGGGTGAAACATTTCCATGCAGCTAGCTAATTACAAAAAATGTGGAATAAATTGGAATTTAGCATAAAGTACCTAGAATAGACTGCCAGAGTGTATGATGGTGAAATGTTTAATCAAAGTATTTTAAGGGAATTAGATTGATTACTTGTAGAGTGCACAAGGCCACAGAGAAAACCAGGAAGTAGAGGCAGCACCAATTCGACAAGGCAAATGACACCCTTCTGTGTTGTAACTATTCTGTGATTCTGTGATATAAAGGCACTGGAATATATGCAAAAATATCTGCCCTTATCTCAGCTCATCTGTGTTCATTAGTTTTTTACTTCTGAACTCAGCTATTCCAATGCACTCCTAACTGGCTTTCTGTCTTGCATCCTCTCTCAGTGACACCATGTCCTGCTCACCTTATCTTTCTCAATGTCATTAATTCCTAGCCTGGCATTTAGACAGACGTGTGAACAGGCAGGGAATACAGGGACAGATGGGACTAGTTTAGAATGGCACCATGGTTGGCACACACATGGTGGCTGACGGGCCTGTTTCTGTGCTGCACAGCTCTATGTTCTATGAAACATGCAGAATATTTAAAAGGACCAACTGGATAGATGCAGGGAAGATGTTTCTTCTGGCTGAGGAGTCTAGAACCAGCGAGCACTGTGTAAAAGTAAGGCCAGTACCGCTTAGGTCTGAGATGAGAAGTTTTTTTTTAATTCAGTGGATTGTGAACTGTTGGACTTATTAACCCCAGAAATGTATTGAAGTGCCGTCTTTGAGTATACTTGAGGCAGAGATTGATAGATTTCTGTTTAACAATGGTGTACAGGGTGATGGAGACGGTGCAGATGAAAGCCATTGAGGTGTTTAATCAGCTGGGATCATATCAAATGATAGACCAGTTTTCTTGGGTAGGACGGCCACCTCCTGCTTCCATTGATATTTGAAGCACAAGCAAAAATGCCACTATCTTACTGAATGTCAAGTAATGCTCAAGCAGCCAAATAGCCCCTTTTCATATGTTCATATATTTAATTTGCTTTGCTTAATTTTTGAAGCTTAATGTATTTTATTGCACAGCAGACTTGGTGAGCCAAATGGACTTCTTCAATGCCTGTTTATTTCCTCTTCCATTATTCCACAATTTCAACGCTATCAGCTTCTGAACTGCTTGGTAATCCATTTGATTGTTTCAACAATACAAGCTTCGTAAGGTTGACATCCAATTGAAGTAGTACATCCAAAGCTGCCTTTGCAATCCTGTCAGACTGACTGGTGCAAGGCTCAGAGAACATCTGACCATCATGTCTTTCAGCTGCATGCAGAAATGTGCCTGGGTTTTGGTCCAGTCAAGTGTGCAGACTTACTGCAAAGCTGACCTGTATTTGCATCTCTTTGCTGGACCATGATTCCAGATCTACAAATTTAGTAAAAGTGAAGGCAGTGACTTAATCTCAAAGTGTGAAGCTGGATGAACACAGCAGGCCAAGCAGCATCTCAGGAGCACAAAAGCTGACGTTTCGGGCCTAGAACCTTCAGCACACTCTGATGCCTGAGATGCTGCTTGTCCTGCTGTGTTCATCCAGCTTCACACTTTGTTATCTTCAATTCTCCAGCATCTGCAGTTCCCATTATCTCTGAGCAGTGACTTAATACTTAACTTTTTAAGAACTGTTCTTCTTCCTTCCTTATCCTATTTTGTAGATGGAAATAACATTTCAAAATATGTCATTTGGCTGAAATACAACTTGTCAAATGAGGGTTTGTGGCCTGCATCCTTCCCATTCTCTGATTTTTCCCACATTAAATAGGAATGGGCTGGGATACATGAATAAACTTGTCAGCAGCCCAGCAACAAAAGTATGTTTGAATTCATTCACAGTATGCTATGGGTTAACTTTATTTGCATAAGAGTCTCCCAACATTTTTGTTTGACTCTGCCAAAACATATCATTTATAGGACGATAATTATTTTTGTTGCCTTACCTATATTCATCTCAATAGTATTGAGATGGGTTTAGCTCTGTGGGCCATAAATAATATGGATGGAAGTTGACAGTTCCTTCCTACATTTGCCAAGACTGATTCAGCATTTCTGAGCTTCAACTATCAGAGATTACTGTTTGTGTTGCTTTGTCGACTCCATTGGTTACCATGGCAATGAAGCTTTTCTCTTGAGTTCCACCTCTCTTGTGTGGAAGCAGAAAGGCTAACATGTCATAATTGGTCCTCTTGTCTCCAACACAGTCTGTCGGCTGAGCTTCTGATCACTCTAGGGTTTCCACAGATTTCTTGGTTTATACTATTTCTTTATCCTTCTTTTACAGGTGCTGTGTTTAGCTGTAAATAAAATTAACACAGCTACTATATATATTCAACCAAAATGTCACAGGAACGTGATATATGATGTAAAGGCCATAATAGAATATTTCAGCCCACAGCTTGGTGCCAGTCCGGACAAAGAAGAGAAAGATTTTCTCTTTCCGATCACTGTTATGGTTCAGAAGTAAAATGTAGTTGTCTTGGTCCACTTTCTCTGAGTCTGCAAATAACTAGGTTGTTAGCAGTTTGAAGGGTACAGCGCCAATCCAGAGTTTAAGTCGTCTGAGATGAGGAATAAATTTGGAATAGTTGATGTAGAATGAGATTCTCACCATGCCAAAGCAACAGATAAATCAAGATGTTAATTATTCACTTGAAAGGAGTTACAAAGCCACAGAGAGAAGTTACTGATTAGTCTTATTCACCCATCAAATTAAATTCCTTAATTTTTGAAATAATTTCTTTCACTCCATTCCTCCTGTTCATTTGATTTTCCGTCTTGTGTATTATTCTTCCACCAAAAGGGCCAAGTGGGTGGATTTTTCTTCTTGTATCAGTGTTTGTATGAATATTGCAGCTCCCTGAATGGCTGTGTCTCTCTCACAGATATTCCACGCCCCACCCCCTAACTCCTTCTCTGTGAGGCACCTATCTCAGTGCAGTTAGCATCTCTCCATATAACTCAGCACAGATCAGTGTTTTGCCATTTTGCAATGGACACAAATGAAAAAAACAACTTTCATCTATATTGTATGTTAATAAGTAAGTGCTTTTGAATTGTTGTATCTGTCGTAATGTAGAAAAGGCAACAGCAATTTTTCACATAATTGAGCCCCACACATAACAGTGCGGTAAACACCACATTGTGTGATTCAGTGACATTTATGAAGGATAACTATTGGCCATGGCACTGGAGGTAACTCTTCTTCAAAAGTGAACAATGGATTTGTTTACATCCACCTGAAAGAGCAGGCCTGGCATCTAAAAGACAGCGCCTCTGAGAGTGCAGCATTCCCATGGTGCAGCACTGGGATGTTGGTCTTGACTCAGACCCAGAATCTGTGACTCAAAGATAATATGGTATCAACTGCGCTATGCCCGACACTGAGGATCTCAGAGAAATGGAGATGTTTAGATATGGAATTCACTACCAAGCAGAAACAGTGTATAAGTGATAATGGGAACTGCAGATGCTGGAGAATCCAAGATAATGAAATGTGAGGCTGGATGAACTCAGCAGGCCCAGCAGCATCTCAGGAGCACAAAAGCTGACATTTCCGGCCTAGACCCTTCATCAGAGAGGTGATGAAGGGTCTAGGCCCGAAACGTCAGAAACAGTGTATAGTCTGGCATTATTGCTTCCTATAAGAAGTAAATGTATTTTGTCAGCTGGATGCCAGTAAATTGGATCATGACTTGAAACTGCCATTTGAGTGCTTGGTTGAAATGTACATTAAATTCCAGAGAGACACGCTCAGACTTTGATAGATTTCAGCAAAGGATTAGCTCAGGCTGCATTAAATGTAATGCTGTTAACTGTGAAAATACTCATGGAGGTTTGATTTCATGAGATCTCTCATTCAATTGCTCAATCATGCAACTTTATCTCTCCCATTTCTGATAAGTTAATTAGTTCACAGGTTATTACAACAGTGTTGTCAATTCCTGGGAAATTCTAGAATGGCCCTGAAGAGTCAGACACCATTATCAGTAAAGCAGCAATTCAATATTAGAACCAAGCAGTCAGTGTGCATCACATGAGTAAAGATTGGGAAAAAATATTTGCAAAACCTAACCCAGCTCGGGACATTGTATGGAAGATGTTGATTTTGGAGATTTTTTAACGTACAAAGTAATCAAAGCTACAGCTGAATGCAAGATTGACCTATTCAGAATTCAACAATGTCCTGATCTTACAGCTGGAATATACAAGTTTTTATCTCCATCTTGTTTGGAGATAAGGAAGAACTTGAAATTTGAAAGATTCCTAAGGTACATTAATTTCTCAGAATTCTATTTCTGCTTCCTTTCAAATTACATTTGTCTCACTGAAACAAAGTACTTTCTAGCATTTACTCCATGCAAGGAGGAGATGCAGCGAAGTTATTTACAGCTTACCATCCATGAAATAAAATGGTTTGGCAAACCTTTATTAAAATGAAGGGTTTTTACCTGAAATGCTAGGCTTTTTTTTCCAGATTTTGTTGAAATTGCCATGAGTAAATTAAAGGATTACATGTCAAGTCCATGTATTGTCAAGTATTTTGAAAGGCGAGGATTTTCAAGGACTTAAAGATGATACTACTTTGAAAGAGAAACGAGTGGAGACGTTGATAATGCCCAGAGGCAGAAAATGTTCTGTAGGTATTCATCAAATCTGTAAGCTTTATGAAAATTTGTATTTTCTTTCAAGTTGCTAAATGCAACAGAAAGAATGTCACTAAGCCAGTATTGGTGGTAACTGGATACTTTCTAAATGAGTGGTGCAGACCCAGTGCTCATGATACTTCACAGCATGTTCTTCATTCACTACAGGGCTAACTAGGAAAGTAAAGAGCTCCACAGAGGAGAACTGATAACTTGGTTATTACATTGTACAATTAATTTCAACACATTTTTAAACCAATGAGAGTTTCGGATGAGAGACAATAACTTACACCATTTTAACGTCAGCTGTATTACTTCTCATTCTCATAAAATGAATAAATAATTTAAGAAAAAATTAAATAAAACGTAGTCTTCTGAGTAGATAATGAGGGATTTGCTTCAAGTAATAACTTTTTGTTGCCTTTGAGAATTTGAATTTCAGACTTGTCTAGAGACTACAATACCCATTCTTATGTAGGTGCTGATTATGAGCTTTCCAAACCAAGAGATGCTGTTCCCTCTAAAACTGTTTAGATAGTTTTAATCAACTTGTTCAGAGATGTTATTCTACATGACTAGAGCAGGCGGGACTTGAACCTGGACCTCCTACCTCAGGGGTAGAGACACTACCATTGCATCACAACAGCCCATAAAACTGTTCACTGACCATCATTTAATTAATTTCAGCTGATCAGTTCCCATGTAGCTTTTTTCCCCTCAATAAAATTTGCCTCAGTTTGTTTGACTATTTTTCTATCTCTCAGGTATCATGCCGGAAAAAACGTGTGCCTTCAGAAACCTGGTGGGAATAAGCAATATGTTTACCTCCTCTAATGTCGTGGAATGTTTGAATTGCCATTCTGCAGAGTAGATTTCAAAATTGAGAAATGATGAAGGATTAAACAGTAAAAGAAAATTAATTAGCACAGTTTTAAACAGAAAGATCAAAAAGTGTAAGTAATGACCATGTGCATTGAAACCTGACATTGTTTTCCAATCCTCTCTGGCTATGGGTGTGGTAATGGAGGATTGCTAACATTATACATTTATTTATATAGAGAGAAAGCGAGTCTGAGTAATTCCAGACAATTCAGCAAAACTTTAGCTGTGGAGAGGTTACTGGAAGAAATTTTGAGATGGTATAAATTGTTATTGAGAAAGCCACAGATTATTCAAGGAAAGGTCTTAGTTGACAAACTTGACTGAATGTTTTGTGGTGGTGAACAACAAAGGTCAATGGAGGTGATATGTTTCATGAAGTCTACATGGAATTAAACAAGGTTTTTGACAGGGTCAAACATATGGTTGGTTGGTCAGAAAATTGAGAGCTTCTGGAGTCCAAAGCAAAATGTTGAGTTGTATACCACATTGACTCAGAGGCAGGAAACCAATGGAAATGATCGATAGTTGTTTTTGTGACTGTACAATTGTTGCCAATAGGTTTCCACAGCGTTCAGGATTGGAATCTTTGCTCTTGGCTGTACATGTTGGGAAGAACAGTTGAAAGGGTTAACTGACATCACAAGATCAGCTCCACCCACCAGGAGAGAAAGGCTTGTTCCTGAGAGGAGCAAACCAGATCTGCTGTGTAGGAAGGTTGCAGTGATGTTATCTTGCCCTGAAGTTGGATCTTATGTCTCAAGAAAGACAGTCATCTATCTTAGATGTGAAGTAAGTTGAGTAACTAATAAGCATATTTACTGTTCATCAAGATGGATCCTTCCTCAGCAGAAGACTGCATGTGTGTACTGTACCTTCTCAACATGGTATCGTTATCATGGGGCCAATAACAGCAGGAAACACTGGTGGCAATTAAACTATCCAAAGCTTCTCAATGCCATCATTACAATATGGTGGAATGGCCATCACCTACAGATATAATTTAGCTGCCCATTTTGGGACAGTAGCAGTAGGTACGGCCTGAAAAATCAACAGCTGCAAAATCCACAGTCATCTGAGGAAGATAAAGAAGGAAAGAGTCACAAAGTGGTGACTGGGGTTATCTTTAAATATCCAGCAGCTCCAAAGCTCATGGACTGGGTTAGCTTCTGTGAATGTAATGTCAAATTTTAAAGGAGCAGCAATAGTGAGTCTATTCAGAAAAGTTAAACTGTTGAAATAGTAAAAAACAGTGTCAAACTTGAGTAGACCACAGTGAGTCTGACCACAAGGGGAAAAATCAGAATCATAAATCTAGGATACAGCAATTACTAAGATATTACAAATATCTTTCACTGTTTTAGTAACAAATGCATGTAACAAGTACATATGAAAATAAATAAATCAAATCACTATTGAACTCCAAGTTTGAGTTAAGTCCCTTGGTCGAAGACTGAATTTTTTTATTTTAAAGAGGACTCCTGGCTGAGAAGCTAAAAGAAGGCTTCAATCACTATATTAAGAAAATGAATATTTGTAATTTTTCTAAAAATTTTGGGAGCAGCTGTGAGAAAAATCTTTGTTTAAAAAGGACACTTGTTGAAAAAATTGGGAAAACAGCAGCACAAATGCAATAATGAGTGCGGAATATTTAAGGGCACATGAAGAGTTCACTGTATGAAAAACAGTATTTTCAAATGAAAAATGTTTTTATTGCTTAACCGAAATACTTCTTTAAGATGTCTTATCTGTGGCATCATTTTTCATAGTGAATTGCTCTACAAAGAAGCTGAGAAGTCACGAGTCATCCCTAATCTTTACAAAAAGGCTCAAAAATCTCTGTGAAAAGGGGTAAAACAGTACAAAATACCAGCCTTTCCTCCATCTTGGGAGAAAATATAATACTGTATTCCTTTAGTTTAAAGAATTTCAATAATATTTGCATGCTTGAACATTCACATCACATGATAAGCTCCATCCATCAGGGTATCAAAGGCTGTTCTTGGGAGGAATTACCAAGTCTGCTTCAGTGTTAGTTATAAAGCTTTGTTAGAGTGTTTTAATGGTGGTAATGTGAGCGTACTCTTAAACTAAAGACAATGTCTCACAAGAGACTGTTTTGTACCTTTCTTTAATGTAAATAGATATTAAATAATATGATATTGACCTACTTGCCATTCACTAAGAAATTTTAGCTGAACCTAATATGTGGGCATTCTTCACCACATGGTACCTGCAGCTCAGACCAAGCCAGCAAGATATTAAACTACCCAGAGCTTCTCAATCTCATCATTACAAAGCCCTTGTCAGCGATGTAGACTTACATGTAAAGGAAATGTTGAACAATGATGATACCAAATGGCCCAGGGGAATGATAATGTGGGAGATACATTGCAGCAAGATAAAAAATGGCCTAATCAGATGGGCAGAAAAGTGGCAAATGGAATTCATACAGAGAAGTGTGAGGGGTCGTGGAGAGAACAGACAGGCCAAGGAGAACATCATAAATGGTAAGATTTTGAGAAGTGTACAATAACAGAGACATCCTTAAATATATGTTCACAGGTACTGAAAGGTAACATGACAGGTTGATAATGGTCAACCCATAGCAGATTACTGCTGCTGACCCTGGCTCAGGAGCTGCCGCACAAATGAGATAGATATTCAACACCAGAAAGCCAAGAAGATTTTTCAAATGTTGAGACAAACACAACTCAAGTGGCTTCCTGTGCTTGTGCACATTGAACTCCCTGAAGGCCACAGGAAACATATCTTCCTTAAACCACTAATGGCTGACAAAAAAAACTCTCTCAGACTTAGGATCACAAAAAGCCCTCACTCCTAAAATCCTGCACCCCCCTCCTGGAACACAAGTTTTACTCTACAAAGTGATGACAGCTCCTTCTCACAATAACACATTTCCTGACTGATCACAAACATCATCAACCGTAACCTGGTAACTGACTTGAGAAGTGAAGTCCCAGATTATAACTTTCCACAGAAGATCTGGAAATACTCAACTACTTAAGAAGATGGGATTATTTACTTCAAGTGGAACAGGAACAGCTCAAGTTGTGACTATGGGCCATACAAATCACACAAGCCTCATGGTTTTTTATTTAATTTAATCTATTTTCCTAATCGACCTGTTGAGGGACGTTACTATTCACCTTCAGAGCAGATGTGCCTTGAAGCCACATCTCTCGGTTTAGGGGTAGGGACATGACCACTACACCGCAAGATTCCCACAAATCCTCATGGTATTGTAACCATTCACACTATGTTAGTTGGAGCCAATAAAGGGATGGCTCATCTCAGCATCAAAGTGCATGAAATAGACAGACATAGGAATGCAGGTATGGTATGGAGTATCTCAGAAAGGTAGGAAAGCAAAATTTCTATATGAAAGGGAGAGTTTTACTAAATGGAAAGGACAACCAAGACACGTGATGCTCATTTTAAAATTATAATAAAAAGCAAAAGATTATATTCATTACTGCCATGTTTTGATTTATTTTTACATTACAACTCTCTTTGCTTAGTAATTGAAGAATTCTATGGCACTGACAGCTCCTTGCTGTGCAGATATGCCCACTCCGGTCTTTTGTAAGTCCCTGTTTTTGTCCTGTGGTAGCTGACATGAATTGGTTGTGTAGGACTGTCATTTCATAACATTGTGGGGCAGAGGTTACTGCCAAGGAGATCAAATTTAACTTGAATCTAAAGGTGTGCAGGTTAGGTGAGATGACCATGGGAGTTACATGGTTATGGGGATAGGGTACGGGAGTGCGTCTGGGTTTATGGGGTCAGAGGGTCAGTGTGGGCTCGATGGGCTAAATGGCCTGCTTCCACACTGTAGGGAGCCTATGATTCTAAGTCTGAATCATACCTGATCCCTTGTGTCAACAAGCTCGGCTGCCTTTTTAAATCCAGCTGTATGGAGTATCAGGAGGATTGTTGTGCCTTTAAACAACAACTAGTTGTAACTAGTTCGAGTCCTTACTTTCTCTTTATTCACTTTCAACACTTAACACTTTTACATCTCATCACCTCATTAGCAACTCTGTTGAAATAGTATTACCTCTCAGACCAAGGAGCAAGTGCTAATCCGATGTTAACATCTTGGCAGCAGATTGTCCAGAGCCCTAGGGAATATTTAATGGCCTCTGGCCTGTGTGCTCAGATCAGTGGGGAGTTCTTTGTTTCGTTCATTGTGCACATCCATTCATTACAATTAACCCTTTGAAACGCTCTGATTGAATTAACAGGTCACCAAGGGCCTCTGCTCAGCAAACTGAGGAGCCACTTGAGGACCAAGTTCAATTTATTGAAGTGACAGAAACTGACCATTTCAGTGAAGTGTGATACCGGTTCCAGTGATATATGGTGTTATATTTCACAATGATTGAGACCTGGGGTGTAGGCGACCATCTGACTATTAGTAAAGTGTCTAAGGTGGCTCTCCATCAAGATTACATTGCTGGCTAGAATTCAGTATTACCATCCATGAAGATCTTTAATAAGGCATGTCTCCTTTAAGGATCCACAATAATAGAATCATCTGTTATTCTCCCTCATAATTAGCAAGTACAATGATTAATTAAACATACCTGTTGAAGCTACAGGAGGTTTAAAATGTATTTGCATGCATGTGTTCAGGTGGGGTTGAAGGGTAGGATTTTCCTGAAGTTACCTCCTGGATAACACACTGGCGGAGGGTTCTCCCATCCATTGTGGACAATTTAATCAATGGGTTAGACCTTAGCAGTATTGGGGCAGAAGTGGACATTTGCCAGAGATACTGGGAAGGCTTTAAAATTTTTTAAGAACCAAAAGGATTGCGGATGCTGTAAATCAGGAACATAAACAAAGTTGCTGGAAAAGCTCACCAGGTCTGGCAGCATCTGTGAAGGAGAAAAAAAATTAACTTGGTGACCCTTCCTCAGAACTGAGGGTGGCAGGGAAAACATCAGTTTATCTGCAGAAAATAGGGAGGTGGGTGCAGTAGGGAGTAAGCGATAGGATAAAGCCCAAAGAGAGAGAGAGACAGTTGGATAGACAAAGGTAACAAAGTGTGGAGCTGGATGAATACAGGAGGCCAAGCAGCATCTCAGGAGCACCAGCTTTTGTGCTCCTGAGATGCTGCAAGCTTTTGTGCTCCTGAGATGCTGCTTGGCCTGCTGTGTTCATCCAGCTCCACACTTTATTATCTTGGATTCTCCAGCATCTGCAGTTCCCATTATCTCCGATAGTTGTTAACGATCAGGCTGGGAGGGTGAATAGTTGTTAATGGGGACTGTTTGAGACTAACAACAGGGGGTGTGTAGTGGCAGGCTATATGGTAACAAGGCCTGGTGTGTGGGGTGGGGTCTGGGACATGGGGGAGTTTAGGCCCTAAGATTATTGAACTCAATATTGAGTCCGGAGCGCTAAGGGTCCCTAAGCGGAAAGTGAGGTGTTGTTCCTCTAGCTTGTGCTTGGCTTCGTTGGAACACTGTTGCAAGCCGGAGACAGAGATATTGGCCAGGGAGCAGGGTGGTGCATTGAAGTGGTAGGTAACAGGTAGTTCAGGGGCTTTTTTGTGAGCAGAATGTAGATGTTCTGCGAAGCGGTCACCAAGTCTGCGTTTCGTTTCCCCAGTGTAGAGGAGACCACATTGTGAGCAGCGAATGCAGTAGATCAGATTCTGGAAAGTGCAGGTGAAGTGTTGCTTCGCCTGGAAGGTATGTTTGGACCCTTGGATACTGGGGAGAGAGGATGTAAAAGGGCAGGTGTTGCACCTTCGCTGGTTACAGGAGAAGGTGCCGTAGGGCTGTGGGGAGGTGTTGGGGATGAAGGAGGTATGGACGAGGGTGCCCCAGAGGGAATGGTCCCTGCGGAAGGCAGACAAGGGAGGGGAGGGGAATATGTGTCTGGCAATGGCATCCTGCTGGAGGTGGTGGAAATGACATCTGACGATCTTCTGGATGTGGATGCTGGTTGTGTGTTAGGTGGACCCTACCGCTGTTGAGGGAGGGAAGAGAAGGGGTGGGGGCAGAAGTGCGGGAGATAGGTCGGACCCGATTGAGGGCCCTGTCAACAATGGAGCTGGGGAATCCTCGGTTGAGGAAGAATGTGGACATTTCGGAGGCTCCCTCGTCAAAGTTGGCCTCATCTGAACATATGCGAAGGAGACGGAGGAACTGAGAGTATGGGATGGAGCCTCTACAGGAAGTGGGGTGTGAGGATGTATAGTCCAGGTAGCTGTGGGAGTCGGTGGGTTGTAATGGATATTAGTGGCCAGCCTATCCCCAGAAATGGAAACAGAAATGTCGAGGAAGAGAAGGGAGGAGTCAGAGATAGACCTTTTGAAAGTGAGGACAGGGTGGAAATTGGAGGCGAAATTGATGAAGTTTTCTTATTCTTGACAAAAGAGGGAAGCAACACCGATGATATCATCGATATATCAGAGAAGGAGTTGTGGGTGTGGGCCGGAATAGGACTGGAACAAGGAATGTTCCACGTACCCCACGAAGAGTCAGAATAAAAACATTAGTTGTGGGAAATAGAAAAGCCAGAAATGAAGTGGAAATCAACAAAAACAAGCCCTAGAATCAGGCAGGATCAAATTAAAAAATAACAAAGCCGAATTAAAACCAAAGAACTACATGATGCCGGAGATCTGAAACAAAAACAGAAATTGTTTGAAAAGCTCAGCAGATCTGGCAGCATCCATGGCGAGAAACCAAAGTTAACATTTCAAGTCCAGTGACCAGCCTTCAAAATTAAAGACATATCAGAAAACAAAAGTAAAGGCACACTATCTGAATGAATACAGCATTTCTAACAAGTGACTGTGAGATAAAAAGGTATAAATTAATTGCCATCCTAGAGACCTGGCTGCAGGGTGACAAAAATTGGAAACTGAGTATTAAAGGATATATATCATTTAACATGGATAGGGTCAAAGGGGTGGGTTAACAGCAATAATAAGGGTTGGGATTGGAGCATTGAAGACACAAAAAATAATCCGTTTTAGCAGAGCTAAGAAACAGCAAGGGGCAGCAAAGTTTGTTCGTGATTTATAGAACACCAAGCAGTATTATATTACCGGCACAGTATGAACCAGGAAATTAGAAGTGTACGTAACAAAGGAATGCAGAGATTGTAGGTGGCTTCAACCTACACATAGAAGGAATAAATCTAATGAGCATTAATGCTGTGGAAGAAAATTTCTGGGAATGTGATTGAGCAATATCTTGAGAAGCCAACTAAGACACAAGCAATTTTAGACCTAATATTATGCAATGAGAAAAGGTTAATCAATAATGTTGTTTTGAAAGAACCTTTAGGAAATAGTGACAATAGCATGGTCAAATTTTCTATTAAGTTAAGAAAAAGATGTAGTTCAATCTGGAATTAGGGTCTTAAATATAAACAAGTGCAATGACATGAATAGAATATTGGCAGTGGTGGATTGGTAAATACATTGAAAGTTTTCACAGTAGATGGCTAATCCTTAAAAATTATTCGTTGATTTTCAAGAAAATGTACATTCTTTTCAGGGAAAAATACCGAACAGAAAAATGAAAAAACCATGTCTAATAAGGGAAATTACTAATAGATCAAAGGAGGAAGCTTACAAATATTGCAATAAAAAGGCTGCAAATCTGAAAACTTGGGGTAGTTAAGAATTCAGGAAAGGAGCACCAAGAAAGGGAAAATAGAATATGAATATAAAATATTAAGAGACATAAAAATGGACAGTAAAAGCTTCTACAGGTATATAAAAGAGAATATGTTTTATTATAAACAAATGACGATTTATGATAGGAAATACAGCAATGATAGAAAAGCTAAATAAATATTTCATGTCTGTCTTCACAGAGAAAGATGTTTCCCTGAAAAAATTAAAAATCTAGCATCTTGTAAGAGTTTAGAATTGAAATTAATTAGTGCAAGTAAAAAAGTCATATTGGAGAAATTAATGGAACTGAATGTTGACAGAAACTGGACTGGACCAGGCATATAAATGTAATGGCTACAAGAGCAAGTCAGAGGCTCAGAATTTTGTGGCAAGTAACTTGCTCC
The DNA here is from genome assembly GCF_030684315.1 of Stegostoma tigrinum. Lineage (NCBI taxonomy): Eukaryota > Metazoa > Chordata > Chondrichthyes > Orectolobiformes > Stegostomatidae > Stegostoma > Stegostoma tigrinum. The sequence goes on along the minus strand of NC_081357.1, from coordinate 130,196,111 downwards.
ACAGTCATGAAGCTTGACACCTCCCAGGAAAATGTAGCCTGCTTGATTGGTATCACATAACATAAACATTCACTCCCCCATCACAGATGCATTTTGGCAGCAGTATATACCATCTACAAAGTACTGCAGAAATTCACCAAGGATCCTTAGGCACCACCTTCAAATGGCCATTGTTGCATAGAAGGATAATGACAGCAGATACTTGAGAACACCACCAACTGCAAGTTCCCCTCTAAGCCAGCTGCTATCCTGACTTGGAAATGCATTGCTGTTCCTTCACTGCTGCTGGAACAACCCTCAACCTACACTAAATCGGTCATAGTTATTCAAGAAGAAATGTTGCCACTTTCTTAAGGGCAATAAGGGATGGGCATTAAAAGCTGGGCCTAGTCAGAGACACCCACGCCCAATGTGTGAATAAAATAAAATCCTGGGGGTGGGTGGCTACCACTGTAGAGTTTTCAAAGAGGTGGCTGCAGAAATGAAGGTGCACATTTCGCAATTCTGTTAATTCTGCAAACATCTGCACACGGTGAAGATTGTAAATATAATCTCATTTTTTTAAGAAACAAGGCAGAGAGAATATAGGAGCCTGCAGACCTGTTAACCCAACATCAGTCTTGGGGAAAATGTCAGCATCTATTGCAACAGATGTGTTTACAGGATATTTAGAAAAATAATTGTCTAATGAGCAGAGTCACTGTATTTATGAAGGGGAAATCGTGTTTGACAAAGCCTGACTGAGTGTTTTGAGATTGATACCAGCAGGGTCGATGTGGGGAAATAGTGGATGTGGTGGTTTTGGATTTTCAGAATACTTTTGATATATACCTCCCACACAGAAGTTTAGGAAACAAAATTAAAGTACACGAGATTCGTAGTAATATGCTACAATGGATTGATTAACAGACAGAGAAAGCAGAAATAACTGACTCATTCTCATTTGACAGGCTGTGGCCAATGGGATACTAGATGGATCAGTGCTTAGTTCTCAGTTGTCCACAGTGGATATGAATGATTCAGTGTTGGAGATAATGGGAACTGCAGATGCTAGAGAATCCAAGATAATAAAGTGTGAAGCTGGCTGAACACAGCAGGCCAAGCAGTATCTCAGGAGCATAAGTGTTGGGGTTGATTGTAATGTTTTTAAATTTGCAGATGAACGTTGTGCATAAGGAAAGATAGACTGGCCACAGAGGGATTACAGTGCAGGCTCACAAACTGACTCTATAGGATAACTGGGACTGTCTTACGAGAAATGATTGTGAAAGGCTGGGTCTGTCATCTCTGGAATTTAGAAAAATAAGAGACTATACCTAGAAACTTATAAAACTCTTAAGGGAATGGACTGAGTAACACCAGAAAGGACATTTCTTCTGGCTATACGTACTAGACCCATTGTCAGACTAAACATCATGCCATTTGGAACTGAGATAAGGTGGAGTTTCTTCACTCAGAGAATGGGGAAACCTTGAGAATTCTCCTCTCCAGAAGGCTGTGCTGGCTCAATCATTGAATAAATTCAAGGCAGTGATTGATGGATCTGTAGCTACTAATAACATCAAAGAAGATGAGAATAGGGTGGGAATGGAGTGTTGACATAGATGATCAGCCAAGATCACAAATGACTGAACAGCCATGAAGAGGCACATGGTCTTCTCCTGCTCTTATATTCCGGCGCTGCAATTAATGAAAATTCAGCAACTTCTGGATAAGGTGGAAAGTCTGTTACGCCAGATTTCTGGTTGGGCAGTGATCAGCTAAAGAGCCAAAAGTGTGACAGAACTAGCCATTCAGCCCAATGAGTCTGCTCCATCATTCAATTCCAAGCAAAGTAATGAATTACGTTGCAATTCGCTTTGTTATCATTCCAGTCACCTGTTCTCAGGTACACTGAATTTTCACACCTTTAGAAGGACCTGTTGTATTGCCTAAGAGTTAGCTGAAGTGTAAATTTTCCCTTTTGTGATTGATGCAGAGTTAACATAGTCCAACAGATACACTGTACATTGTCTCATTGGAACAGATCTGGCTCTGCATTGACCTCCATCTTGATAGGAATTGTGAAACTTAATTTTATGATATTTTCATTCAAACTACAGGTTCTAAAGCAAAAAAAAAGTTCTTTCGATAGATTTTCTTTAAAAGCTGCAATATTAGAACTGCATGGCTATGATGTACTTATTTACTTTTCTTTTCAAACCTATTTAATTAATTACATCTAGTTCTGAGTTATTCATTATTCACTGTCTCTTCATGTGGGTTTGAATTGATGATTAGTCATCATTTCGAAGAAAAAAGGTACCTCTTCGATAATTGTGATTCCAATCCTCACGATGCAGAGATAATTTATTTAAGGGACAATTTGACTTAGACTATTTGAAGCTCTGATTAAAAAGAACAGAATCTAATAACATTTGAAATAAGACTGGACATACTGTGCTGGGAAGACAAAGATTTGATGACTAAAAACAAAGGCTATTTTTGGCTTTCATTGGCAAGGGAATTGAGTTTATGAGCCGTGAGATTATGCTGCAGCTCTATAAAACCCTGGTTAGACCACACTTGGAATATTGTGTTCAGTTCTAGTCACCTCATTATAGGAAGGATGTGGAAGCTTTAGAGAGGGTGCACAGGACATTTACCAGGATGTTGCCTGGAATGGAGGGCAGGTCTTATGAGGAAAGGCTGAGGGAGCTAGGACTTTTTTTTCATTGGAGCAAAGAAGGATGAGAGGTGTCATGATAGAGGTGTACAAAGTGATGAGAGGCATAGATAGAGTGGGTAGCCAGAGAATTTTTTCCAGGGTGGAAATGACTATTACAAGGGGGCATAATTTTAAGGCGATTGGAGGAAGGCATAGAGGCGATAGAACTTAGAACACAGAATAGTACAGGCCCTTCAGCCCATGATGTTGTGCCGAACTTTTACCCAAAACCTAAGGTCTATCTAGCCTCCACCGCTACCTTATAGATGTCAGAGGTATGTTCTTCACACAGAGTGATGGGGGTGTGAATTGCGCTGCTGGCAGTGATGGTGCAGTGAGATACATTAGGGACAATTATGCGACTTTGGATAGGTACATGGCTGATGGCAAAATGTAGGGTATGCAGGGTAGTTTGATCTTAGAGTAGGATAATAAGTCGGCACAACATCATGGACCAAAGGGCCTGTACTGTTCTGTATTCTATGTTTTTGCAGGATGAGTTTACTTTCTATCTAAGTTAGTAACTGACATACATATTTGAACTGAATCAGACACAACGGTTGGAATGTTATAAGGACCTTAGCACCATGGGCAATAGTGAGATTTGTGGCAGGTTTGATGAGAAAATCAATGAGGCCCACCTTGACATTGGAAGCATCCCATTGCATCTTTTGTGCATTTGCTGAGCAGTGAGGCAAGCATCTCACCCTGCAGGGTTGAGCTGCCAGTTAAGGAAGATCACAGCTTTTTAAATATCTTATTAATGCCACCACTTGCCTCACTAATGTTCAGCTTCTTATCTTACCAAACTTTCCAAATAAGCTTAATAGGACACTTCTGCCCTTCAGTGTTGTCCGTCAGGCTGTACCAGTAACTTCCATTGTGACACTGCAGCAGGGACACTGTGTGCTCAAGGACACACCCCCAGCCCAGCGACTGCACAAGGCTGGATCTCTGGGCTAGAGATAATGGGAACTGCAGATGCTGGAGAATTCCAAGATAATAAAATGTGAGGCTGGATGAACACAGCAGGCCAAGCAGCATCTCAGGAGCACAAAAGCTGACGTTTCGGGCCTAGACCCTTCATCAGAGAGGGGGATGGGGAGAGGGAACTGGAATAAATAGGGAGAGAGGGGGAGGCGGACCGAAGATGGAGAGTAAAGAAGATAGGTGGAGAGAGTGTAGGTGGGGAGGTAGGGAGGGGATAGGTCAGTCCAGGGAAGACGGACAGGTCAAGGAGGTGGGATGAGGTTAGTAGGTAGATGGGGGTGCGGCTTGGGGTGGGAGGAAGGGATGGGTGAGAGGAAGAACAGGTTAGGGAGGCAGAGACAGGTTGGACTGGTTTTGGGATGCAGTGGGTGGGGGTGAAGAGCTGGGCTGGTTGTGTGGTGCAGTGGGGGGAGGGGACGAACTGGGCTGGTTTAGGGATGCAGTAGGGGAAGGGGAGATTTTGAAACTGGTGAAGTCCACATTGATACCATTGGGCTGCAGGGTTCCCAGGCGGAATATGAGTTGCTGTTCCTGCAACCTTCAGGTGGCATCATTGTGGCACTGCAGGAGGCCCATGATGGGCATGTCATCTAAAGAATGGGAGGGGGAGTGGAAATGGTTTGCGACTGGGAGGTGCAGTTGTTTGTTGCGAACTGAGCGGAGGTGTTCTGCAAAGCGGTCTCCAAGCCTCCGCTTGGTTTTCCCAATGTAGAGGTAGCCACACCGGGTACAGTGGATGCAGTATACCACATTGGCAGATGTGCAGGTGAACCTTTGCTTAATGTGGAATGTCATCTTGAGGCCTGGGATAGGGGTGAGGGGGGAGGTGTGGGGTCAAGTGTAGCATTTCCTGCGGTTGCAGGGGAAGGTGCCGGGTGTGGTGGGGTTGGAGGGCAGTGTGGAGCAAACAAGGGAGTCACGGAGAGAGTGGTCTCTCCGGAAAGCAGACAGGGGTGGGGATGGAAAAATGTCTTGGGTGGTGAGGTCGGATTGTAAATGGCGGAAGTGTCAGAGGATGATGCGTTGTATCCAGAGGTTGGTAGGGTGGTGTGTGAGAACGAGGGGGATCCTCTTTGGGCGGTTGTGGCGGGGGCGGGGTGTGAGGGATGTGTTGCGGGAAATACGGGAGACGCGGTCAAGGGTGTTCTCGATCACTGTGGGGGGAAAGTTGCGGTCCTTGAAGAACTTGGACATCTGGGATGTGCGGGAGTGGAATGTCTTATCGTGGGAGCAGATGCGGCGGAGGCGGAGGAATTGGGAATAGGGGATGGAATTTTTGCAGGAGGGTGGGTGGGAGGAGGTGTATTCTAGGTAGCTGTGGGAGTCGGTGGGCTTGAAATGGACATCAGTTACAAGCTGGTTGCCTGAGATGGAGACTGAGAGGTCCAGGAAGGTGAGGGATGTGCTGGAGATGGCCCAGGTGAACTGAAGGTTGGGGTGGAAGGTGTTGGTGAAGTAGATGAACTGTTCGAGCTCCTCTGGGGTGCAAGAGGCGGCGCCGATACAGTCATCAATGTAACGGAGGAAGAGGTGGGGTTTGGGGCCTGTGTAGGTGCGGAAGAGGGACTGTTCCACGTAACCTACAAAGAGGCAGGCATAGCTGGGACCCATGCGGGTGCCCATGGCCACCCCCTTAGTCTGTAGGAAGTGGGAGGAGTCAAAAGAGAAGTTGTTGAGGGTGAGGACGAGTTCAGCTAGGCGGATGAGGATGTCGGTGGAGGGGGATTGGTTGGGCCTGCAGGACAGGAAGAAGCGGAGGGCCTTGAGGCCATCTCCATGCGGAATACAGGTGTATAGGGACTGGACGTCCATGGTGAAGATGAGGTGTTGGGGGCCAGGGAATTGGAAGTCCTGGAGGAGGTGGAGGGCATGGGTGGTGTCACGGACGTAGGTGGGGAGTTCCTGGACCAAAGGGGAGAAAATAGAGTCCAGATAGGTGGAGATGAGTTCGGTGGGGCAGGAGCAGGCTGAGACGATGGGTCGACCAGGGCAGGCAGGTTTGTGGATTTTGGGAAGGAGATAGAAACGGGCTGTGCGGGGTTGGGGAACAATGAGGTTGGAGGCTGTGGGTGGGAGGTCCCCTGAGGTGATGAGGCCATGAATGGTGTTGGAGATGATGGTTTGGTGCTCGGGTGTGGGGTCATGATCGAGGGGGCGGTAGGAGGTGGTGTCGGAGAGTTGGCGTCTGGCCTCGGCGATGTAGAGGTCAGGGCGCCATACTACCACTGCGCCACCCTTGTCTGCGGGTTTGATGGTGAGGTTGGGGTTGGAGCGGAGGGAGCGGAGGGCTGCACGTTCATCTCTGGGCTCTTCACTCACTGTCACAGCTCTCTCTTACTCCAAACCACAGCATCCCTTCATTACCTTGTTGCCCTCAGCCAGAGACACTAGGCCCATATTTCTCCTGTCTTTCCGAGCCGTTTAATGCAGGAACAAAGCTGGAAGCCTGTTATAGTTGTCAGCACCCTCAGGCAAATCAAAGAGGATAGCCTTCAGCCAGAGGACAGTCAGCCAAGAGTAGCCACAAGGGCTTGTTTGTGAATAGTGAGCCACTCAGGGCGGTCGGAGACAAGACTGATATAAGGTGTGAGGAGCTGAATGTCAGGCAGGCCATCCCTTGTTTTGACCTGTTCTGCCCTATCGTGGGCTGTTTTCCTCCTGGAATGAGAGTGAGGCAGGTATTCCAGGAGCTGACAATGGATGGCACGGATATTACTGTCGGTGCAGCTGAGACAGGGGTTGGGGTTTGTGAGAGTGCCCATGCAGTACAGAGGCCATTCAGGGTGAGCAGTACTGGGGATCAAACTGAGTAAGAACAACTGGGGAAGAAATTGCAGATTTTATAACCCAGGCGGGGAAGTGCACGACACTCAGCCCCCATTGCTTTAGGAATTACCCCAGAAGTTAACGATCTAATCAAAACCTACAAAATCTCCGAAGTACCTGTCTGATGGGACTAAGTTAGCAGAAACCCCTCATCAGATTCCTTTATTTAATATCAACAATTGTTTATTACAAATAACTAAATATTAATAACAAGTAAACACTGATGAACTATCACTACTAAGCTCTACTAATTAATAGTCTAAGCCCCTTAAAACCTCGACATACACAGACAGGCACAAACCATCCAAAGGAACATTGGTAAATGGTGAATGGAAATAACTGGGAAATAACTGCAAAATCATTTATTCACTGGTTAAGGAATGACAGCAATTGGAGGGAGCAAATGCCTGACTTTTATCAGATTTCAGGTATTTCAGCCCGCTCTTCCCAAGCTCTAAGAACTTCTCACTGAATTGTTCACACTCACAGCTGATCACTGCCCAGGAACCAGTCAGAGAGCTGTCATCAGGCTGATAACTTTTAACATTGTATCAGAGATAATGGGAACTGCAGATGCTGCAGAATTCCAAGATAATAGAATGTGAGGCTGGATGAACACAGCAGGCCAAGCAGCATCTCAGGAGCACTGTGCTCCTGAGATGCTGCTTGGCCTGCTGTGTTCATCCAGCCTCACATTCTACTAACTTTTAACATTCATGGCTGATCACATTTGTACAAACCAATCAGTTACTTGTTGTCAGCCAAATCCCACTCTGCATACATACCCTAGTACAAGGCTGTCTACAGATACCCTCCCCCACTGCTGGAACAAAGCAGCACTGTGAGCATCACACACAATGAGGCTCAGTAATGTGCTATAAAAATGCAACAGTTCTGTCTGCAATCTTCAGTTTTAAAACAGCCCCTTTTCCATTTCAGTCCACAGTCAAAAATATAGAAAATGAAATGATGCAGTCCTTACACAGGGAATAGTGTGGAAGAGCATGATGCCTGTTTGGAGGTGAGAACAGCAACAGAGATAGAGTGAAGTATTATTATGGAATGGAGAAAGTTATTGACCTTCCTCCAGACAGTGGACACTGCACTGACACCATTTGCAACCTTAGGCCAGATTGACATGATCTACTATTGGCACCTTTACTGCTGGACATGGGGGAAGAGGATATCCTGCATCTGGACAAACACACCCAGTCAAATGTCTTCTCCCACACATGGGAAACAGAACACCAATGCCCCTGTGTCTGCCATTTTGATGGTAAATGTTAGGAGCCATATAGGCCAGCGCCAAACTGATTGTGCTTGTCGAGGTGCACATTAGGCTTTTGAAGATGATGTGGGTGCGAGTAATACATGTCTTTTGGCAGGTTTCCAGTGAGTAGCAAGTTCTTCTGGGAGCAGTGGATGGTAAGATAGAGATAGAATTGGATGTGAGGGATGCCATTGGGAGGATTCATAGAACATAGAACATTACAGCACAGTACAGGCCCTTTGGCCCTCGATGTTGTGCCGACCTGTCATACCGTTCTCAAGCCCATCTAACCTACGCTATTCCATGTACGTCCATATGCTTGTCCAATGACGATTTAAATGTACCTAAAGTTGGCAAATCTACTACCGTTGCAGGCAAAGCATTTCATTCCCTTACTACTCTCTGAGTAAAGAAACTACCTCTGACATCTGTCCTATATCTTTCACCCCTCAATTTAAAGCTATGCCCCCTTGTGCTCGCCGTCACCATCCTAGGAAAAAGGCTCTCCCTATCCACCCTATCTAACCCTCTGATTATTTTATATGATTCGGTAGTTAATTAGGTGTATTTGGTGTGATATGGTGAGAAATCTTGCTGGGCCTCATGGCAAGCATGCTTCCAAAACATTCAAAGCAACTTGAATTTACCAAAACTCATAAGATTCAGCCGTATGATTAAATTACTCAATTAGCTACCATAGATAATTTTTTTTTCCTATGATCTATCAGCTGTTGCAGTATATGTTTTCATTTTCACTTCAAAAGTTTGAACTGGGTCATAATGGGAATTGTTTGCAATAAAATTGATGGAAGCTTCTGGAATTTGAAATGGCAGCAGTTCCATGAAGCAATCCATGCCCAATTTGGCAAGATCTTGACAATATCCAGGTTTTTGTAGACAAGTGTCAAGTAGCCATGCCATTCAAGTGCAAGGCAATGCCCATCTCCAGACAGAGGGAATCTTACCTTCACCCTTTGACAATCAATAGTATTACCATCACTGAATCCCCCACTTTCAATCTCCTGGAGTTACCGTTGATCATAAATTGAACTGCTTCTTGGACTATAAACATCTTGCATCAGCTACAAGAAGAGATCAGAGGCCAGGAGTAAGTAACTCACCTCTTGACTCTCCAAAACCTGTCCAACATCTAAAAGGCACAAGTGAGAAATGTTCTCCACTTAACTGGATGGATGCAGCTTCAACAACAGTCAAGAGGCTTACTACCATCCAGGACAAAGCAGCCCACTTGATTATTTGCATATCCACAAACTTTCATTCATTCCCATCACTGCACTTTTAGATTAGATTCCCTACAGTGTGAAAACAGACCCGTTGGCCCAACAAGTCCACACCGCCCCTTGGAACATCCCACCCAGACCCATCCCCCTGTAACCCACACAGCCCTGAGCACTACGGGCAATTTAGCATGGCTGATCCACCCGGCCTGCACACCTTTGGATTGTGGGAGGAAACCGGAGCACCCGGAGGAAACCCACGCAGACACGGGAAGAATGTGCAAACTCCACACAGACAGTCACCCGAGGCTGGAATCGAACCCGGGTCCCTGGTGCTGTGAGGCTGCTGTGCTAACCACTGAGCCACCATGCTGCCCCAAATGGCAGTGTATACCATCGACATGGCGCACTGTAGGAATTCACCAAGGCTCTTTAGACCTCATCTTCCAAATATCTAGAAGGGCAGGGCAACAGATAAACCGGGAACACCACCACCTGCAAGACCCCCTTTGAGCCACTCACCATTCTGACTTGGAAATATATCATGATTCCTTAAGCGTCATTGGGTCAAAATCCTGGAATTCCCTCTCTAATAGCATTGTGGGTCAACCCACAACACATAGACTGAATCAGTTCAAGAAGACAGCTCACCCCCGCCCCCCCCCCCCCACCTTCTCAAGAACAACTAAGGGCAGGCAATAAATGCTGGCTCATTCAAGGACACCACATCTTCCGAATGAAGCAAATGGCCTGGCTCCAACCCTTGTCAGGAACAATTATCACATTTACACGAGACTCTGATGAACTAGTGGGAGATTACTGTGAAGCCAGAAAATTGAAATGGAAAAAATGAAATAAATATATATGTTGCATTATTTATAAAGCATATTTCTTGAAGTTATCCATTTGCTTCTTCTGTTGAATGATATGACTTCTCTGTTAGTACAGAAACTAGTTGATAAATGTGAGGAAAAGCTGAACATGCAGGCAGTTTGGGGGTAATGTGGGTCTTGATGAAAATAGTTTCTCTCAGCTGTTCCTCAGTATATATTAAACAGTAAACTGGTATGAGGCTAACTCTTAGGAAGCACAGACACATATCATGTAAAAAGTCTTAATTCTATTTGCACTGGTAAAAATAATTATTCAGAGGGCCAAAAGATGTAGCATTTATGGAAAAAGGGAAAACTCCATCATCATAGCAGGTTATAGCAACATTACAGATAGTTTTGTAAAGTATGTTGTTTAGTCAGATTATATGTTTTTATTCTGTACTTGTATGGCATCTGAGTTGGGAATGTAATTTAGATAGACAGGAATTTCCAATTGATTGTGGAGCACTTCTGGTGTGAAGCTGCTGCACCTAGATCTTTCATCAGTGTTAGCATGCCACAAAATTGCAATGGTAGAGTTTGAATAATTGATTTCCTTTCAAGTGAAAGAGTGTGTGCTCTTCGTCACAACTCATAAGTGCAGTTTGATGTAATTCCGGGATGATTTATACAGTGTAAACAGCAAAACAACCTCTGGCAATGTTATGTTTCATAGGGTTAACAGGAGAGATGGAAGGTGAACAGTGTTAAGTGGGTCTGTCTGGGCATCGGTTACAGGTAAAGCATTGCCAGGAGTCTTGGTGAGTGTTGTATTACCAACTGATGTTTTAATGTGAGTAAAATGGTCCAATGTATCCTACCATCATTTCAACAGGGTTTTTAGTGAAAGAGCAATTGTGAAGGGCAGGGAATTTAGATCTGGCCTATCTCTCAGAGCAGTGGAGTTTTTAAATCACAAGACCACAGATTGATTCACACAGGCAAGTTGAGAAAAGATTAGACTAGACTAATAGCAGAGAAGTTGCTAAAAGTTCACATAAAATTGTAAATTGTCCTGCTCACACTCTATATTAATAAACAAAACTTACAGGACAGGGGCTGAGGATAAAACGATTCCCAGCACAGCAAACATGGGGAATAAAAAATGTTCGGCCCCATTTAAATTTGCAACTTCTGTGTTCCAAAGACACAAGCCATACTAGGATGTAAAAATGGAACCTGCCCGTCCTCCAAGCGGAATATTCTGAGGAAACCAAGTAAGTGTGCTGACAGCTGGGGATTGTAGCGTTGGAAACACAGGATGTGTGGAAAACAGGTTGTATTATTTGAATGTCATCTTGTCACCTAATATGACAACTTGACCAGCATAGATTTGTTCAGGAAAAATTGTGTTTAACAAATTTTCTGAAGTTTTTAATATGGTTAAAGAAAGTATTGATGGGAGCAATGCCATTACTGTGCTCTGCATGAGCTTCCAAAATGCAGTTAATAAAATAGCACACAACAGACTTGTGAGCAAAGCTTCAGCATAATAAAAGAGGAATGAAAAATATGGTAGCAACAATGAAAGAAAGTTGTCTGAAAGACAGGAAACAGAGTCATGGTTAATGGATGAGCAAATTACTGCAGTTGCTGGAATCTGTACTGAAAACAAAACATGCTGCAAATTACAGCAGGCCAGGCAGCGTCTGTGGAGACAGAGAGAGAGAGAGAGCGAGCTAATGTTTCGAGCCTAGATTACTTTTTATCAGAGCTAGAGAAGAGTCATCTATACTCAGAATGTTTTTCAAACTTGGATGTTTTTCAAACTGGTACAGATTTTCTTGGAGAGTTTCCATTGGCTTGCTTTTATTAGCCCTTTTCTTACTAGCAAATATTAATGACTGAGAACCAGGTTTACAAGACATAATTTAAAAATTCTGTGGATGACATAAAATTTGGATGCAATAGAACTTCCAGACAATAGATAGTTGAGTAAACGGGCTGACAGGTGACAGATGGAACTTAAAGCAGCAAAGTGTGAAGGTGATTCCTTTTAACAGAGGGACCTGGGTGTATTAGGCATTAAATTGTTGAAATTGGCATGAGTGATTTTTGTGTGGTACCTAACTGCACAGTTACAGGCCCACATGGCAGTGTGATTTTGTATTTGTCACTCATATGCAATGCTTTGAAGATGAGCTATGTATTTTAATTCACTTACTGCCTTGAACGAAGGCAAGACTCCCTTTCTAATGTAGTACTATGTCCAAGGCAATCAGTTCATACAAAAATATCATTGATCTGGGTAGAGCAGCGTGTCCATTAACACATTTGCAGCATGGCTAACCTTGTACAAAACCATAGGGTCAGTCTACTTTAAATAGTGCCGTCATTTCAATACAGGTAGAATTGCTCTCCAGTGATGATTTGAGAGTCGGGTGCAAAACTGGTTAATTAGGTGTAACAGTTATTGCACAATTAGTGGGTCTGCAGGATTCAAAATACATTCTTGATCACACAATAGTGCTGTTACAATCGTCTATTAGTTGTCGAAGTCTGGTTGCCCAATCCAAAACTGATAGCATTTTCCAAAGAGACCTTTCAAAGGCCTAGCCCAGTTGTTGCACCCCTAGCCAAGCTGTTCCAGTGCAGCTGCAACATTGGCACTTACCCGACTATGTTCAGTACAAAACAAGCAGGACAAATTTACCCATCAGTATCCATTATTAGTAAAATGACAGAAAGGATCATTGACAGTGCTATCAAGAAGCACTTGATTGGTAACAACCAGCTTACTGAAGCCCAGTTTGGGTTCTGCCAGGGCCACTCAGCTCCTGGTATCATTATAGCCTTGGTTCAAACATGGACAAAAGTGCTCAATTCCAGAGGTGAGGTGACAATGACAGCCTTTGACATCCATGCTGCATTAAACTGAGCTTGGCATCGGGGAACCTGAGGAAAACTGGAATCAATGAATATTAGGAGAAAACTCTCCACTGGTCGGAGTCACACCTGATATGTAGAAAGACAGTCATGGTTTTTGGAGGTCAGTCATCTCAGCTCCAGGACATCTCTGCAGGTGTCCCTCGGTGTATTGTCCTCAGCTTAACCATCTTCAGCTGCTTCATCAATGATCTTCTCTCCATCATATGGTCAGAAGTGGGGATGTTTACTGATGAATGTACAATGTTCAGCACCATTTGTGACTCCTCAGATACCGAAACAGTCCATGTTCAAACACAACAAGACCTGAACAGTATCCTGGCAAGTGACATTCATGTCACACAAATGCCAGGCAATGACCATCTCCATTAAGTGGGGATCCAACAATTTCCCTTTGACACTTGTAGTATTACCATTGTACTACCATTTCTAAATCCCCCATAGTTAATGTCCTGGGGGTTATCATTGACCAGAAACTGAACTGGGCTAAACCATATAAACATTATGGCTACCGGAGTAGCTCACTTCCCGACTCCCCAAAACCTGTCCATGTTCCAGAAAGCACCAGCCAGGAGTGTGATGGAATACTCCCCACTTTCCTGGATGGGTGCAGCCCCAACAACACTCAAGAAGCTTAATAGTATCCAGGTCAGAGTAGCCCACTTGATTGGCACCACATCCAGAAGTATCCACTCCCTCCACCACCGACACTCAGTAGCCACAGTGTGTACTATCTACAAGATGCACTGCAGAAATTCACTGACAATCCTTGAACGCATCTTCCAAACCCACGCCCATCTGAAGTAACTCTACAGAGACCAGTAACCCGCCACAAAGTCATTCCTTATTTACACATGAGAATTCTTGACACTGATCCAGCTCCTTCAGAGGCAGGTCTCAGAGTGAACAGGATGTCTGACACTTGTTTTTATCTGTCAGTCAGGGTTCCCTGACTGGACCAGAATAACAGCCCCAGTCAGGGAACTCATATTCTGACCTTGTTACAATCACTACACCACCATCATCTAGAACCAGGGCAGCAGATATATGGGAATAAGAGCATCCACAAGTTCCCCTCTGAACCACTCACCATCCTGACTTGGAAGTATATCACCATTCCTTCACTATCACATGGTCAAAATCCTGGAATTCAAGATGGCAGCTCAACACAACCTTCTCAAGGGCAACTAGGGATAGGCAAGAAGTGCTGATCCAGTCTCCATGCCTATATTTCCTGAATGAATTAGAAAATGAGAACTAAATGGAAAATGCAAAAATATAAATATTCATTCGAGGAGTTAGTTCGTGACTTGAAAGCAAAGAATTTGCAACCTGTGATTTACTTAACCATAAATCAATATGCTTAATGTTAAAAATGTGACACCCCAATATTTCCAATTAGCAATAGTTTTAGAAGGTTTTATCTCCAGAGATAGTTGAAATAGGTTGTAGTTGAATGCCTATCCAGCTGTCCCAATGAATTCGATATCCCACTTGTTGCAATCCTATTTAAAGTGGCAGCCCACTCTAATTTAGACAGGGCCTCTGACAAACTATTTTATGGACTTCAGGTTAATTTATAAGATTAAAATGAAATGTGTTGTAAAATCTCACCTAAAATAAATCATGACAGTATGTATCAGAGTTAGGGTCTCAGTGATTTCTTTGGCATTGCTGTGACACACATTCAGGAATTAATCATTTCCTGATCCCTGGTCCCTGTTGTCTGTGTCACAGCATCATAGATTGCTGTGATACAAGGACACTACTGGGACAGCAACAATATGTCCTTCACCCACCTGAGTGACAATCTGTTGTAACACAAACAGAGCACTAGGTCTCTGCTGTGCTCATACACACACACACACACACACAATCTGGATGAGAGCTTCATCCTTGACTGGGTCAGGGGCAGCTGGAGGTTCATTGTTGCAACTCCGAAACATTCGCAGAAAGAAAATTGATTCTAATGAACCATGTCATTGACATCAAGAGTCAGGGTGATTGCGCAAATGAAACATTAAGGAAAATCATTTGAGAAACAACCTGAAGATTTGGAAGACCCATCTGAAACTTTGTCATGGAACACTGTAGAGTCAGGGTCTGCAGGCAAGAAACCATTAATCTAATATAGAAAAGACCCAGAAACAGAAATATCACTCCTGTATTATAATATCAGCTGGTAAAATTGCTATATTTATTTATTCTGTGCTTAATACAGGTGAAACAATATCTGTTTGCAAAACTGAACTGAAAGCCAGTTACCTCAGGAGTAAAAGGATGGTGTTTTAATTCAGCTGCTCGTGTTACCTTCAGCTTTTGTTTAAACTCCAGTGAGATGAATGAACAGTCAGAACCCTGTTGTCTCACATGTTTCTGAGTGCTAATTTTAATGAAGGCTTTAAGAAATACTGAGCTAAAAGGGCACTCGAGCCTAGAAATATATCACTGCCTTGGCAGCTACATGTGAAGTTCTAGCGAGGATTGTACTGAAAACATAAAAAGCTAATCAAGTGAAGGCTGGAGAATTTCATAGATAATAACAATCTGAAACTTGGTAAATTTCTATGAATGTATCTTCTCATAAAAGCCCAATATGATATAGCGCAGAGTTGACAAGTCCTACGTTGGGATGTACATCGCTACATTGCACATTGTAGGAATCAGGTGAGATTGCTTGCTACCACTTGAATGAGGAAATAAAAGGTTAGGTAAAGCCGTTATAGCACATTGTCTCATTGAAATCAATGTGGTTTGAACAAAGTAGGAAATCATCTTGTCCTGCACTATTGCCCATTTGTGTTTCTATTGTTTAGCTGAGAAAACAT
This sequence comes from Stegostoma tigrinum, assembly GCF_030684315.1. Lineage (NCBI taxonomy): Eukaryota > Metazoa > Chordata > Chondrichthyes > Orectolobiformes > Stegostomatidae > Stegostoma > Stegostoma tigrinum. The sequence goes on along the minus strand of NC_081357.1, from coordinate 130,180,494 downwards.
GACTCCATAATGAACCCTACATCACATTTGTGAAAATCTGCTACTTTTAAAATGACCAAAATTTTTTCAAAATTATGTAAGGATGTTGACTGGAATAGTGTCTTATATAAACAAAATAATTGTATAAACACTATGCCATGTTATTATCAAGGGATTCTGCTCATGCATAAAATTATAAAGTCAATGGCTCATAGAGTTCTGTGAATCCTGAGATTGTGTCAAACTGCTGTAGTATGTGGACCAAAATAGTTTTGTTTTGGGATATTTCTGTCTAAAATAGATGAGATTAAAGCCCTATTTTCCATACTGTTTTGCAAGTTTTTATCATTCTATACAACACTGAACCTGGCTAGTTCAATTAGTAATACCTTTGGTCAGTTGGAACTGAACACTATAGTTGAGGAAGATTGCTAATTTAATAATCCCGATGTTAGCTTTCAACAAGAGGGCTGCTAAAGTTTATCTCTTTATCTCTAGGTTTACAAGTGAACTAATCCATTTGTAGTTTGTGCTCATATGAGATGTTAGATGATGGTTATCAGGCTCTTCTGAATGGAATAGCACACTAATTCTCAGTAGAGGTTACCACCTCTGGTGGGGAAAAGAATCTGCATTCTTGGGAGACCATGTCCCAACATGACTTCATACCTACAGGAAAAGGCAGGAGAAAGCTGTAGGGAGTTGTTGTGTGTTGTCACAAATGGAACAATAATGAGTTGTACTTTGGATATGGGCAGCATATGACAGAGAAAGATGAAATTGCCTGAAAGGGGGATATGATCATCAGCAAAAAGTGAGCATTTAATTGAAATATATGCCGGCTTGGCCTATGAAGCATTTACGTCAAAATGTTGTTGAGTCAGTTCAGAAGACTGGCAACAATATAGTTGGGGAGAAATTAGTATTTATTGTTTCTCTCGAAAGACGTGGAAGCTGGGAACTCGGGGAAATAAATACTTGTGTCTTGAAAACATCCCACAGGTCTTCAAAAGCATAAAGGTAGATAAATCTCCAGGAGCTGATCAAGTGTATCCCAGGATATTGTGGGAAGTTAGGGAATAAATTATGGGGCCCCTAGCAGAGATACTTGTATCATTGACAGCCACGGATGAAGAGCTGGAAGACTGGAGGCTGGCTAATGCTCTGCTTTTATTTTTAAAAAGTTGCAAGGGGAAGCCGTGAACTCTGCAGACGTTTATAAAATCATAAGGGGCATGGATAGGGTGAATAACCAAGGTCTTTTCTCCAGAGTATTTATTTAGGTATCTTGTCGGCTCGGATGAGTCGAAGCGAAGGGTCTGTATGAATTAATTACTATGAATATATACGGTGAGTCTGATGTCAGTGGTGGTAGGTTGTTGGAGGTGATTCTGACAGGATTACCATGCCATTTGAAGATGCAGGACTGATTACAGACAGTCAGCATGGCTTTGTGCATGGGAAATCGTATCTCACAAACTTATAGTCATTGAGTCATAGAGATGTACAGCACAGAAACAGACCCACTGGTCCAACCCATCCGTGCTGATCAGATATCCCATATGAATCTAGTCCCATCTGCCAGCATTTGGCCCATTTTCCTCTAAACCCTTCCAATTCATGTACCCATTGGCCTTTTAAATGTTGTAATTGTACCAGCCTCCACCACTTCCTGTGGCAGCTCATTCCATACACACACCACCCTCTGCGTTAAAAGCTTGCCCCACAAGTCCCTTTTGTATCGGTCATCTCTCATCTTAAACCTATGCTCTTTTATTTTGGACTGCCTCGCCCTGGGGAAAAGACCTTGCCTATTCACGCTATCCATGCCCCTCATGATTTTATAAACTACTGTAAGGTCACCCCTCAACCTCCAAAGCTCCAGGGAAAATAGTCCCAGCCTATCCAGCCTCTCCCTGAAGCTCAAGCCGTTCCACCCTGCCAACATCCTCATAAATCTTTTCTGAACTCTTTTAAATTTCAAAACATCCTTGCTATAGGAGGGTGACCAGAATTGCACGCGATACTCCAAAAGTGGCCGAACCAATGTCCTGTACAACTGCAACATGATCTCCCAACTCCTTCTTCACCATCCTATCTACCTGAGACTTCACTTTAGCTTTTTTTGAGGGTATTACCAAGAAGATATACAAGGGCAGAATCACTTGTGGACAATAGCAAGGCCTTCAACAAGGTTCCATAGGGTAGGCTGAGGAAAGGTCATCGGACCCAAAGCGTTAACTCTGTTTCTTCCTTCACTGATGCTGCCAGACCTGCTGGACTATGTATAAAAAGCACGCTCACTTAAACACACACACTCACTCTCTCTCACACAAACACACTCACACACACAAACACATCCACTCTCTCTCCGCCCCCATACACACTCACTCTCTATCCACCCCTCCTCTCACACACACACACACACACACACACACACACACACACACACACACACACACACACACACACACACACACACAGGCACACGCACACACACACACACTCATTGTCTCACACAAACGCGCTCACACACACAAGCACACTCTCTCTCTCTTCCCACCCACCCACACATACACAGCCTCTCTCTCACACACACAAACACATTCACGCACACTCTCTCACACAAACACACTCACACACACAAACACATCCACTCTCTCTCCGCCTCCACACACACTCACTCTCTCCACCCCTCCTCACACACACACAACACACACACACACACGCACACAGACACACACACAGACACACACACACAAGCACACTCATTGTCTCACAGAAATGCACTCACACACACAAGCACACTCACTCTCTCTCTTCCCACCCACCCCCCCAAATACAGCATCTCTCTCACACACACAAACACATTCACGCACACTCTCTCACACAAACACGTTCACACACACAAACACACTCAGTTTCTCTTCCCCCCCCACACACACTCCCCACTCCCCACACTACCCCCCACACCACACACACTCCCCACTCTCCACACCACCCCCCACACTGCACACACATGTAAATCTATGGGGTGAATTTGTATTTGCAGATACATTCTATTTTGTTCAAAAAACCACATAATTTATTGACAGTCAGTCAATGTGGCGGTTTATAAATTCCTGTTTTAGAAATGAAGCCAGTCTGACTCCAAACCAAAACACAAATAAATTGTAAACAAGGCCTCACACCTAACATGCTCCATCTGATCTAAAATGTCACCTCTTCTTTACACTGATAAAACCTTTAGTTCTCTCAGGGCAGGGACTTGAAAGGAATTTGGGGATTAATGTATTCATATTAATCAATTAAAACCCTCTAACTGATTAGGTTTGTTTAATACATCCCCATCAGTTGTGTGACCCTTTGATCTTTTATTTATAAATGCTGTGTCTGATACCACCTCTCTCACTAACACCTGAAGAAGGAACAAAGCTCCAAAAGCCTGTGTTTTCAAACAAACCTGTTGGACTATACCCTGGTGTTGTGTGGCTTCTGACCTTGTCCACCCCAGTCTGACACCGGCTCCTCCACACCAAGACTGAAGGATTTGAGTTACAAGGAGGGACTGGATAGAACATACAGCACAGAAACAGGACCTTTGGCCCATTATGTCTGTGCCAACCATACTGCTAGACTGAATTAAAGGCTGGGACCTCTTTCCCTGGCGTGTAGGAGGTCAAGAGATGACTTTATTGAGGTTTATAAAAACCAGGAGGAGCAGAGGTAAGGTGAAGTCTTTTTGACTTGGTAGGGGAGTTCAAAACGAGACTGTACAGGTTTAAGGTGAGAGGAGAAAGATTAAAAAGGAACATGAAGGAAAAACTTTTCACACAGGGTGTTTTGTAAGTGCCATGAACTGCCAGAGGAAGTGGTAGGTGCAAGTAGAGTAGAACATTTAAAAGACATTTGGACATGTATATAATTAGGAAAGGTATAGACGGACATGGGCCAAACACGGACAAATGCGACTAATTTATTTTGGGAAATCTGGTCAGCTTTGACGAGTTAGACAGTACCCTCCAACCCCACCACACCCGGCACCTTCCCCTGCAACCGCAGGAAATGCTACACTGGCCCCCACACCTCCTCCCTCACCCCTATCCCAGGCCCCAAGATGACTTTCCACATTAAGCAGAGGTTCACCTGCACATCTGCCAATGTGGTATATTGCATCCACTGTACCCGGTGTGGCTTCCTCTACATTGGGGAAACCAAGCGGAGGCTTGGGGACCGCTTTGCAGAACACCTCCGCTCGGTTCGCAATAAACAACTGCACCTCCTAGTCGCAAACCATTTCCACTCCCCCTCCCATTCCTTAGATGACATGTCCATCATGGGCCTCCTGCAGTGCCACAATGATGCCACCCAAAGGTTGCAGGAACAGCAACTCATATTCTGCTTGGGAACCCTGCAGCCTAATGGTATCAATGTGGACTTCACCAGCTTCAAAATCTCCCCTTCCCCCACTGCACCACACAACCAGCCCAGCTCTTCCCCTCCACCCACTGCATCCCAAAACCAGTCCAACCTGTCTCTGCCTCCCTAACCTGTTCTTCCTCTCACCCATCCCTTCCTCTCACCCCAAGCCGCACCTCCATCTCCTACCTACTAACCTCATCCCACCTCCTTGACCTGTCCATCTTCCCTGGACTGACCTATCCCCTCCCTACCTCCCCACCTATACTCTGCTCTCCACTGATCTTCTTTTCTCTCCATCTTCGGTCCGCCTCCCCCTCTCTCCCTATTTATTCCAGAACCCTCAACCCATCCTCCTCTCTGATGAAGGGTCTAGGCCCGAAACATCAGCTTTTGTGCTCCTGAGATGCTGCTGGGCCTGCTGTGTTCATCCAGCCTCACGTTTTATTATCTAGAATATACGGTAAAATGGGTTCATTTAAGGTTGTAATTTCTCACATCCATTCTGCATCAGTGATGCTGCCATGTTGGTAAAAAGCAGCTTTGGATGTTTGGCATTGCATGGTATTCCAGAACAATAGATGTTCTCCACTTGGCTCCATAATGTTCTTGAGCATCACAGACATTATCCATCTTCTTGGGATTTACCGGAGTGCTGCCAATGAGAGAGCTATCAGAATAAGGGTCTTGTTTAAATGACAGCTAAAAGCTAATGGCCCTTTTTACTCACTTCAATTTAAATTTTATCAGGTGTAAGACTGTGTTTCGGACATGTCTTAGGCCTCCTGGTTCAGGATCTCTGTGTATGAAGGATTGGCTTGTTTATGAATGTTTATCTTAGTTAATCTAACCATTGGCCACATAACAAACTAAGCAGCAACTTTATGGCAGAAATATCAGTTTGGAATCCAAGGGTCAATTTTAACCTTGCTGACAAACCTCTGCAGCCCAACCAAGTTCCCATTCCCATGGCAAAGAGCTGCCTATGGTGTTGAGCTACTATTCCCTTTTAGCATCAAGTTCATGAACTATGGGCCACTCAGACCTTTTAGTTATCAACAGTGTGATTGTAAGAAGTTGAAGCTCAGAGAATGTGATCAAAGAGAGTAAGGTTCCCCAGTGACATCACCCAGACTATTTTCATGATCCACTTTTGCTCTTCCAGGTTACACCAAAATAGTTTCAAATGTACCTCAGTTGGATCTCTGCTCCTTTCTTGGAAATTATTAGACGATGCACAGCACATTTTCTCACCATTTCCCACTTAACGTGGTAATTTGGGTCCTAGGGCCACCACCTGAGATTGGCAGGTGTTTAAGGACCCAGTGGGTTGGGCCTTTGTAAAGTATCACTACAGGATCTAAGATTACTCTTCTATCTGTTGATTCCCAGAAATGCCAAATCTGATCAGATTTTTAAATTCAAGCACTGGAGAATTGAGTGCATTTCTCAGATCACACAGTGGCTGAGTACATTCTTGCTTGATACGCAGACTACTACACAGGGTACTTAAATCTTCCTAAATCAGATTAGAATAATACAACAAACCTTGTCTTTTGAAACAAAAGCTGCCAATACATATCAACATGAAGGTGGAAGAATTTCTTTTACACAAATGAAGTGATGGCCTAGTGGTATTATCACTGGGCTGTTGGCCCAGAGACCCAGTTAACGTTCTGGGGCCCGGGTTCAAATTCTGCCATGCAGATGATGGAATTTGAATTCAATTAATATCTGGAATTAAGAGTCTAATGATGACCATGAATCCACAGTCAATTGTAGAGGAAAAACCCATCTGGTTCATTAATGTCCTTTAGGGAAGTACACTGCCATCCTGACCTAGTCTGGCATACATGTGACTCCAGACCCACAGCAATATGCTTGACTCTTAACTGCCCTGTGGGCAATTAGGGATGGACAATAAATGCTGCCTGGCTAGCAGCACCCTTGCCCTGCGAACAAATATTTTAAATATTAATAAGGTGTTCAATTTTGTTATAAAATCAGTTATATAGTTTGCCTTCTTCATTCAAAATGGTTGATGATAAAATATGTCTCTGCCCTGAATTTAATCAGCACATGGTGTGATCTATTAGGGACTTTTGACAGTGCTCTAACATTTGAGTTTGTAATTGTGGGAGCCATGAGACATCACATTGAAGTGCCAGAGACAAAATCCGGACAAACACCTGGATCCCAAGGATTTTAATGAAGTCACAATGGAGTGACTATCCAGTTACTGCACTGGAAGAGATCATGCCAATACTGGCAGGCCGACACCACACGTGGTTTCAGGAGCATGAAGATTGATGGGGAATCGTCACTGTTGACAACATTTAACGCATAGTTTGGTAGAACACCCACCAGGAAGTGTTCCGGCAGAAAGTAGGGAAGGCATACAGGGGATGTGAAGGAGCAGTCAGCATGGTTGATAATATCCAGAACAATGGTGTGGATGACAAAGGTCATGACTATCATCGACATAAAGACCATGGAGAAAAGAAAGGAAGCCAAGATCAAGCTGAATAGAGATAAATGTATTGTGGAGGTGACAGAATACATATTCTTTGGACTGGTGCACATCACTGACAACTTCAACATAAGTTCTGAAAAATTCATAGCTATCTCTAAGATGGAAGCTCCATGAGATAAACAGGTGAGGAGAAGTCTCCTGACTTTGTCCAGTACATGGGTTCTTTCGTACCTCGCAGATGAGAACGCATAGCATGCCTATGAGAGCTGAGAAGACATGGAAGGCAAGAAAGTGACTGTTAGCATCAAAGAGATGGCAGTTTGGTAAATGCCAATGGAAGGACAGACAGCACGCCAAACCAAATGAATGGGGCTGTATTCAGATTCTGAAATTATCAAGGTCAGTATTGAATAATACGATGAAGATGGAAAGAGAATGAATTTGGAACGTTCAGGCAGCAAAAGAGAAATGTTTCCAGGGATGTGCACGAGTCCATGATGAAAAGGCTGAATTACAGAATAAAATTATTGACTCAGAACAAACCATAGTAAAGTCATAGCGTAAAGTCATAGGGTAATACAGCATGAAAACAGGCCTTTCAGCCCAAGATGGTCCATGCTGACCACAGTGCCCACTCAGCTAGTTCCAGTTGCCCACATTTCATCCATGCCCCTGTAAACCCTTCCCATCCATGTACCTATCCAAATGTTTTTTAAATGTTGCTATTGTACCTGCCTCAAACACTTTCTCTGGCAGCCCATTCCATATATGCACTATTCTCTCTGTGAAGACGTTTCCCCGCAGGTCCTCCTTAAATCTGTCTGCTCTCACCTTAAACCTATGCCCTCTAGTTTTCAATTCCCCATCCCTTGGGAAAGGATTAAATGTATTTATCCTATCCATGTCCCTCATGATTTTATACACCTCAATAAGGTCACCCTCATTCTCTTACGTTCCAAGGAATAAAATTGTACAAAGTTTTTGAGAAGGTATGTAGTTTGGGTCGTAGATGAGGTTGTAGACATGCTCGCTGAGTGGTGGGTTTAGTTACAGATGTTTTGTCAACCTGCTAGGTAACATCGTCAGTGTGCCTCTGGTGAAGAGTTGGTGTTCTGTCCCATTAAGAAACAAATAACAAATGGATGTGAGATAATAGAATGTGAGGCTGGATGAACACAGCAGGCCAAGCAGCATCTCAGGAGCACAAAAGCTGATGTTTCGGGCCTAGACCCTTCATCAGAGAGGGTGATGAAGGGTCCAGGCCCAAAACGTCAGCTTTTGTGCTCCTGAGATGTTGCTTGGCCTGCTGTGTTCATCCAGCTCTACATATTGTTATCCTAAATAACAAATAATAAGCAGGATTGAACACTGACGTTTCACTGGAGGCGCACTGACGAAGTTACCGAGCAGGATGATGAAATGTTTGCAACCAAACCCACCGGCTCGGTGAGCATATCACAACCTCAATAAAATCCTATCCTGGCCAATCTCTCCCTATAACCCAGGCCTACTAATCCTGGCAACATCCTCATAAATCTTTGTACACTTTCCAGTTTAACTATGTCTTTCCTATTACAGGGTGACCAAAACTGTATACAATACGCCAAATACAGCCTTACCAATGACTTATACAACAGTAATATAATGTCCCAACTCCTATACTCAATGCTTCATCCAATGAGGCATGCTAAATGCCTTTTTCACCATCCTGTCCAGCTGTGACGCCACTTTCAATGAACTATGTACTTGTACACCTCAGCCCCCCTGTTCCCCAACACTCGTCAGGACCTTACCATTTACTGTTACTAATGTGACAAGCAGAAAAGGAGCACATGGAATAAAAATGTAAGGTGTACAGTTAGCTTTGGAGGCATCAAAGAACCTTGGGTCAAAACTTTCACAACATGTGCTTTGACTAAAAGGGCTTGGAAATGAAAAGAATGACAGTTCTGAGCTCAGACTACAAGTTAGTAAACTGCAGATGCAGCTTAAGACAATACCACTGTCTGGGAATTAATTACCGGAGGCAACTAACAAATGCTGGAGTTTCATCGAATGTATTTTCAGATCCCACCATGTAATGTGGGACTGATACTTGTGCAGACACTCTCATGAACATATATTTCTAAAATTACACTGGAAATAGCATCAACATATAATAGTTACTGACCCCATTTGAACACATTACACATTAACGCAAGGTGATGAAAGTTAAATTGAATTTGTAATGTTCAAAACTTCAAGATTTTCAGCAAAGATTCATCTACCCTGCTCAATGAGTTTAACCATGTGATTTTTGCAATGTGGGATTGGAAATTTCCAGCCTTTGGACTTTTTCATACAGCTATTCAAGGAACAGGAGATGGAAAATACTGTTTAGTCAACTTCATTCACTAATAATTACATTGGGCAGATCCCCAAGGGGCTATAAGTTGTTTACTTTGATGACAGGAACTCAATTATAATTAACTGAACATTATGTTACAAAAAGAATCAACTACCCAAAACCTACCTGGATAGCTGTTAATTTTGCCCTCTGAATTAAACAAATGAAACTTCATATTTTATTCTATCAACTCAGGACCATGTGCAGACAGTGGGAACATCAGTACCCTTCGGACAGCAGCTTGAAATAACATGCGCAAGAATAGTACTGTTTGACACAGGGGATTGGCCTTGTAAAATACCAGCATTTCAATCCCAAATTCAGAAAACTTCACGCTTCTATGTAAGACAGAAACCATAATTTTCTGGTTCTGTACAAAGCAACCTATGATTTCTGTCCATTAAAATTAATGGTGAAAGGTTACAAGATATTCCTCGACATTGCATCCAAAAGTTAGACAACGCTGTTAATTATAGTGACAGAAAAACAATCCACACATCTATATGACATTCCTCTGTCTGCAACTGGTACTTGTTTAATATTGCCAATAAAACAACAAAGAAAAACGTACTATCATCCTTAAGGGAAGTGTTTTGTAAGAACAAGAAACCCAAGGTTCTTGGGGGTGCAGCAGAGCGAGCCAATTTAACAACAAGAGCTGATTTATAAATTTTGTCTTGTACTTTCTGCCCAGTAGCTGAAAAAACTGACAACCTGGAGAAACTTTACTGGCAGAAGGCCCTGGGAAAAGTTCCGAGAAACACTGAAAGTTGGTTCATCTCAATGATGAGGATTTCATGTGGGGAGGAATTGGTTGATTGTATCAAAGAGAAGAAGTCACAATGTGCACAAGGTTTATTTGAAAGGCCAGGGGTGGTCCTCCTTGTCTGACCCACAGCTTGCTCAACACAACACTGTTGCAGCTGGCCACTTCTGTATCCATTTAGCTGTTAGCTTCCTCGGGCCCCGGGAATACCATCCCCCTGGTACTAAATTCTCATCAGACTTTTGACAGCCTTGGTGATTCTGATTAATACATGATATTGTAATGTTGCCCTTTCAGAATGTGACTCAGATATGCCTCAGAACACACCCCTGCAAAATGACAGCAAGTGTATACTCTCTCTCCCCTTTCTTTCGTAACTCAGAGTCATAGAGATGTACAGCACAGAAATAGATCCTTCAGTCTAACTGGTCCATGTTGATCAGATAGTCTAAATTAATCTAGTCCCATTTGCCAGCATATGGTCCATATCCCTCTAAACCCTAACAAAAACCGAAATTGCTGGGAAAGCTCAGCAGGTCTGGCAGCATCTGAGGAGAGAAATCAGAGTTAATGTTTTTGGACTGAGTAATCCTTCCTCAGATTGAGGACCTGTTGAGCTTTTTCAGAAACTTGTTTTTGTTTCTGATTTGCAGCATTCAAAGTTTTTTCAGCTTTTCCTACGAACCCTGCTCATGTACTCATCCATTTTCCTTTTAAATGATGAGATTATACCTGCCTCCACTATCTCCTCTGGCAGTTTGCTCAACATATGCTATTCTGTCTGTGTGAACAACCTGCCCCTTAGGTCCTTTTTAAATCTTTCTCCTCTCACATTAAACCTACACCCTCTAGTTTTGGACTCCCCCCACCCTGGGGAAAAGACCTTGGCTATTCACTTTATCCATACCCCTCATGATTTTAGAGACTTCAACCTCAGCTATCTATCATTGTATGAGACTCCATTGTTAGCTACTGCTACCATTTGCAATAATTTTATTCTGTGCTGCCTTTGCAAGTGCTAGTGCAAATACAGTGTATCCGAAGCAATCCCTATACATGCAGTTGAATTGCAAAATTTGTGTTTGATCACTGAAAGTGAATCTGTAACAAAATAAAAAAATCAGAAACATATTGTCATGAATTGGTCTCAGCATGTAATGTTGAATAAGGCTGAGTGGTATAGATGTAGGTTAGATGGGCAAAGTGGCAGATAGAATTCAACCCAGAAAAGTGTGAGGTGATTCATTGTAAAAGGTCAAATTTGAATGCAGAATACAGTTAATTTCAGGATTCTTGGCAGTGTGGAGGAACAGAGGGATTTTGGGGTCCACATCCATAGATCCCTCTAAGTTCCTACCCAAATTGACAGGGTTGTTAAGAAAGTCTGTGGTGTGTTGGCTTTCTTTGGCAGGAGAATTGAGTTTAGGACCTGTGAGGTTATGCTGCAGCTCCATAAAACCCTGGTTAGACCACATTTGGAAAATTGTACCAGAGGTAGTAGGAACTGCAGATGCTGGAGAATCCGAGATAACAAAGTGTGGAGCTGGATGAACACAGCAGGCCAAACAGCATCTGAGGAGCACAAAAGCTGCCCATTTGGGCCTAGACCCAATCAGAAATAGGGGAGGGGAAGAGGGTTCTGAAATAAATAGGGAGAGAGGGGGAGGCAGATCAAAGATGGATAGAGGAGAAGATAGGTGGAGAGGAGACAGACAAGTTAAAGAGGTGGGGATGGAGCCTGTAGAGGTGAGTGTAGCTGGGGAGTAGGGAGGCGGTAGGCCAGTCTGGGGGGGGGGAGCGGAGCCAGGCCGGGGGTTGCGGGGACGACAGGTCAAGGGGGCGGGATGAGGTTAGAAAGTAGGAAATGGGGGTGTGGCTTGAGGTGGGAGGAGGAGATAGGTGAGAGGAAGAACAGGTTAGGGTGGCGGGTACAGGCTGGGCTGGTTTTGGGATGCAGTGGGGGAAGGGGAGATTTTAAAGCTTGTGAAATCCACGTTGATACCATTGGGCTGGAGGGTTCCCAAGCGGAATATGAGTTGCTGTTCCTGCAGGGTGGCATCATTGTGGCACTGCAGGAGGCCTAGGATGGACATGTCAACTGAGGAATGGGAGGGGGAGTTAAAATGGTTCGCAACTGGGTGGTGCAGTTGTTTACTGCGAACCGGGCGTAGGTGTTCTGCAAAGTGGTCCCCAACCCTCCACTTGGTTTCCGCAATGTAGAGGAAGCCACACCGGGTGCAGCGGATGCAGTATACCACATTGGCAGATGTGCAGGTGAACATCTGCTTAATATGGAAAGTCATCTTGGGGACTGGGATGGGAGTGAGGGAGGAGGTGTGGGGGCAAGTGTAGCACTTCCTGTGGCTGCAGGGGAAAGTGCTGGATGTGGTGGGGTTGGAGGCGGGATGTGGAGCGGACAAGGGAGTCATGGAGAGAGTGGTCTCCCTGGAAGGTAGACAAGGGTGTGGAAGGAAAAATGTCTTTGGTGGTGGGGTCAGATTGCAGATGGCAGAAGTGTCGGAGGATGATGTGTTGGATCCAGAGGTTGGTGGGGTGTTATGTGAGGACGTGGGGGATTCTCTTTTAGTGGTTATTGCTGGGACAGGGTGTGAAGGATGAGTTGTGGGAAATGCGGGAGACACGGTCAAGGGCATTCCCAACCACTGCAGGGGGGAATTTGTGGTCCTTGAAAAACGAGGACATCTGAGATGTACCAGAGCAGATGGGGCAGAGGGAAAAGAATTGGGAATAGGGGATGGAATTTTTGCAGTAAGTTTGGTGGGAGGAGGAGTATTCCAGGTCACTGTGGGAGTCGGTGGGCTTGGAATTGTTCCACACAACCTACGAAGAGGCAGGTATAGCTTGGCGCCATGTACCTATGGCTACCCCCTTTGTCTGTAGGAAGTGGGAGGAATTGAAAGAGAAGTTGTTGAGGGTGAGGATGAGTTCGGCTAGGCAGATGAGGGTGTCAATGGAGGGGTCTGGTCGGGCCTGCGGGACAGGAAAAAGTGGAGGGCCTTTAGGCCATCTGTATGAGGAATGCAGGTGTACAGGGACTGGATGTCCCTAGTAAAAATGAGATGTTGGGGATCAGGGAATTGGAAGTTCTGGAGGAGGTGAAGGGCATTGATGGTGTCACAGACGTAGGTAGGGAGTTCCTGGGCCAAGGGGGAGAAAATGGAGTCCAGGTAAGTGGAGATGAGTTCGGTGGGGCAGGAGCAGGTGGAGACAATGGGTTGACCAGGGCAGGCAGATTTGTGGATTTTGGGAAGGAGATATTGTGTTCAGTTCTGGTTGCCTCATTATAAAATGGATGTGGAAGCTTTAGAGACGGTGCAGAACAGGTTTACCAGGATGCTGCCTGGACTGGAGGGCAGGTCTGATGAGGAACGGTTGAGGGAGTTAGGGCTTTTCTCATTGGAATGTAGAAGGATGAGAGGTGGCATGATAGAGGTGTACAAGATGATGAGAGGCATAGATAAAGTGGATAGTCGGAGACTTTTTCCCAGGGCAGAAATGACTATTGCTCAGGGGCATAATTTTAAGGTGATTGGAGGAAGGTATTGGGGAAGATGTCAGAGGTAGGTTCTTCACACAGAGAGTAATGGATATGTGGAATGCACTGCCGGCAGTGGTAGTGGAGACAGATACATTTGGGACTTTTAAGCGACTCTTGGATGGGCATATGGATGATAGTAAAATGTAGGGTATGCAGGGTAGTTTGATCTTAAGGTAGGATAATAGGTCAGCACAATATCATGGACCGAAGGGCCTGTACTGTGCTATACTGTTCTATGTTCTACGTAAAAAAAGTACCCAGATATTAATAATTTACACAGTAAGCTGATACAAAAATACAGAATTGTTTCAGATTCTACTTTATCCTTACTTCCTGAAGTTGTTGTTGGATATCCTATTCTGGCTTAGTGTCATTAAACTAATCGGTAGACAAGCCACTCTACTGCAGTGAACTGAACTACATTGAATGTTTGAATAAATTATAGTAGGTCCTGGAAATTGAACAAGGAACCCTTGTCATTGTATTCTGGTCTACTGAAATATAGAATGTGTCATTGCATCTGTCTTCTATTCATGAGGCAAGTTCTTTGTGTCCGGGGCTTTGTGGCATCAGTTGGGTCAGAGAATTGGCAAAAGACGCCATCAGCTCAATGCAGGAGACTCAATGGAATTCCACACCTGACTGGCCTCCAAATGGCCTTTACAGTGTCTGAGGTCTCCAGCAAAGGAAGACTTGTCCACCAAGATATGCTAACCAACCAATCAGAGACCAGAACTTTGTCACTGCTGCCAGCTTCAGTAGGACTGTTGGCATCTGGCGGCACTGCACTAACCCAAAGATTGCAGAGTGACCCAAGGAGTGCAAGTGACTCCAGGCTATAGACAAGTGAGGGTGGGATGAGGCCACAGAAAATGAGGGGGAAGAGATTTTGGCCACAGTTGAGGGAAAGGAGTTGGCTTTCACTGGCCATTGCCTGCCAGGTGCCAGGACTCTCAAATAGTCACAGAGTTCCTGATAGCTGGGGGTCCCATGCCCAAGAGACCACTGGCAAACCCAACTGATTATTCTGGTCAATCTTCCATAGGATGGAGAAGCCTTTGCTGCCTCTCTTTATTCTCTGAGCAATCACTGAATCGCAGTGGGCTCTGGGAGAAAAGGCTATAAACTGGCCAACCAGCAGCAGCAGCCAGGACACCGACTCAATCTCCTTCTTCACTCTGACCTCACTGGAGAAGGCTTCTCACTGCCAGGAAAATGTGTGGGGCCTCTCCCACAGTCAAGTGGTTCCAGCTGCAGACCAGTACATCAAAGCTCAACTTTCAAACCAAAGGGTAATTTACTGAACCAAAAGCAGATCACTAAACCTCAATCCAAAACAGTGAGTGTTGCACAAATTAGGAGCACCATCATTTGAAAGAAAAATCAAATCAAGTGAAGATGATTCTTTTTCCTTATATCAAACCTTTACAACACTTATACACTTCTGAAGTAGCAAGCCAATTGCAGCGTCACTGGATAAAATCTTGCACTCTCTCCTTGGCACGTTTGGTAGCACTGACATTTAATACACTGTGTAGGTGTCATGTTGAAATGTTATTACCATACCATCTCTGTCCCACTGAGATCCAGGTTGGGAAAGCCTATGGGTGACCTGCTACCAGGTGAGACCCTTAGTGAGCTATTGTCCATCCCATTACCACTGGTATTGAGCAAGCAGTGGACAGGACCTCACCATCAGGTGAATGTACATGTGTTTTCTTGTGGTTTCCTGGGGGTCCCTCATGATTCAATAGAGTCAGCATTGGGATAGGTGGACCCCTGCACTTGCTGCTGATTCCAAAGCCCGCCCCCCACAACTCACACAATTCCCTTCCGGCCATTACTGACCTTTGCCTGAACCCATCCTCAGCCCAAGGCAGCAGGTGAATGTAATATTGACAGCTGCGATTGGCCGGGTGCCCTTGGTGTGCAGGACCTTGGAGGCCCGGATTATTCTGGATCCTGGGAAAGGCCCATTACTGACCCATAAAGTGCTGAGCTGATACCAGATATGGTGACCTTCCTGAAAAGTGTCTCTAGCCAGGACTCCATCCAGCACGGAGACTCCCCTCATCCTGAAAGGATCCACCCACTGATATAGATACACACTGGAAAAGCTCAGCAGGCCTGGTAACATCTGTGAAGAAAAAGTCAGAGTTAACGTTTCAGGTCCAGTGCCCCTTCCTCAGAATTGGTGATAGCTGGAAAAACTTTGGGTTGTGTGCGAAAATGGGGAGAGGATTGGGATAGGGAGTAAACAATATGTTATTAGACAAGAGGAACGATTGAATCAGAAATCCCATTTGGAGAGAGGAACAGGACTTCATCAAGGTGGGCATGCCGAGAAAATATGTGGCAGTGAGTTAAATACTAAATAAAAACCAAAAGAACAAATTAACAAATCATTAACAAATCATCTTCTTTATTTGCAAACATTGACTGCCATATTGCAATGCTCCAAAACCAATGAACAGATGGAAAATAAATTACTCTCATGTGCACCTATGAAAATATTTTTCATTTTATAGTTTTTTTATTATAGGAGCAGGGGCCTAGGTGGATAGGAGGTGGATAAAAGGAGAAGATAGGATGAGAGGAGACAGACAGGTCAAAGAGGCAGGATTAGAGCTAGTGAAGGTGAACGTAGGTTGGGAGTTAAGGAGGGGATCGGTCAATCTGAACTTCCTGTTTTTGCTTCTGAAGTGAATAACCTCACATTTATCCAAATTATACTGCATCTGCCATTGATCTGCCCACTCACCCAACCCGTCCTGATCACGCTGAAGGATCTCTGCATCCTTATCACAGTTTATCCGCCCACCCAACTTAGTTCCATCTGCAAACTTAGAGATGTTACAATTTGTTCCCTCATCCAAATCATTAGGATATATTGTGAACAGCTGGGGTCCCAGCACCGATCCCTATGGCACTCCACTAGTTACTGCCTGCCAATCTGAAAAGGACCTTTCAAGGTCAGCATTGGGGTAAAGAGAGGCTGCATCTTGGCAATTCTTTTTACCATATTTTTATCCTTGATGATATTACACTCCTTTGGTAACTCAAAAAAGGGTGCCAACTGCGCGCCCCAGCTGATGGTAAGCTATTCAACATGGTAAGACTACATAGCACAGTCCACAGCAACCTGGTCTGTGAGTTGTTGTTTGCTGATGTTTCTGTGCTGGCATCCTCTAAGTTTATTTACAACAGCTGTAGGTCACTTCTCGTGACCCTGCAAAGACCATGGACGAACAGCCAATCTGAAGTTTAGGAAGATCTGATGGGTGCACACCTGCAGGCAGGGAAGTTGCCCTTTTTGATTTAGCAACAACTCCATTGCATAGGTCATGTGAGCTGAAGAGATGACAGTCTTGCCTACAAAAGGCCAACAAGAAGGATAGAGTTCCTCACATCTCAGATATCATCTCAGCAACCTCCAAATCGACTGCATCATTCTCCCCGGCTTTTTCCATCTGCAATCAGACCCCGCCACCAAAGAGATATTTCCTTCCCCACCCCTATTGCTTTCCATAGGGACCATTCTCCCCATGACTCCCTTATCAGCTCCACACTCCCCACCAAAGCCACCACACCCAATACCTTTCCTTGCAACCACAGGAGGTGCACTCCTGCCCCTGCACCTCCCTCCCTCCCTCACCTCCATCCAAGGCCCCAAGCAATCCTTCCAAATCCAGCAGAGATTCACCTGTACATCTTCTAACTTGTTCTCTTGTATCCCCATGTGGCCTCCTCTACATCAGAGAGACCAAGCTTAGGCTTGGTGACAGATTCGCAGAGCATCTGCGCTCTAAATCTCAAAATCAACACCACCTTCTGATTGACAGCCATTTCAACTCCCTCCTCCCACTCTTCTTGAGGATGATTCTTTTTCTCATCAACTATCTTTCCGGAAAACTATAAGTTGCTGAAGTGGAATTGTGTTGACTTTGTCTGACTGAAAAAGATAAAGAGCTATTAAGTAAATCAACAGCCCATTTAAAAATATAGCTCCTAAAACAGCAAACACCAATATATTTAGAAATAATTTTAGCTCTTTGTGACAACCTCAGGTTTATTAATTACAGGTTTTACTCTTGCTTTTGTGAATTCTGCAGCAACTGATAGCTGGTTCTTGAGGTTTTACTGAGAATACTCAATTATTTGTGAAACTGCATCCAGTAGCAAAAAGTCTGATTTCTCACTCACAGGCCTGGTGAGAATAATGACAGCTGTGAGATTTTAACTGGATGTCACAAACTAGATTCTCACCATTAACATAAACTTTCACAGTACAGTCCTCCCTATGTAGATGACAAGATCATTCTTTCATCAGAGGGTGAGAAGTCTGAATGTATGTAGCTTCATTTCATCAATTACCCTAATTGCTGGAATCTTCCCCTTCCCAATTCTTCAGAAGCTCAGCTGCATAAACTGAGTATGTTTGTGATGAGATTCGTCTTTGGCCTCCACTCCATGTGAATGCACAGCTTTCACTGCCTCTACTGAAACCTTCACAGTGCTCCTTGCCTTCATTTCTGCTGGAACTGTGACAAAGGTCTCCATGTTGTTTGAAGCACAACATGTCACAGAACCTGTAATAACACTACAGAGTCCGGTATTCTGTAACCAATTCTCCCGTTATTTACACGGGCGTAACACTCCACACTGGTCCGACTTCCTCTGAACTAGCTCTCAGTGTGAACAGAACCCCTGATACTCCTGCTTATACCTGTCAGCCAGGGCTCCCTGATTGGGGCTGTTGACTTGCTCCAATCAGTGAACACATACTCCAAGAGGTCTACCTGGCTGACCTCTGCATATAATCACTGCATCCCCCACACCCCCTGAATCCAAGGACATAGGCCCATTCTTTTCCTTGTAGCATTGCCTGGAGCATTTTAGCATCAGGTCCGGCTCCTCCGACCCCTTCGACTCTGCCTCCAGTGTTGGTGGCATGTACCGGACGGTTGCCTGCCTTTTGCATCGGGAGCAGCTTGGAAGAAATTCATCTTCTTATTCAGGGGGTGAAGGCATTGAGGCTGTAACATCCTCTGTGTCTATCTCAGGCTCCATGGTTTCTTCGATGCTTGATGGGGAGGGGAGAAATCATGGGCTCCAACAACCTTTCCAGCTGTTCTGAGGGGCTGCGTATATATTGCTTTTGCTTTGTTTGCAAATTTGCAGTTTTCATGTGGTCCATGTGCTTGCTCAGCACCACCAATCATACCCAAACTCTATATGTTATGGGGCCTAGCCTCACATCAACCATACCTGTTACTCATGCGGGGCCATTTCTGTGGTTTTGGCACCAAACTTCATCCCCCTAGGTAAATTGTCTCTCTTGCTCATTGGGATCATGTCTGACACTGGCATTCCTGATTCTGTTTCACCATCTCCAGGCTCGGGAAAGTCCGATTTATCCTGGTGCGGAGTCCTCTCCCCATTAGTACCTCTGCTGAAGCTGTCCCATAGATGCATGAGGGATGGCCCTATAATGAAACACGAACCAGTTTGGTATCGAGTGAAGATATAGGCTGATCCTTTAAGCCTGCCTTCAAAGTTTGGACTGTTCTTTCCACCATTGGATGATAGATGGTATGAAGCTGTCCTTACATCCGAATACCATTTGGCTTTAGGAATCAATCAAATTCCTACTGGCAAATCACAGCCTATTATCTGCGACCAACATTCTGGAAGTCTGTGTATTGCAGATGATGTGTGCAGTTATTCTATTGTCATCCCCATGTCTGATAAATGAACTCTAATGCATGCCCAGCTACTTTGATTGTGCTCGACAATGACTGAGAATATTGACCCCACAAAAGGACTGGCATAGTCGACATGTAACCTAATCCAGGGTTTACCCGTCCAATCCCATGTCGGGGAGCTGCTCGTGGTAATTTTTGTCCTTGCTGGCACTCTGGGCACTGCCTCAATCCTGGCTGCCAGATATAACTTCTCACCAACATCTTCCAATGGGAAACCCCTGGATGACCCAAGTGGAGTTCAGCCAATATCTGGCAGTGCCCATTGCTCAGGATGGTCACTCCCGGCCCCCCCACAATAAAATGCCACCCCCTACAGCGATCCGGTCTTTCTGGGTCCAGAAATGTTTCAGTTCTGGTTGTGATGGCCCTTTTGTTTCCCCCATCACCACCAGCTGTTGCAGTTTTGCCAGAATGGGATCTTTCTGTGTCCGCAGTCTGATACGTCAGTGGTGACTGGAAGGGAGTCCAGAAAGTTTAAAACCAGAACAGACTGTTCCAATGGTGACAGCACCAATGGTGTACCTGCCAGTGGGAGGTGACCCAAGGCATCTGCATTTGCTGCTTGTTCTCCTGGATATTGTTCCAACCTGTAACTGTACACATGCAGAATGACAGCCCTCTGCTGAATGTGACCTGAGGCTATGGGCAGCACAGCCCTGGCCTCTTTACATAGCCCTAGCGGGGGTTTGTGGTCTGTTACTGTTGCAATGTCCACATTGGTGAAACTCTCACACCAAATGTAACTGGTAAACCTTCCGTTTCTACTCCGTCTACGCACTCTGCACCAGCCCAAGATCGGGTAGTATGCACTATCGGTGTTCCTCTCCTTTGGGTCACCAGTGAGCTAACACTATCCCAATACTGTATGGAGAGGCATCACATGCCAGCACCAGATCTTGTTTGGGATTACAGTGAGCCAACACCACAGATGCTGCTAGCTGTTTCTTCACTTCCTTAAAGGCTACCTCATGGCTACGAGACTATTTCCAATGCTGACTCTTTTTCAATAGCAGGTGTAAGGGTGCCAGGATGGAGACCAGGTTACATATGAATTTTCTGTAGGAATTCACTAACCCAATGAAAGCCCGAAGCTCCGATACAGCAGTGGGAGTGGGGTGGGGCTGGGGTGCGCTGTGGGGTGTCTCTTTGATTGCCCTCACTTTATCTTCTAACAGGTGTCACCCAGTCTTGTTGAAACTGTAACCCAAGTAGGTCGCTTGGGGGTCTGGAACACACATTTCCCGTCCCCAGCCCCCGCCAGGAGAAATTTTTAAGCACTTTGTCCAAATTCTCTAAATGCTCTTTATTGGTCTTCCCGGGTATTAGCACATCATGAAGGACCAATGCAGACATGGAGTAGCCCTTATAAAGTATTCTCCATCATCCACTGGAAAATGACACAGGCTGATGATACTCCAAATAGCAGTTTCTTATATTAGTACACACCCTCATGGGTGTTAATTGGAGTGTACGTCTGGGAATCCTCATCTAACACAATTTCAGGTACACATAGCTCATGCCTCGCTACACAAAGGGCAGCACCCACCCCAGATCCTGAATCTGTAAAGGTCCCCCCAGTATAAGTTCTCAGTCTGACTGAAACCTTGCACAAACTTAAGGGTTGGAGTCCAGAGGGAATTTTGTTAAAGACTGGTCCTGCAATGACTGAAATGGCTGTGCCAGTATCGACCTCCATTGGAATACAATAGAATACCCTTTATTATCATATGTACTCCGGTACACAATTACAGGGAATTTTTTTTATAATGGCTGCATTTGATGATATCATCTTCAGTGCAAGTACCTAGATCTAAATCTTGGATACAAACAGGAATAAAGTGAGTAGAAGGAAAAGTAGGATTACTTACAGTGTCTTTAAAAAAGTTAGAAATAAGATAGTTGTAACATCATTAAAGGATTAACATTATAGTCTGGTAATTTACAGCAGCTCAGCATGTGGTCTGGCCACCCACATTAGACCCTTGTCCAACTCTTGTCTCACTCCACTCCAAGCCTCCAATTCACTCCACACTGTCATTCGGCTGCACCGAGTTCATTTCTGCTGCACCAGGACACACATCCCCTCGCACTGTTCCAGGACTCACTTTCCGCTGTGCTGCCATTCTACCCAACAGGTCCACACCAACCCTTCAAGGAGCAACCTGCCTTGGCCCATCCTGTTACCTTGCATTTCCTACAGCTAACGCATATAACTTTCACATGTCTGAACACTAGGGGCAATTTAGCATGGCCAATCCACCTAACCGGGACATCTTTGGACTGTGGAAGGAAACTGGAGCACCTGGAGCAAGCCCACGCAGACACGTGGAGAGCGTGCAAACTCCACTCAAGCAGTCACCCAAGGCTGGGATTGAACCCAGGTCCCTGACGCTGTGAGGCAGCAGTGCTAACCACTGAGACACTGTGCCATCTACATTGGATCTTAATTGAATGCATGCTTATTGTGGTGCTCCATTTTCAAACATACTTGGTGACAATGATTCAATGCCAAGCATTTTGCTGCTGGCAATAACACTGAATGGCTAAGCCATGCTGGGCAGTTCGCATGCTCCCTTATGCTGGTTAAAGAACCCTGAGAGAATAGGTTGTCTGTCCACACTTCAATTACATTATAGGAGATGGCTTATAGGGCGATGTTACTTTGTAAATCAAATGAATTAATTCATTGTTGTAGGTCCATCAAAAGATAATTGCATCCTGTGTCAAAAACAGTCTAATGTACCAGGGCATGTTCTAATGCACGTGACCCCTTTTGCTATACAATTTCAAGGTTATATTTGTAAAATATGAACATGGCTACAAAATGCTGATCTGCAGTGGTTTTTTTCTTGAACATACCTTGGAATTTATACCTATCAGATTATACATCAAATTAAATTATTAGTAATACTAAGGTCAAACTTCATTGTAAACCTCACACCCCCCCATGCTGTTTGCTAAAAGAAGGCATACAGAACTAATTAAAACAGGAGGTGAGCATCTAGTTTATTCATCTGCCAGGGATCACTTATCACTCAGTGAGGCTATTAGTGAACAACTAAAATAAGGTCGTGTTTTCTTAAAATAAAAATACTATGTTTGAATGAAACATTTGTGAGCTTTCTTTTCTGCTAATTAAGAGTTTGGATTGCTTTTCAAAGCTAACTTTGATGTCTAGTATATATCTGTCCACAGGAGTAAGAAATAATATTTACAATCTAAATATTTGGGTTAAACTTTTTATGTTGACTTTGCGAATTTAAAATTAATTCTTCAATACTACACCCAGAAATTAATGACAAGCTGGTTGATTCAATCTTGGACTTTATTCAATTAAGTATTAATTTGGTTAAAATGAATGATCCAGCATGTTTCCTGCTGGAATAGGCAAGAGAGCTGATTAAAGCACACACTGTTGCAGAAAGCTTTAATCAGCTCAAGTTGCATTGCTTCACCATAAAACACACCAGAGAGTTCATTATAAGCTATAAAAACAATTATAGAACTACATTACAGAGGGAGGTCATTTGGCCCTTCAAAGCTTTGGCGGCTCTCCGAAGGACTTGTCCACAATAATCCCATTCCATGCCATTTTTCTAAAAGAATAACTATTCCATAACTTGCATACACCATTATTGCAGACAGGACTCAAAATAATAGTTACTCTGTGAGGGTAAGGAAGGATATCCCAGCATTGGAGACAGTCCAGACACTAGGCTAATATCAGGCATGTAGGGATTTTCTTATGAGGAGAAGTTGATTTAGTCTGGGGCTGTACTCGTTACAGATTAAAAGAATGAGAGGCCACCTTACTAAAACATTAAAAATTCTTTGGGAGCTTGACAATAGGTTCTAGACAGGTTGTTTTCCCTTGTGGGAGAGTCTAGGATACAATCTCAGAGTAAAGGGTCACCCATTTAAGACTGAGATGAGCAAGGATTTTTCCTCTCAGAGAATAGTCAATCTGTGAAATTCTTTTCTGTCAAGATTGTGTCATTAAGCTTATACAAAGATGGAACAGAGAGATTGGTAATGAGCAAGGGAATCAATGGGTTTGGGGAAAAGGCAGAAAAGTGGAGTTGATGCTTATCAGATCCTACTGAATGATGAAGCAGAAATGATGGGCTGAATGGCCTACTGCGAGATCATATATTCTGAAGCACTAATGTCGTATGGCCTGATGGTATTCTCCCAAGTTGCATTTAGAAACAGAATCCAGTGAAGTGCAAGTCTCAGTGTTGGTGTGTGTGTATGTGTGGCATGCAGAGGAGGGTGCAGTGAAAGCCTTGCTGCTGATTTCCTGCTACAAGTTGGAGGGTCAGCTAAGGTCAGCAGTCTGGCATCATCTCCTCCCTGTGCCCCACTGTATAAAAGAGAGAACAGTTGTTGTGTAAAAGAGGGAAAAGTTTGTTCAGGATGGGAATGGGGTAACATTGGTGATAGTGAGAGACCAGCACAGCATAAGAAAACTCACACAGTGGGTTCATTTCGGAGACTCATAGCCCCACATGAGCAGTCTCCCTCTTCTTCAGTCAATACGATCATTTGCTACTCACATGGGGTAAGGATCCTAATGTCTGCAACTGGTCCAGGCCCCCTTGGTCCAGTTCAGAAAGAGATGTTTTCATTCACTAACACAAAACAAAGGGTTGACTTTGATGGAATTAGATATTAGTGGTGATGCAGGAACACGAGAGATGGTGAAGGGTGCCCACTGAGTGAGTAGGAGGCTCAGAGAGCAAGAGCTGTCAGTGGTTTGGGAGGATGAGGTGGGTGAGAGCCACTGAGTCAATGATGATGTATACAGCAGTGAGAGACATGGGCCATGAGACTTGGTGAGATGAGTGAGCAGTGACAGAGTTAGACAGAGTGTGAGTGTGAGACAACAGAGAGAAATACCAGCATTTACTGTTTTATGGAGCATAGAAATCATTGACCTTCTTCTTGTACTGTTAGGCATTCCTTTTTATCTGGAATACAGCACTGACCTGGGCTGCAATCTGTATCCAGGCTGGCTGAGTTTAGTGGTATGGCCACCTCTGTGGTCAACTGGCATAAGGATGCAATGTCTCTCTGTTCATTAAAAGAGCTGTAGGTCACTGGCCTCTGGGCCATGTCCTGAATGTAGAGGGGCTCAAGCACCACAGAGTGAGTGGCTATACCTGGCTCATCATGTCAGAACTGGTGTGTGTAGCCTGGCTCTGAATATGGTGCAAGAGGCATTAAACCTGCAGGGAACTGTGACCAGGATGCAGAGATCCTTCAGCATGATCTTGACAGGTTGGGTGAGTGGGCACGTCAATGGCAGGTGCAGTCTACTTTGGATAAATGTGAGGTTATTCACTTCAGAAGCAAAAACAGGAAGGCAGATTACTACCTGAATGGCTGTAAATTAAGAGAGGGGACTGTGCAGGACCTGGGTGTCCTTGTGCATCAGTTGCTGAAGGTAAGCATGCAGGTGCAGCAGGCAGGAAAGAAGGTAAATGGTATGATGGCCTTTATTGAGAGAGGCTTTGAGTATAGGAACAGGGGTGTGTTGTTGCAGTTATGCAGGGCCTTGGTGAGGCCACATCTGGAATATTGTGCGTAGATTGGTCTCCTTTTCTGAGGAAGGATGCTGTTGCTCTCGGAGGAGCGCAGTGAAGGTTTATTGGGCTGATTCCGGGGATGGCGGGTCTGATGAGAGATTGACAGGGTTGGGATAGTTTTCGCTGGAGTTCAGACGAATGGAGGGGGGATCTCGTAGAGATTTATAAAATTCTAACAGGTCTGTACAGGGTAGATGCAGGGAGATGTTCCTGATGGTGGGCGTGTCCAGGACCAGGGGTCACAGTATGAGGATTCTGGGCAGACGACTTAGGACGGATATGAGGAGACATTTCTTCACCCAAAGAATGGTGAGCCTGTGGGATTCATTACCACAGGAAATAGTTGATTCCAAAACTTTCAATATATTCAGGAGGTGACCAGATATAGCACTTGGGACAAATGGGATCAAAGGTTATGGGGAGAAAGAAGGATTAGGCTCTTGGGTTGGACAATCAGCCATGATTGTGAAGAATGGCAGAGAAGGTCCTAAAGGGCTGAGTCCTGCTGCTATCTTCAAAGTTTCTGTGTTCCATTGCTGGTGAGGACTTCCATCTCTCCAGCCTCATGAATCCCCAAGAACCAACACAGTTACATAATAAATGCAGTGAAAGTAGATGATTGTATGAAAAGAATTTGCTCCAAGCTGTGGCAAGTCAGACACCATGAACTCCATACCATAATTTTGGTGAGATTTGGTAAGTTCTGGCCATGCTGTCCAATGGGACATGAATGGAACAAACCATCAAAGTGTCAAAATCCCAGCTTTCGGGGCGCTCTGCTCCTCAGTAAGGTTTCAAACACAATACAACTTGTAGCATTCTTTCCCCAACAGTGATACTAGGGTTCCTACTCTTATTTGCTCGGCCTTTGTCATTAATTCTTAACTGTTTCACAGTTTTTCCATGTGATTAGAATAAATTTTAATTCTGTCTCCAATCTCTCGTTATGTTCACAGCAGCCGACAGAAGAAAATTTTTAACAAAAACAGAAATTACTGGAAAACTCAGCAGGTCTGGCGGTATCTGTGGAAAGAAAGCAGAGTTAACATTTTGAGTCCAGTGATCCTTCTTCAGAGCTGAAATACCACTTTTTCCTAGAGGCACTATGCTAGAGCCAGGAGGCAGCATGGATCTTGCAGCTGTTCCTGGGATTGCAGGTTTAGTTAAAGACTGGTTACAGTCTTTTTTACTGTTATTACAATTATTATATTTTACTAATATAAGATTTATATTCGTTTTGTTTAATTAACAGTCGAGAAAACAAAGGAAAAGAAATTGTGATTTTCTTTCAAATGAAGCTTTTCCTGGTCTACATTGAACAGCTGAGGTATTTTTTTATCCGAAATTCAGAAGGTAAAACAGACTGTGTTTGAGGGGGTTTTTTTTAACATTGAACGAGTGTCTTTTTGAAAAGCCAAAGAGCTTTGTTTTAAAATAAGGAGTTGTGTTTTTCTGTCGAGGAGTCATACACATGGTTGCCTCTGGAGAAGATGTATTTTTCTTTGAGGAATTTATTGAAGAGGAGTTTTTTTTTTAATTCAGTTAATCAGCTCCATGGTTGATTTTACTTAAGTTTTATATGTTTGATATACGTATGTTTAGCTTTTTCCATTTTAACATTATTTTCTGTAGGTAATGGGAGATAGTCTATTTTGTCTCTGAGGTTTTATTGAAAGCTCCTTTTTTAGGCTTAACGTTATTCAGGCCGTATATGAGGTACAGAGTGAGATGGCTAGTAGGTTTAGGAAGTTATTATTACACAGCGGTAGCAGTCAGATAGATGGCTGACTGTCGGGAAAGTTAAGAAGATAGTTCAATAGTCTCTGATGTCTGTTCCTCTATTAAATCGTTGTTCAGTTTTTATAACTGTAGGACAGTCTCTCCGAGAAAAAAGGAAGTCAGTTATTGGATACTTAGAATAATTCTTATGTTAGGCAGCGTTTGACAAGATTTAATAGAATTATTGTTATGGAGGTGTCTCCTGTCAGGGGCATAGACAGGAGATTGATTGGGCAAGGCGATGACCAAGTGGTATTATTGCTGTACTCTTAACCCAGAAACGCAGATAATGTTCTGGGGACATGGGTTTGAATCCTGCCATTGCAGATGGTAGAATTTGAATCCAATAAATATCTGGAATTAAGCATCTAATGATAACTATGAATCCATTGCTGGAAAAACCCACCTGGTTCACTGATGTCCTCTACGGAAGGAAACTGCCATCCTTACCTGGTCTGGCCTACATGTGACTCCAGACCCACAGCAATGCGCTTGACACTTAACTGCCCTCTGGGCAATTAGGGATGGGCAATGAAATGCTGCCTAGCCAATAATGCCCTCATCCCACACATGAATAATAAAAAGGATGCTGTGGCACTGAGTGTAAAGTTTGGATGGTTTGTTGCTTTCCTGGTGCTAGGACTAAGGATGTCTCTAAACGTTTCAAGCGTATTGTTAAAGGTGAGATTGAGAAGCCAGAACATTTTTGTACACTTTGATAGGAAGAACATTTTTGGGGAAAAGATTAAAACACTAAAGAGTGAATTTAGGAGTTTAGATACAAGATTTAAAAAATAGAACCTTGAAAGTAGTAACTTCTGGTTTATCCCCAATGCCAAAATCAAACCAGGGAAGGAACTAAAGATTAAAGGAGATAAATCAATGGCTGAAGAGATGATGTATTGTTCAGGGATTCAGGCTTCAGGACATTTGGAATGTCTTTTGGTATAGAAACGACCTGCTCAAGAAGGATGGGTCTCGCCTAAATTGGAAAGGGACCAATATTGTAGAAGGCAGATTTGCTCATTCTGTTAAGGGAGACTTTATACTGATAGACAAGGCAAGTGGAGGAATTCTCAGCAGTGGTGTAAACAGAAAGATTAATGGGGAAAGTTCTGAATGTGAGGAGAGCATGTCAATTAGAAAAGAAAGACAAGAGAGAGTCAGAGTATGTAGTAACTCTGAAGAACTGAAAGGCATTTATTTCAATGTAAGGGGTCTTGCAGGTAAAGTCATGAACCCAGGGCATATATGGGAACAGGGACATGATAGTTATGACAGAAACTTGGCTCAGAGATGAACAAGACTGGCAGCTCAATGTTCTGGGTTTTAGATGCTATTCGAAGGGTAGAAAAGGAGGCAAGAACGGGAGGGGTGGCATTTTTGATTAAGGATTACATTACTGCTGTAACTCGGGAAGGTAGCTCTGAAAAATCGTCCAGCAAAAATAGACAGTAGAAATTACAAATAAGAACAGAAAGATCACTTTGATGGGATTGTATTATAAGCCCTGCAACAGTAAGAGGGAAATTGAGAGAGAAATATGTAGGGAGATCTCATAGAAATGTAAGCATAATAAGGTTGTAATGGTCGGGGATTATAACTTTCCAAACTTTGACCGGGTCTAAAAGTGTTAAAAGTTTGGATGGTGAGGAATTTGTCAAATGTGAATTTTCTTTATCAATACGTGGATGTGTGAGCCAGCAGAGACACGTGGCACTTACCTTTGTGGAATGCAGAAGATCATGAACTTTTTTCTAGGATTAAGGATGTCTCTAAACGTTTCAAGCTTATTGTTAAAGGTGAGATTGAGAAGCCAGCCCGACCACATCTGCACAGCCCGGCCGCGCCTGCACAGCCCAACCGCGCCTGCACAGCCCAACCGCACCTGCACAGCCCGACCGCACCTGCACAGCCCGACCACATCTGCACAGCCCGACCGCACCTGCACAGCCTGCCTGAACCTGCACAGCCCGACTGCATCTGCACAGCCCGCCTGAACCTGCACAGCCCGCCCGCACCTGCACAGCTCGACCACACCTGCACAGCCCGACCGCACCTGCACAGCCCGACCGCACCTGCACAGCCTGCCCGCACCTGCACAGCCCGACCGCACCTGCACAGCCCGCCCGCACCTGCACAGCCTGTCTGAACCTGCACAGCCCGACCGCACCTGCACAGCCCGCTCGCACCTGCACAGCCCGCCCGCACCTGCACAGCCCGCTCGCACCTGCACAGCCCGCCCGCACCTGCACAGCCCGCCCGCACCTGCACAGCCTGCCCGCATCTGCACAGCCCGCCCGCACCTGCACTGCCCACCCGCACCTGCTCAGCCCGCTCGCACCTGCACAGCCTGCCTGAACCTGCACAGCCCACCCGCACCTGCACAGCCCGCCTGAACCTGCACAGCCCGACCGCACCTGCACAGCCCGCCCGCACCTGCACAGCCCGCCTGAACCTGCACAGCCCACCCGCACCTGCACAGCCCGCCTGAACCTGCACAGCCCGACCGCACCTGCACAGCCCGCCCGCACCTGCACAGCCTGCCTGAACCTGCACAGCCCGACCGCACCTGCACAGCCCGCTCGCACCTGCACAGCCCGCCCGCACCTGCACAGCCCGCGCGCACCTGCACAGCCCACCTGAACCTGCACAGCCCGACCACACCTGCACAGCCCGGCCGCACCTGCACAGCCCATCTGAACCTGCACAGCCCACCTGAACCTGCACAGCCCGACCGCACCTGCACAGCCCACCCGCACCTGCACAGCCCGCCCGCACCTGCACAGCCCACCTGAACCTGCACAGCCCGACCACACCTGCACAGCCCGCCCGCACCTGCACAGCCCACCTGAACCTGCACAGCCCGCCCGCACCTGCACAGCCCGCTCGCACCTGCACAGCCCACCTGAACCTGCACAGCCCGACCACACCTGCACAGCCCACCCGCACCTGCACAGCCCGCCCGCACCTGCACAGCCCGCTCGCACCTGCACAGCCCGCCCGCACCTGCACAGCCCGCTCGCACCTGCACAGCCCAACCGCACCTGCACAGCCCGCCCGCACCTGCACAGCCCGCCCGCACCTGCACAGCCCACCTGAACCTGCACAGCCCGCTCGCACCTGCACAGCCCGACCACACCTGCACAGCCCGACCGCACCTGCACAGCCCGCCCGAACCTGCACAGCCCGCCCGCACCTGCACAGCCCACCTGAACCTGCACAGCCCGACCGCACCTGCACAGCCCACCTGAACCTGCACAGCCCGCTCGCACCTGCACAGCCCGACCACACCTGCACAGCCTGACCGCACCTGCACAGCCTGACCGCACCTGCACAGCCCGACCGCACCTGCACAGCCCGACTGCACCTGCACAGCCCGACCGCACCTGCACAGCCCGCCTGAACCTGCACAGCCCGACCACACCTGCACAGCCCGCCTGAACCTGCACAGCCCGACCGCACCTGCACAGCCCGCCTGAACCTGCACAGCCCGCCTGAACCTGCGCAGCCCGCTCGCACCTGCACAGCCCGCCCGCACCTGCACAGCCCGACCGCACCTGCACAGCCCGCCCGCACCTGCACAGCCCGACCGCACCTGCACAGCCCGCTCACACCTGCACAGCCCGCCCGCACCTGCACAGCCCGCCTGAACCTGCGCAGCCTGCCTGCATTTGTTTGCATTGGCTTCGTCTGGTAGGAACCAGCAGGGGCTCAGCTCTTGACCATTCGATCCACAGCATCTCCATGTCTCTGTCCCTGCTGACGAAGTTGGGTATCACCCGCCTGTCCTGGGCCCTTTCCCACATAGAAGTTTATCTGACTCCACTAACATCACCGGCAGCACAATCCACACCCCGATTAGTCTCTGTGTAAAGAACCTACCTCTGGCATCTCCCCTATACCTTCCTCCAATCATTTTATAATTATGTCCCTTCATGATTGCCATTACCACCCTGTGAAAAAGACCCTGACTATTCACTCTTTGCCTCTCATCATCTTATACACTTCAATCAAGTCCCCTCTCATCCTACTTCGCTCCAAGGAAAAAAGCCCTACCTCCCTCAACCTTTCCTCATAAGACCTGCTCTCCAGTCCAAGCAGCATCCTGGTAAACCTCCTCTGCACTCTCTCTAAGACTTCCATATCCTTCATAAAATGAGGTGACCAGAACTGAACACAATATTCTAAGTGTGGTCTAACCAGTGTTTTTTGAGCGGTGGCATAACTTTGCGGCCCTTAAAACGCAATTCTCCTTCCAATGAAAGGCAACACACCATACGCCTTCTTTACAACCCTATCAACGTGGGTAGCAACTTTGAGGGATAACTAGATGCGGACCCCAAGATCCCTCTGTTCCTCCACACTGCGGAGAATCCTGCCATTAACCCTGTAATCGGCATTCAAATTCGACCTCTCAAAATGAATCACTTCAAACTTTTCTGTGTTGAATTCCATTGCACTTGGTGTGTCATTGTTGGCGTTGTTTCCCTTAAAGAAGCAAGTCGCATGACATTGGTGAACGTTCAGCCAGTACTTTCACATTTGTTCAGAATTGTTTGAGGTGGTATAGAGGGTACAGCTTCGGAATATAATCCTCCCAGTTGCGTAACAGCAAACTACCATTTTGTTTATTCTCAGTTCCCTGGAACCTACTAACTGCCATGAACAGGTTAGGTATTATTAACAGTAGTACTGAGGAGCACTTATTTAGCAGTAACCTGCTCAGTGACACCCAGTTTGGGTCTTCCTGGGCTATTCAGCTCCTGACCTCATTATAGCCTTGGTTCAAACACAGACCAAACAGCCGACTTCCAGAGGTGAGGTGAGAGTGACAGCCCTTGACACCAAAGCTGCATTGGACCGAGTGTGGCATACAGGGTATTGGGGGAAAACTGTCTACTGACTGGAGTCATACCTGACACACAGGAAGATGGTCGTGGTTGTTGGATGTCAGTCATCTCAGCTTGGGGACATGTCTGTAGGAGTTCCTCAGGGTAGTGTCCTCAGCCCAACCATCTTCAGCTGCTTCATCAATGACCTTCTCTACATCACTCGGTCAGATGTGGGGATACTCGCCAATGAGTGTACAATGTTCAGCACCATTTGTGACTCCTCAGATACTGAAGCAGTCCATGTTCAAATGCAGCAAGATCTGGACAATATCCAGGCTTGGGTTGACAAATGGCAATTAACATCACACCCCTCAAGTGCCAAGAAATAAAGGTCTGTAACAATAACATCTCTAAACAACGCCCTCTGTCATTCAATAGTGCCACCATTACTGAATTCCTCCAATTAACATCCTGGGGATTATCATTAACCAGAAAATAAACTAGACTCATCACCTAAACACACTGACTACAAGAGCAGGCCAGAGACTAGGAATACAGCAGCGAGAAAAAGCTTACCTCGAGCGCGAGCGGTCTTCATTTTTGCGAGGAGAGCGAGGGAGCCAGACAGAGAGAGCACCAGGAGGCTGCCATGAAGGTAACGTTTTTTATACCACTTTAAAAAGCTTACCTCGAGTGGGAGTGGTCTTCATTTATTTGGGCGGCGGCCGAACCCGAGACACTACACGTGTAGTGTCTCCCACCCGCCCTCCTCATCTAACCAAAAAAAAACTCAGTGGTGTGTAGATAAGGTAAGGCTTTTTCCGTTTCACGTTTCTTTATATATATATCGTGCGATTGCCAAAAACTTTACTGGTTCCTTTTTCATTTATCTAAGTAAAGTTTAACAATGTCAGTAGATCTCACACCCATGTTGTGCTCCTCTTGCTCAATGTGGGAGCTCAGGTACACGTCTGATGTCCCTGACTCCTTCATGTGCAGGGAGTGTGTCCAGCTGCAGCTCTTGTTAGACCGCATGACGGCTCTGGAGCTGCGGATGGGCTCACTTTGGAGCATACGCGATGCTGAGGGGGTCATGGATAGCATGTTTAGCAATTTGGTCACACTGCAGATTAGGATTGCTGAGGGAGATAGCGAATGGGTGACCAAAAGGCAGAGGAAAAGCAGAAAGGCAGTGCAGATGTCCACTGCTGCCATCTCCCTCCAAAACAGGTAATCCGTTTTGAATACTGTTAGGGGAGATGGCTCACCAGAGAAAGGCAGCAGTAGCCAGGTTCATAGCACCATGGCTGGCTCTGCTGTACAGAAGGGCAGGAAAAAGAGTGGAAGGGCGATAGTCATTGGGGATTCAATTGTAAGGGGAGTAGATAGGCATTTCTGTGGTCGAAAATGAGACTCCCAAATGGTATGTTGCCTCTCAGGTGCACGGGTCAGGGATATCTCCGATCGGCTGCGGAACATTCTAAAGGGGGAGGGTGAACAGCCAGCTGTCGTGGTGCATATAGGCACCAATGATATAGGCAGAAAATGGGATGAGGTCCTACGAGCAGAATTTAGGGAGTTAGGAGCCAAGTTAAAAAGTAGGACCTCAAAGGTAGTAATCTCAGGATTGCTACCAGTGCCATGTGCTAGTCAGTGCAGAAATGAAAGAATAGCCAGATTGAATGCATGGCTTGAGAGATGATGCAGGAGGGAGGGGTTCAGATTTTTGGGACATTGGAACCGGTTCTGGGGAAGGTGGGACTATTACAAATTGGACAGTCTACACCTGAGCCGGACTGGAGCCAATGTCCTTGGGGGTGCTTTTGCTAATGCTGTGTGGGAGGGTTTAAACTAATGTGACAGGGGGATGGGAACCAAATATTGGACCGAAAAGAGGTAATAACGAAAGCCTGTAGGGAACTAGATAATGGAGTCAGTGTGACTAAAGGGAATAATAGTTGGGGAGCAGATGATGAACACAAAGAGACAGGTGGTCTGATGTGCATTTGTTTTAATGCGGAAGTGTAGTAGATAAGGCAGATGAGCTCAGGGCTTGGATCGGCACCTGGAAGTATGAGGTTATTGCTATTACTGAGACTTGTTTGAGGGAAGGGCATGACTGGCAATTAGATGTGCCAGAATATCGATGCTTCAGGCGGGATAGAGAGGGAGGTAAAAGGGGTGGAGGAGTTACAATACTGGTCAAAGACGATATCACATCCGCACTGAAGGAGGGCCCCATGGAGGACTCAAGCAGTGAGGCAATATGGGTAGAACTCAGAAATAGGAAGGATGCAGTAACAATGTTGGGGCCGTACTACAGGGCTCCCAACAGCGAGCATGAGATAGAGGTACAAATATGTAAACAGATTATGGAAAGGTGTAGGAGCAACAGGGTGGTGATGATGGGAGATTTTAATTTTCCCAACATTGACAGGGATTCACTCAGCGTTAGGGGTCAAGACAGAGCAGAATTTGTAAGGTGTGTCCAGGAGGGTTATCTAGAGCAGTATGTATGTAGTCCAACTCGGGAAGGGGCCATACTGGACCTAGTGTTAGGGAATGAACCCGGCCAGGTGGTTGATATTACAGTAGGTGACTACTTTGGAAATAGCGACCACAATTCTGTACGTTTTACAACACCCATGGACAGGGATGGGAGTGGTCCTAAAGGAAGAGTACTAAACTGGGGAAAGGCCGCCTATACCAAGATTCGGCAGGATCTGAGGAATGTAGATTGGGAGAAACTGTTTGAAGGTAAATCCACATTTGATATGTGGGAGGCTTTTAAGGAGAGGTTGATAAGCGTGCAGGAGAGACATGTTCCTGTGAAAATGAGGAATAGAAATGGAAAGATTAAGGAACCATGGATGACAGGTGAAATTGTGGGACTAGCAAAGAGGAAAAAGGAAGCATACATGAGGTCTAGGCGACTGAAGACAGACAAAGCTTTGCAAGAATATCGGGAATGTAGAGCGAATCTGAAAATAGGGATTAAGAGGGCTAAGAGAGGACATGAGATATAGCTGGCAAACATGGTTAAGGAAAATCCCAAAGCCTTTTATTCATACATAAAGAGCAAGAGGGTAACTAGAGAAAGGATTGGCCCACTTAAGGACAAAGAAGGAAAGTTATGCGCTGAGTCAGAGAAAATGGGTGACATTCTTAACGAGTGCGTTGCATCGATATTCACCAAGGAGAGGGACGTGACAGATGTTGAGGTTGGGGATAGATGTTTGCTTACTCGAGGTCAAGTTGACATAAGGAAGGAGGAAGTGTTGGGTATCCTAAAAGACATTAAGGTGGGCAAGTCCCCAGGTCCGGATGGGATCTATCCCAGGGTACTGAGGGAAGCGAGAGAGGAAATAGCGAGGGCTTTAACAGAGATAATAAAGTGTGAAGCTGAATGAACACAGCAGGCCAAGCAGCATCTCAGGAGCACAAAAGCTGACGTTTCGAGCCTAGACCCTTCATCAGAGAGGGGGATGGGGAGAGGGTTCTGGAATAAATAGGGAGAGAGGGGCAGGCGAACCAAAGATGGAGAGAAAAGAAGATAGCTGGAGAGGAGAGTATAGGTAGGGAGGGGATAGGTCAGTCCAGGGAAGACAGACAGGTCAAGGAGGTGGGATGAGGTTAGTAGGTAGGAAATGGAGGTGCGGCTTGAGGTGGGAGGAAGGGATGGGTGAGAGGAAGAACAGGTTAGGGAGGCAGAGACAGGCTGGGCTGGTTTTGGGATGCAGTGGGGGACGGGAATGAGCTGGGCTGGTTGTGTGGTGCAGTGGGGGGAGGTGACGAACTGGGCTGGTTTTGGGATGCGTTGGGGGAAGACGAGATTTTGAAGCTGGTGAAGTCCACATTGATACCATTGGGCTGCAGCGTTCCCAAGCGGAATATGAGTTGCTGTTCCTGCAACCTTCGGGTGGCATCATTGTGGCACTGCAGGAGGCCCATGATGGACATGTCATCGAAAGAATGGGAGGGGGAGTTAAAATGGTTTGCGACTGGGAGGTGCAGTTGTTTATTGCGAACCGAGCGGAGGTGTTCTGCAAAGCGGTCCCCAAGGCTCCGCTTGGTTTCCCCAATGTAGAGGAAGCCACACCGGGTACAATGGATACTGTATACCACATTGGCAGATGTGCAGGTGAACCTCTGCTTAATGTGGAAAGTCATCTTGGGGCCTGGGATGGGGGTGAGGGAGGAGGTGTGGAGGCAAGTGTAGCACTTCCTGCGATTGCAGGAGAAGGTGCCAGGTGTGGTGGAGTTGGAGGGGAGTGTGGATCGGACAAGGGAGTCATGGAGAGAGTGGTCTCTCTGGAAGGCAGACAACGGTGGGGATGGAAAAATGTCTTTTGTGGTGGGGTCGGATTATAGATGGCGGAAGTGTCGGAGGATGATGCGTTGTATCCGGAGGTTGGTGGGGTGGTATGTGAGAACAAGGGGGATCCTCTTGTGGCGGTTGTGGCGGGGGCAGGGTGTGAGGGCTTTAACAGATATCTTTGCAGCATCCATAGACACGAGTGAGGTCCCGGAGGACTGGAGACTTGCTCATATTGTCCCCTTGTTTAAGAAAGGCAGCAAGGATAATCCAGGTAATTAATCGACCGGTGAGCCTGACGTCAGAGGTAGGGAAGCTACTGGAGAAGATACTGAGGAATAGGACCTATTCCCATTTGGAAGAAAATGGGCTTATCAGTGATAGGCAACATGGCTTTGTGCAGGGAAGGTCATGTCTTACCAACTTAATAGAATTCTTTGAGGACGTGACAAAGTTGGTTGATGAGGGAAAGGCTGTAGATGTCATATACATGGACTTTAGTAGGGCGTTTGATAAGGTTCCCCATGGCAGGCTGATGGAGAAAGTGAAGTCACATGGGGTCCAGGGTGTGCTAGCTAGATGGATAAAAAAACTGGCTAGGCAACAGGAGTCAGAGAGTAGTAGTAGAAGGGAGTTTCTCAAATTGGAGACCTGTGACCAGTAGTGTTCCACAGCGATCTGTGCTGGGACCACTGTTGTTTGTGATATATGTAAATGATCTGGAGGAAGGTGTAGGTGGTCTGATCAGCAAGTTTGCAGATGACACTAAGATTGGTGGAGTAGCTGATAGTGAAGGGGACTGTCAGAGATTACAGCAGAATATAGATAGACTGGAGAGTTGGGCAGATAAATGGCAGATGGAGTTCAATCCGGGCAAATGCGAGGTGACGCATTTTGGACGATCAAATTCAAGGGCGAACTATACAGTAAATGGAAAAGTCCTTGGGGAAAATTGATGAACAGAGAGATCTGGGTGTTCAGGTCCATTGTTCCCTGAAGGTGACAACGCAGGTCAATAGGGTGGTCAAAAAGGCATATGGCATGCTTTCCTTCATTGGACGAGGTATTGAGTACAAGAGTTGGCAGATCATGTTACAGTTGTGTCGGACTTTGGTTCAGCCACATTTGGAGTACTGTGTGCAGTTCTGGTCGCCACATTACCAAAAGGATGTGGATGCTTTGGAGAGGGTGCAGAGGAGGTTCACCAGGATGTTGCCTGGTATGGAGGGTGCTAGCTATGAAGAGAGGTTGAGTAGATTAGGATTATTTTCATTAGAGAGATGGAGATTGAGGGGGGACCTGATTGAGGTCTACAAAATCATGAGGGGTATAGACAGGGTGGATAGCAAGAAGCTTTTTTCCCAGAGTGGGGGACTCAATTACTAGGGGTCATGAGTTCAAAGTGAGAGGAGGAAAGTTTAAGGGAGATGTGCGTGGAAAGTTCATTACACAGAGGGTGATGGGTGCCTGGAACGCGTTGCCAGCAAAGGTGGTAGACGCAGACACGTTAGCGTCTTTTAAGACGTATTTGGACAGGTACATGGATGGGCCGGGAGCAAATGGACACAGACCATTAGAAAATAGATGACAGGTTCGACAGAGGATCTTGATCGGCGCAGGCTTGGAGGGCCGAAGGGCCTGTTCCTGTGCTGTAATTTTCTTTGTTCTTTGTTCTTTGAGAAACTCACTTCCTGATCTCCAAAGCCTGTCCACCAGCTACAAGACAAAACCCAGGAGTGTGATGGAATACTCCCTAATTGCCTGGCTCGGTGCAGCTCCATCAACGCTCTAGAAGCTTGACACCCTCCAGGACCAAGCAGCCCACTTGATTGGCACTGCTCCCACAAAAATTCACTCTCCACACCACCGATGCTCAGTAGCAGTGGTGTGTACTTTTGCAGAAATTCACCAAGCATCCTTCAACAGAACCTTCTAAATCCCACCTTCATCTGGAAGCACAAGGGCAGCAGATACTTGGGAACGCCGTCACCTGCAAGTTCCTCTCCTAGCCACTCACCATCTTCAGTTGGAAATATATCACCATTCATTCACTGTCGCCGGGTGAAAACTGTGGAATTCTTTCCCTAATGGCATTGTGTGTCAATCTACAATGAATAACCTGCAGCAGTTCAAGATGGCAGCTCACCATCATCTTCTCGAGGACAAGTACAGACTGGCAATAAGTGCCTTCCCAGTCATTAATGCGCACATTTCATGAATGAATTATGTTAAAACGTATGCTGAAGAACCACAACCTGCTCAGAAACAAGACACTGGTGATCAATATAACTTTCCTCAAAAAGTAGAAAATTTCATAGGTCACAAAACTGTTTGTTGCAGCTCAGAACAAAAGTACTCTACCGGAGATTAATTATATTAATGTTCAACAACTCCTCACAACTGCAATGGCAGATGATACCACTGATGTCACAATTTTGGAGGAATTCTACTGTCTTTCAACTTCAAAAGAATCTTCAGAATCTGATCATCTGATGTCCTTAGCATGACAAGCAACGGGGGTTAGAGAAAGACTTTTATAGCAGTCAGTTCAGCTGCTAAAAGAAGTAGGTACTAAAAGACCTCTATTAGCGCTCCTGTCTATAACTGAATCTGATAAACTGATGACGTTATCCAAAGAAATACCAGCAAGAGAGGTCGGATCACACGAAAGTTTCTACATGCACACCAACAGTACCCAGCTCCCCTCCATCACCACTTCATTTCCCCTCTTGAAGTCTTTGATTTGCCTGATAGTTTGTACATGTTTAGTAATGCTTAATCATAAATTTCCTCAAGTTTTGCTATTTTAGTCCCACCTTTAAATTTGTTTCCTCCCCACTGACTCCACCTTATTCCTGGCAACATTCTGAGGCAAAAGCAGCCCATTCAAAACTTTGATGTCACACTCGATCCTGGGAAGAGTTTCTACCCATCTTTGCCCTCATTGAAACCACCAACCACAGACCTGTGACCTCAGTGGATCCCTCTCCCACTGCAACACTCTCATAATCTCCATCCCCATTTCTTTGGCCTGTCTGTCCCCTCTCCACCAGTCTTCTCCTCTATCCATCTTCTATCCGCCTCCCCCTCTGTCCCTATTTATTTCAGAACCCCCTTCCACTCCCCCACTTCTGAAGATGGGTCTAGGCCCGAAACATCAGCTTTCCTGCTCCTCTAATGCTGCTTGGCTTGGTGTGTTCATCCAGCTCTACACCTTGTTATCTCAGATTCTCCAGCATCTGCAATTCCTGCTTTCTCTGAAATAATTTTAACCCCATTGCAAAGCCTCTTCTAAGGATGCCTACACTGAAGAGGTTACCCTCCTCCCTCCAGAAAACCCCAGTGGATCTCTCCCCCACTGCAACTCTCTCGTAATCTCTATCCCTGTATCTTTGACCTGCCTGTCTCCTCACCAACTATCTTCTCCTCTACCCATCTTCCATCTGCCTCCCGCGCTCTCCCTATTTATTTCAAAACCCCCTCCCCTCCCCCATTTCTGATGAAGGGTCTAGGCCCAAAACATCAGCTTTCCTGGTCCTCTGATGCTGCTTAGCCTGCTGTGTTCATCCAGCTCTACACCTTGTTACCGCCTCCCCACCCCACAAACCACAAACCTCTGACTGGTTTCAGCTCACCTGCCAGGGAAACCTTCATGTCATAGATTTTGACAACTTCAGTGAACTCCTGGCTGATCTCTTACATTCTAACGTCTGTATACTTGAGGCCATCTAAAACTTTTGTGACCATTCTAAATCACGCCAAGTCCATTCATCCATAACTCCTGTGCTTACTGACCTACAGAAGCCTCAAGTAGATGTAAACCTCAGTTTAAATATTCTTCTCTCTATGTTCAATGCCCTCCAAAGCCTTGACTGTCCCTATCACTCTCATTGCCAAGAACCACCTCATGACGTCTGTACTTCTCCAATCCTAGTCTCTTGAGCACCTGAATATTTAATTATTTCACTATTGAAAGTGGTTCTGCCAACTGACAATGACCGAAGCTGTGAAATTGCCTCCCTAAATCTCAAGATCGCTTGATTTCTCTCTCATCACACAGGACATTTATTAAAACCTCTCTCCTTAACCAAGCTTCTGATCATCTGCCTGGTGTTGAGTTATGCAGCTCTGTATGAACCTTTGCATCGCAATAATCTTGTAAAATGCAACAGGATAGGTTATTATGTTAAAGATGCTACACTCACGCAATTTGTTGTTCAAATTAACATGTCCAATTCTCACTTTGGCATTGCACATCATTTGAACATTCCGGAACAGTTTGCATTGATCTCTGAAAATCTGAGGGTGGGGACAGATAGGGATTTTTTTTTAGATTAGATTCCCTATAGTGTGGAAACAGGCCCTTCGGCCCAACAAGTCCACACCGCCCCTTGAAGTATCCCACCCAGACCAATCAGTCTGAGGCCTTCATAAGTGTAAACCAATCACCCTGTCCCTCCTGCAAGCAATTGAAAAATATTTGGCATATTGAATTGTGATATGGAATCGGGGGAAATGGTCAATTCCTGCCTTGAACTCTTGTGTTCTTGGAAAGAACCTACCTGGTCTCTCAGGTCATACCCATCTGACCATCATACACAAAAAATATTGACTTGTAGCACCCCGTAAATGATACAAACTTCTGGAAGATCCAAAAAAAATGAAAACAATTTGAGAAACATTATGTAAGGATTTTCTTTTTTATTCATTAAGGCAATTGTGCAAAACTCAAGAAACTATGGTAACCTATGAAACGTCTTATTCTGAATAGCAGGGAATCATTGCACAAACCTTCAGATATACTTGCACAATTTATTTTTCTCTGGGCGTTTCACTATTCTGAATTATTCCCCATTACACAAACTGTTTTAAAGTCAACAGAACACTGTTTGATGAAGTTTATCTCATTAAAACACACCAAACTCCCTTTCCAGCATGCAGCTTTGCTTCATGCTAAAACCTGTGGCAAAAAAATCATTTCATGCATTTTTATCAAATTTACAATTACCATTCTATGAGCTAATTATGATATTTTCTCAAAATTAAACATAAAATCTGATAGGAATAATGAATTCAAAGTTGCAAACTTATCTTGCAAGCATCAACTTGTGTGATGAAACCTCTAATATTTGTTAGCTTTTCAGAGATTGTAATGATGTCAGCCAAGTTGACCTCATAGAATATGATCTCCCTGATTGGGGCTGTTAATCTGGTCCAATCAGGGATCCCTGGCTGACAGATAGAAACAGGAAGTTCAGGAGTTTTGTTCATTCTGAGAGCTCGCTCTGGGAGAACTCGATCAGCATTAGGGATTCTGCACATGTAAATAAAGGATGACTTGGTGACAGGATACCAGCCTCTGTGGAGTTTTTTCAGGCTTCATGTATTTTTATCTCATTTCTAGTTATCAGTGTATGTCACAACTTGTTTTCAGGACAGTTCAAAACTTTCTGCTGTTGAAACTAGTGGGTTAAGCGAGCACCACAATGTTGTTAACTACTTTACAACAACAATTCATTGTTATATTTTCATTAGGTTGGCCTCAACGTGGGTTTCACAGGATTGAAAAAATGTTTCATGACAATGTACACTTACAATGTACACAGTAGGAATCCTGTACATCTTCGACATGTTTAAAATAGCATTAAATATTATGGCAGCTGTTAAGACATTACAGACTGCAACATCCAAAAGAAACAAACCCATATTAGGAGATTGATGACAGTAGCAGTTTGAGCTTCTCATTCTATTTCCCTCCATCATCAGCAATGACTTGCTGAAGTTGCAATATGGCAGTAATTAGTCTGTGTTCATGGAGCAAGGAAATATTTCTCAATGCGGTAACATTCATCAGTGCTGCAGGATCCTCGGAATATCTAAATCTAAAGCATCTGATTAAATAGTCAACCTCAATTTTGTCTTTTAGTGAAAGGTTATTCAGTAGCTGATCTATAGTTCAGGTAATTTATGAGCAGTGCTTCTGGTGTTATGAAATACTACAATATAAAATGTATGTTCGAAAGGTGGCAATTCCTATATTTCGATGTTTCTCTTACTGTGTCACTGATTTGTTGCTCTGCATTATATGCTCAATTTCTACTGTTGGGCTTGAACTCAACTTTCATACTCAGAGTTGGGAATTATGCCAACAATGTCAAAATGACTTTGTAATATGCAAAGAATCAAACCCAACTTATGGACAGTTGGGCAGAAGATATAAAAGTTTGAACACGTGTACAAGCAGGTTCAAGAAGAGCTTCTTCCCCACTGTTATCAGACTTCTGAACAGAGTCTCAAATGTTAATTCTGATCTCTTGTTCTCTGTCTGCACCTTCTCTGCAGCTGTGACACTGTATTCTGCATCCTGTTCTGCCACCCTGATACAATTTGGATGGTATGATGTGCCTGTATAGCTCACAAAACAATACATTCCACTGTTTCACTGTACATGTAACAACAATAAGTCCATCACTCAATCAAATTAGAAGAGGGGAGAGCTTAGCTCCTTACGAACAAAGCTTGGTGTGAATAGGAGACAATTAAGCCAATCACCCGCCACCCTTATGGATAACACCATGCCACACATGACTTTTCTACTTTTACACTGATTACTACAGAGAAAGGTAATGAACCTCACTATTTGTACATTACAACTAACCTGCACTTCAAGTTAATTGCTGCAGCCCAAATTTATTGTAGGCCTGGAAGAGCATATTGCCATTATTGTCTCATCAGCATTCCGCTGTGTGGGGAATGCATGTAGTGAGACGGAGGAGGCAGCAACAAATGAGATAAGATGACCAGTTAAGGAAGGGCAGCGAAGAACCAAAAACCTGATCATTTGGTGATCTAAACGTCACTTATTTTACCTACTACTGTCAGAACACCAGGCATCCAGACAATATAACAGGCTGCCCATTCAATTTCCCCTGAGAAGGGTAATCAAATTATTTGCTCTAACAAGCAAAGCATCATGAGCACATAATCCCCTCATCACCTGTATTGTGCAAATCACTTTAGATCAGAAACTGAATAGAAACAGCCACATCAACATTTCCATCATCTGCAACACTTGAGTCAGGATTGTGCTGGAGTACTCACCACTCACTTGGATGTTTCCAAACAGAACAATACTCCAGGTGTGCAAACAAGAATCCAGAGTGAGCGATTAATTAATGAAACAAAAACAGAACCCATTCTGAAACATTAACTCTGATTTCTCTCCACGGATGCTGCCAGACACGCTGAGCTTTTGCAGCAATTTCTGTTTTTGTTCCTGATTTCCATCATCCACAGTTCTTTCAGTTTTGATTATTTATTGAATATCACTGCCAGGACATTGTTCGACGTAAACATTTCTCGGGTACTGGCATTTTGAAAGCTATGCTGCGAGAGCATTTGATAATAGATGCCAAAAAAGTTCATACAATTATGTCCAGTAAATACTCTTCTAAACCATTCAATGGATAGTGGGCAATGACAGTAAAGTTGTTTCTCTTGTTTATTGTACATAATGGCTCTGGTTCTCAAACTCACTGTTCGTATGTGCCAGGTTAGCAATGGTTGTGTTGGTATTAAGGAGGCTTAGTAATTGTGACATTGGATAATGGCAGGTTCTTTGTTCTTCAGAAACACAAATTCTGCCAACACATTTTCTCCATTCTGCCAAATAAAAAAGGAACTGTAATTACGTATTATCATTGAATGATACTTTTTATCATGTTACTCAAACTCAGTGTGTGCTGTGCGTTAACATATTGTCAAGCTGCCCATCCATTTGAGGAAGCCTCTGACTCCACAGCCCCCAGGGAATAGGAGGTTTTTGTGATCAACTTGTTCAGACAGACCTCTACAACAGGTGGGGCTCGAACTGCTGGTCCAGGAATAGTGACATTACCATTGCACAACTACAGCTTATGTATCTGTCCAATTATTTAAGCTATTTTTCGAGTCAACCTGTTCAGAGATATTATTGGATATTTCTAGAACTGGCAAGAGTTGAACATGGGGTTTCTTATCTTAGAGGTAAGGACAGTACCACTGTACCAGTAGAGCCCTTGTTTGCCTGACTGAATAGAATCAACTGCTCAAAATGTTTTGGCTCTTCTTCACCAAATGGCTGTTGCCATTTTGACCTGCAGGTGGAGGAATGGTCTTAGGAAAAGTAAAAGTACAGAGGTTGCCAGTGATGTTACGTGGCTTACTACTAGCACATAATATAATTTGTTACAAATCAGAAAGCAATCATCTTGTCAGGTTCAGGAGTATGCTTTGCAGCAATACCCTTCAATCATTATTTTGCTCAGAGGTTGGTCTGTGTACTCCCTACATGCTCAGGACTCAGGGATGAACGAGTCAGACCAATGCATCTGTTTCCACGTTGTATAACTCTATGGCTTGATGACTCAGTGACTCCGTGATGCATACCACTGACCTCAACTAAAGCTAACCACAATGATCTCACAATATTGCTCATCTAATTTTCACCTTTCCCAACATTAATTTTGTTCCAGTGCCAGCTATAAAAATGTGGCAGATGAAGTGTAAAGTAGGAAAGTACAAGATTTACCAGTTTTGCAGGAAGAATGGAAGAAAAAACAAACAATCTGGTACTTAAATGGAGGTTGACAGTAGGATGTCTCGTTATAGAAAGGTCTTGGTGTCTTTGTGCAGAATCATACAGTGTTAACATGCATGCAAAGCAATTAATGGGCAGCATGAAAAGAAGTATGGGCTGACATCCTTGGGGTATGCTCTTGATGCACAAAGTTCACCACCAAAATACTTGCCTTTCTTCCTGGCATTATACAACCAGATCATTAAAAATGGCAGCCTCTCCTGAAGTGCCTGCTGTATGATATGGGCAGTGTGTTATCTTGGTCATATGGGCTTGTTGACAAGACTATATTACCTAGAAATATTTATTTACATGCAACAGGACGATCAGCTTCAGTACACATTCCTGGCTACTATTTTACATGGGTCAGCACAGGGTAGGAAGAAGGTGGTGAGATAGTCCACAAACACACTTTATGTTCCCCAGCAAAAACCCATCACATGATGGA
This sequence comes from Stegostoma tigrinum, assembly GCF_030684315.1. Taxonomy (NCBI): domain Eukaryota; kingdom Metazoa; phylum Chordata; class Chondrichthyes; order Orectolobiformes; family Stegostomatidae; genus Stegostoma; species Stegostoma tigrinum. The sequence goes on along the minus strand of NC_081357.1, from coordinate 130,135,565 downwards.
AGTAGGATTGAGCACATCGAGTTTTATTTAAAACTATAATTGCAAAATTGGACATTTGACAAATGTAAAGTTAGTTTTACCATTGATCAAAAATAATTGTGATTTATTATGTCATTGAAAACTTAGGCATGGCTTATTCAATGAGATGAGGCATTTTCAAGGGATTTTTCTAGTGAGACAAATGACATGAATATTGGAAATTCACAAAGCAAGTGATTTTTAAGGCTTTATTCAATGAGAATTTCAACAACATAACCAGTGGAGGAATAAGGAGTCACTGACAACAGTTTTAGGATTTTGATGCTTAACTGTGCACTTGCAGATGCCAAAGTTGCTGTCTGTTTCATTGGTTGTTACACTGGGACTTGGTGAGCACTGCTGGGACTATAGCCAGTCCATAAAGAAGAGGACTTAATAGATGCCAGACCGAGAGTAAGTCAAGGGTATCAATGAGGTTTGGTTGACAGGCCCTAACAAGAGAAAGGATGAGGTTAGGTGCTAGGTTTGAAAGGCAAAGATGGACCAGGGAGGCTGTGCTTATGGTGAATAGACCTTTAATCTCTGAAACTCATTCGGAGCTGTTAGAATGTCAGGTTTCATAATTGGTTATTCTTTTATTAAATTAAAAGAATTAAAATTCTTTTAATTTAGAGGTAGAAAGAAATTGGGCATCAAATTAAAGAGGCCAAGTTAATGAGGACTTAAATAAAGGTAGGAGATTGACTAATGGGAGAAATCTTCATGGTAACCTCTATCATGAAGTTATTTTAGATGTTGCTTAGACAGAAAGAGTAAAAGGAATATAGTTATGGACGACTATGCAATTCAAATTGTTTTACATAGGGAAACTTTTCTGCAGTTTATGGCACCTAATGAAACAGTATTTAGTTAATATTGCTTTTAATTTGTTATAGTAAAATTGGAATTTGAAGTTTATTTTGCAGTCAGTCATTGGAAATTTAAATATCTTTTTTTCCAAAATACTCAGTCTCTATTGGGTTCCTAATGAGTTGCTGGATTCTGTTAACAACCTGTGTTGTTCCATTAGGTACTTCAGCATTGGAAGTGGGATCAGGTGGTTATAGTCAATTTATTGCTACTTCAGAAAGCATTGAAATCTTAGGTTAACAAGCACACTCTAAGAATGCAAATGATGAAGTGTTGCAAAAGGACTTGGTACAGTTATATCCTAAAGATGTAGTTGCCAATTCTTCCCATCAATTGTGCCACATATGCTTTACAAACTCTCAGTGGAAAGGTATCATTTGTGAAAAGGAGTAAACTGATTTTCATTTCTTTTGAAACAATTTGCAGAACACTGGGGACTGATAACTGAGCTATATTAAATCATAATAGGCCACACTATCTTTGTGGCTTAATGAGGACATTTTAACATTTCATTACTTCAAATAGAAATGTCCTGTTTGTTCTGTGTAATGAATCTGTTTTTTTTCTGCTGGATTATTCCAACATTCCCAAATTTTTGTCACCAAGATTAAAGATGTGATTGTATAATAAAACTATTCTCCACAAAACTCCTTATTTTGTTGTAACAAACTAATTAAAATCTGTTTGTCATATTTTTAAAGATATGCAGAATTGCAATGCTTGCAACATAAATATTTTTATCTTTGGTTTAGAAGTTCAAAGATCAAAGCCAATTTCATTGTTTACGGCAAGTATGTATTATTAACTCAATCTTATCCCCTGGTAAATCACAGGATTGTTTTATGAAAACTCTATTTCAACAAAAAGTATATTTACTATATCTTTGACCATTGGATTACTAGCATGAGTAATTTAATATTGTTTTGTCATTTATTGCTTTGAGTTTTCATTGAAAGCATAAAATGTTTTGATGGAATTTTTAAAGACACTGGGTGAGAAATTTATGGCGTTGGTTTTGGAAGTATCCAAAATGGTGATCGGGTGCCTGCAAATATTTGCAGAATTGTGCCAGATGCCATATTTGTAGATCATTGCAGTAAACATCTATCAGAAATAAGCAGAACAGATAGATCATGTGATAAACAGCATGAGGTGCTAGTTTATCACCAGCAGAGTATCTGATTGGAGCTCAGCAAACAGGGTAATACACTCTAAATTATGTAAATCTAAGCACACATTAAAGAGAAAGAAGATTCCACCAATGTTATTGAAAAGAATCCTCAACTACTTAGAGGTTGGTTACTGGTTAATTCCTTCTGGCTGTTATTTGATTTTACACATGTTAGGTTCTAACAGTGGTTTAAAGTTGTCAGGAACTAGGGGGAGTGGTGTTACAAGTCCATACAGAATATTTCCTGACTTCAAGTCATGAGCAGAAACTAGTTTCTCCCAAGCATAACAAAATGTGTAGCTGGATGAACACAGCAGGCCAAGCAGCATCTCAGGAGCACAAAAGCTGACGTTTCGGGCCTAGACCCTTCATCAGAGAGGGGGATGGGGAGTGGGTTCTGAAATAAATAGGGAGAGAGGGGGAGGCAGACCAAAGATGGATAGAGGAGAAGATAGGTGGAGAGGAGAGTATAGGTGGGGAGGTAGGGAGGGGATAGGTCAGTCCGGGGAGGACGGACAGGTCAAGGAGGCGGGATGAGGTTAGTAGGTAGGAAATAGAGGTGTGGCTTGAGGTGAGAGGAGCGGGTAGGTGAGAGGAAGAACGGGTTAGGGAGGAGGGGACGAGTTGGGCTGGTTTTGGGGTGCAGTGGGGGAGGGGACGAGCTGGGCTGATTTTGGGATGCAGTGGGGGAAGGGAAGATTTTGAAGCTTGTGAAGTCCACATTAATGCCATTGGGCTGCAGGTTTCCCGAGCGGAATATGACTTGCTGTTCCTGCAACCCTCAGGTGGCATCATTATGGTACTGCAGGAGGCCCAGGATGAACATGTCGTCTAAGGAATGGGAGGGGGAGTTGAAATGGTTCGCGACTGCGAGGTGCAGTTGTTTATTGCGAACCGAGTGGAGGTGTTCTGCAAAGCGGTCCCCAAGCCTCTGCTTGGTTTCCCCAATGTAGAGGAAGCCACACCGTATACAGCGGATGCAGTATACCACATTGGCAGATGTGCAGGTGAACATCTGCTTGATATGGAAAGCCATCTTGGGGCCTGGGATGGAAGTGCTTTATCCAGCTTCACACTTCTGTTATCTCGGATTCTCCGGCATCTGCAGCTCCCATTATCTCTGATCACAATTGAAATGTTATCTCATTTCTGTCTTTCAGTAGAGAATGAAACCACCTCCATAAAATTCAACACCGTTACTACATACAATTTTAACAGAGCCTCCTTCACTGTTTGTGGCTCCATTGGGTGAGGAAGTGTTGTCTGGATTATTCCCATTCTCTTGGATTGTAGCCTGCGGGCCATGGCACCTCTGAGAGAGTTTTCACCACCTTGCTCTTGTGCAAGATTATGGCCTGGGTCCTGGGTACGAATAGAAGCAATAAACCTGAGCGATGTTAATTCATTTATTGGAACTGTAAATTACATTTATTGCAAATATGGATAAATTTAAAAGACTGGTGCAGGTTTTTTTTAAAACTATACTTTGTTCATATATGTATAAAAGCACATTTCAAAACACTGACTTGAAAATTGTAGGTACAATAAATTTTACTCAGGGTCCTCAATGCAAATGCAACTGTTTTAATATTTTTAATGTAGGTTCCATGTTGGACACTGGACAAGTCCAAGGATAAAAGATTTAAATTGAACATTAAAGAAAATGCAACCGAAATAAGCTTTCTCCATGTACCATGCTCCACTCTGAGTTTCTTAAGACCAATAACATACAGCACAAGATCCATGCAGGTCAAATGCAGCTGTAAAGTGTGGATAGATGACTTTTTACAATTGATTAGAAGATCTTACAAACTGATTGTGAAATGCATATCAACACTACATAATGTTTTCTTGCTATATTTACCATACAATTGAGTAATAATGAATCATGTTTTAAATTTATACTTTGGTAGGTCTTCTAGAATTATTTTAACTACTTTTGCCTAGCTGTGCAAGAATGACAAACCATAGCTACACTGATTAAGTCAATGTGAATCAGAACCCAAGTAAGCCTTCCTCTCTGTTGCCCTCTGTAAACAGCTAATTTAAATCTTGTGTAATATTTTGTATTTATAGAAATGTTAAAAGTTATTCTAGATATGTTTCTTGCAAATCAGTCACTGAACAGGTGACATAGTCTTGGTGGAAAGCGAAAGTTTTCAGACTTGACTGTATTAGATGATATTGTTATTGTAAAACATAGCCCTTTATAATACTTGTTAGTATTGTGTTATAACGATCCCAGTTGCTGGTTCCCCATTGGTCTAACATAGCAAAAGCAATTCCAAATTAACTTCAGACAGGGTTAGTAAGATTGACCAATGAGAGTTTTTCTTAATATAAGGCTCCAATTTCATACACAGTTCCGTTATTCGTCCATTGTAAAGAATTTATATTTTTCTCTTTTTCAACAGTACATCCATCAGATTGCCAAATCTGCATTCTCTATGAAATTGGGCCTAACCCAATAACCTAAATCATGTAGCACTTTCTAATGTAATAAAACACCTCCCAAAGCCATTCACAGGTACAATATTAAACAAATGACACTGAATGACATAAGCAGGTATGTGACCTAAAACTTGATCAAAGAGATAAGTTTTAAGATCGGAGAAAATAGCAACAGGAATAGGCCATTCAGTCCATTTAGCCCTCCTGTGCCATTCAGTAAGATCATGGCTGAACTAATTATGGCATCAACTCAACCACTCAACTTTTTCTAACAAGATAATATCTTCATCCCTGGAATCAGCACAGTGAGCTTTCACTGAACTTTTTTCCAATGTGAGTATATCCTACCTTATGTTAGGTGACCAGAACTGTATGTCATACTCCAGGTGCACTCTCTCCAAATGACTTGCACATTTGTAGCAAGGAATCTCTACTTTTATAGTTGGTCTGCATTACAATAAAGACCAACATTCCAGTTGGGGTCCAAATGACTTGCTGTATTTTCATTGTAATGTGATTCCTGTACGAGGACACCCAGATAAATTTGTATAGCAACATGCCACAGTCTCCTTCCAGATCAATAACATTCTGCCTTTTCTATCTTTCCTGGCAAAATCAGCAACTTCGTATATTCCCATTATTACTCTTTCTGCCCAACTTAAACCTGGTCACTCAGCCTACCTATATCCCTTTACAAACTCTTTTGCATCCTCACAAATTGCTTAGTTACCCATCTTTGTATTATTGCAAATTTGACTAAAATACAGTCAACGCTTTCACCCAAGTTTTTGAGTTAGATTATAAGTAGTTGACACCTTAGCCCTGATCCCTGTGGCACTTCACTAGTTGCAGTTTATGAACCTGAAAATGACTAATTGATCCTGATTCCATTTCCAATTAGTTAGATAGACCTATTTCCCTGCTAATATCACCCCAACACCGTGCAAATGTATGTTTATGCAGTAGTTTTTTATAAGACATCTTTTTGATGGCCTCTTAAAATCCAAATACATGTCTACTAGTTCCTCATTATCCACCTTGCTTGTTACGTCTGAAAGATTATCATAAAGGATCAAAGTGTGATAGAAATGTGGAATAGTTTAGAGAGGGAATTCTAAAGCTTAGGGCCAGGCAACTAAAGACATGGTCACCAATTGTGGGCCTAATTTAAATAAAGGGTGTTTAAATGTCAGAATTAGAAGAGAGCAGGTTTCCTGGAGAGTTGTAAAGCTAGAGAAGATTACTGTCATAGACAGGCATGAGGCCTTGGAGGGATTTACAAATCAGATGAGAATTTTAAAATTGAAGCATGGCTTAACCAGAAGGCAGTGAATGTCCATGGGTATAGCTGAACAGGGCTTCAATATGGGCAGGAGACATTTGGATTACATGAGTAGGTGATGGAGAAGCTGATAGGGTTGTGTTGCAGTCATCAACCCCAGTTGGATGAGATTTTCAATGGCAGATGAGCTGAGGCAGTGGTATAGTTTGGCAATGTTTTACAATCTCATTTCTGGATCAAGTACACCAATTGTGTAAAGAGTCTGGTTCAGCCTCAAACTGTTGCCAGACAATGGGATGAAGTTGGTGCTTACAGAACAGGGTTTGTAGTTGGGTTTATAGTCATATTCTTTGTTCTATGCACTATTTAGCAGGCAGAAATTTCTGCTCATGAAGCATAGGATGTCAGATAAGCATATAGATGGTGTAGAAATATTGCAGGACTTGAGTCTGATATGCCTAAGACAAGAACATTTTTCCAAATTGACATATGCCATGAGAATAGCTCTCCCACACTGATGAACAAGAAGGAACAAATGCCTTATTTTAGAGATGATCCCTATTAATCCTCTAGCTTGGTCTCTCAAAGTTTAACTCATTCTGTCCTATATTTTTAAAGCTCTGGAACTTATGCTTCTGTCTGCAACATTCCAAACACTCAGGCTTGTGTTTTTACTTCATGAAGTATGTTACTTTGTATGTTCTCCAAAGTTTGTGGGGCAAGATTTTAATGAATCAAATAAACACATTCACTTGCACTAAGTTAATATTAGGCCTGTACATGGTGGATATTAAGGCTTTTTCCTTGACTTCTCAGCCAAATTATACGCAAAGTGCATTTTCCAGTAATGCTGAATTTTATCTTGATCATAATCTCAAATATTCCTTCTCTAAGTAAATGCCTCATTTGGATAAATGCATGCCTGCGGACAATCTGCTGTTCTGGTGCTGAGGTGAAGGACTTCAACCACATGCTCTCACTGTGAATATAAAAGCCATCTCTTGTGTTCCGGCACACAAAAAGAGTAACACTCTTGACTGCTGTTCAGTGACTCTGTCTGAAGTGGCTCTCTGGTGTCGTTAGTGTCACTTTCAGCTGGGATGTTTGTCATCGTCAAATAGCCTGCCCACATTCTGCATTCATAGAACTGAGCTGAAAACTATTAGCACCTTCAGGGGACGGAAAGTTCAAATGGAGATAAAATTAGTTTGAGACCTGTTGTTATAATTCTGGTTATAGATTTAATAGAATTTATCAATCAATTTATTTCAATTTATATCTGCTTTATGCCATTTCCTACATCTCAATTTTATTTGTTTCATTTCTGTATCTGTGGCAGGGTAAGATTTCTTCTAACTATTATTTGTCAATTTTGTAAATACATTTTGTGAAGAGCCCAATTGATGTGTCTGTGAAGGTTGTCCTTTCATGACATTTTCTCCATTGCAAACATGGCTAATGACATTTTAACATATCCTCCTCTTTCCAGTTCCATGAAAGTAGGTCTAAACTGTCATGAGGATGGTATAGTGGCTACAATTAGAAATGGATCAGCTGTGTGAGTGGATGAAATTTTTTGGCAGATTGTGGATAATGTGGTAAATGTGAACTTTGTTGAGGGTAGGGGAGAATTCGGCATGTCAGTAGTGATTCAGGAGGGTCAGTCTAGTTAGAGCTCACTTTAATCCTTCTAAATTGTTTTCCTGGCTATCTATCCAAGTAAATCTGTCTGAACATTCCATAGTCTCTGATTCTATCTCAGAGTTGGGAATCATTTCTGAGGGGTGGCATGCACTGCTTCCTCACAGCACCAGGGACATGGGCTCAATTCCAGCCTCAATTGACTGTGCTCAGTTTGCATGTTACCCCATGTCAGCGAGGGTTTCCTCCAACTGTTCCAATTTCCTCGCACAGTCCAAAGATGTGCTGGTTCGATGGGCTGGCCATAGTGTCCAGGAATGAGCAGGCAGGATGGATTTGCTGTGGGAAATGTGGGGTACAGGGATAAGATGGGGTCGGGGGGATCTGCATGGGATGTTCTTAAGAGAGTCAGCATGAAAACACTGGGCTGAATGGCCTGCTTCCACACTGTGGAAGCATCAGTGGTTCCAGCTGCTGTGGAATTGCTGAGGATTCTCAGATTGTCGGAAAGAGGATGAGGATTTCTTTTTAAAAGATAATTTAAGGCTTTAAAAAGTACTGAGGTTAATTCAGTCAGTAAATTTAACATTTTCAGCTAGAAATTTTTGATATTTCAGGAAATGTAACATCATATGGATCTTAGACTTTTCAGTTTAGAATCAATGACAAACTTTGGAGTTTGTTTTGATTTCATTGTTTTACTTGGTTACTCCATTCCAGCTTTATTATTGATGAATCCAGGTGAATAAATATCCAGGTGGAACAATTGGTATCCAATATGGAGAAATGAACGAAGAGGCTTTGAGGGGCAAAAAAGGATGAAGAACTGTGGGTGCTGGAAATCAGAAACAAAAAGAATTTGTTGGAAAAACGCAGCAACTATGGAGAGAGGGCAAAGTTAAAATTTCAGGTCCAGTGACCCTTCTTTAAAACTGTTTTGTTTCTGCAATTTCTGTTTTGTTTGTGTAAGAGAATTTGAGTATCCAAAAATCTACATGACAAAGTTTAAATTATTTGAAGCTATTTGCATATAATTAATGCATGAAGTAAAACTGAGATGGCTGAAGTTTTGGAATAGATTTGCATTGATGGCTGAGCCAAATTCATCTCATTTTAGCTGAATGAGCTGTGGAGGATACTATGTTGTTGGACACCACATGCACTAATTTATTGCAAATGGAGAAGAAGTGGGGTAATGTGAGAGTCTGACCCGAATGCACCCATTGATCTTCAGTCAATGCACCTTCTGATATTGTTTTGAGATTTTCTGATCAGAAATATCTGAGGTCTAAGACTGAGTTAGTGAATCTCATCTAGAACAGCATTGCTTGAATTGTTCACATCTCAGGTTTGACTGTGAAACCACTACCTGTAGTAAAATAGTCTGCTGACACTCAGTTTGCATATGCTAAATAATCATGTTGGAGGAGTTGAACAGTTGACAATAATTTCTGAACTTGAACCCAAACAATCAACCTTAAACACTTCAGGAGGGAGGGTGGGTGGTCGGTCTGAATAAAATTATAGTTAACAAAAATGCTTGAACCTGGTTTCATATAATCTGTTGTTATTTCCTGCGTGTAATTAGTTGTGTATCCAGTGTGATTTCTGAGGTTATTTTCTTCACATGTTATTTTGCACATCTTTGTCAGATTTTCTCTTTGTAATTTATTTTGGAAAATTTCTACAGCAATTTTGGAGTAGCCCAACCATGAGCAAGCTGAGGCCAGTGGGGATCTATAGTTGTTATAGTGGTTCTATAGTAAGGTAATAGGCTGAATGTATCTGTTTCTTTGCCAGTGTGTGTTCAAGTGGATTTCATCGTGCTGCTCTGCCATGACCAATATCGGCCTTTCTCACCCAATCTCCTACTTTTCATTGCAGTAATTATGTGCCAGACCTTTTCGGTGCCCATTCCTCGGAATCATGAAGCTGAAGAGGTGGAAGTACTCATTGTAGCTGGGATTTTTCAACTTCACACCACTGTTGCCAAGTTTAAACCCCAGCTACTTCAGATGCTTAAAGCCAGGAGCTGCTCTTCACCCTCTGGTGCTCCACTGTCATCACCAAGAAATAGCCCAGAAAATCAAAGTTCACCCATAGTGACTCGGAGGGCTGGTGGAAAGGAGGGCAATGCTTTTTCATGTTGACTGCCAAAGCAGACCATATCGCCCTGAGCTACTGGCCTGGGGGACTGCAGTGTCCTAGGGGAAATGCAGTAGTGCATGGAGTTGCTGAATAATCTGATGCCATAAGACTCAATGCCAACATCTGCTGCCTGCAACCCCACACTCTCAGGGTTACTAGTCCCTCAAGCTCTGTCATTGCACACATAACACACCAAGGCACATGCACTAAAACTCTCACTATTACACACACACATTACATCATCAATCACCCATTGTCCCAAATTACTAACCTTCCTGCACTCTGTTTCCTACTCACTCATAGTGGAACACCTCACCTCATCACTATCATCGAAACTGCTCTTCCATCCACTACCATCAAAAACAGTTCCCCCTGCCCCCACCCTCCCCACCTTCACTTTGTCTCATTTCAGGAAAGATTGGTGCAGCTTCCCACCTGCCCCTCCCCCACCTCCAAGGACCCATATTAGTACAGCAGCCTAACTGAAGTTCCTTCAATGCCCAGGTTGATCTGTAGGATTTACCAAGGGCCCACCCTGTGTGCTAGAATTGGTTGAGCCCTTTAACTGGGGTGGTAACCCCTAACTGACCATATTCCCCTCCTTGTTGTCACTAAGAACTGGTCCCTTTTGACTCTCTCACATGGCCATTTAGTGCATTTGTTACATAAGCTGGAGCTTGCTTTGTGTGTGCGTAACATTGACACTGATGGTTCAGTCCAGCTGTATGCTCAACCCTTGGACTGCTCAATGCACCAAACAGTGACAGGCTGTCCCCTCTCCCTGCGCTACCAAAAACATTGCAAGCCTCCGAGGCTGGCAGCATCCAAGTTAGTACAAAGTGAGTGAGCTTTAGGAAAGTGAGGTTAGAGTTTTAAGGTGCATTCTGTGTAAATGCATGAGATGATTGTGTGCTGTGCTCAAAGTGACCTGGCAGAAGCGCAGGTTGCAGTGTCCATGAACTTGAAAGTAAAGGGCTGAAGTGATGTGTGAGTTGATACAAAAGCAGCCATGATGATATGGTAAGATAACAAGGTGTGGAGCTAGATGAACGCAGCAGGCCAAGCAGCATCTTAGGAGCAGGAAAGATGACGTTTTGGGCCTGGACCCAGGATTCTCCAGCATCTGCAGTTCCTATTATCTATGATGATGTGGTGAGGCTGCTGATTTGACATTGCTCACTGCAGGGGGGCAGAGTGAAAGAACACTGAACTGTGGGGCATGCAGAGATGTTGCAAAGCTAGAATTGTCTGTTAGCCCAAAAGAGCATGGAGTGAACTGCTACTACCAGGTAACTGCTTTGTCTTTCACACTGAGAATTGGCGCCACCTGGTTCCTCGGTGAAGGAAGAGGAGAATTGGGAGCTGTATGTTAATGAAGTCTATTTATTGAATAATCAGATGTAAATACATGGAAAGAAGGTGCCAGTGCTAATTAGTGAGATTCTGAACTTGTCAATTAAACCTTAAAGAGAACATCAGACATTTTCTTTCCTTAATGTCAAGAATCTGATTTTTTCCATTCTTGATGTATTTCGTGACTTTCTTGCCATTTTCCACATCACTCAAGGGAATGGAAAATTCCACCCATAGTGTCTTTAAGAACTTGTTGTTTTTAAAAAAAAGTTTGCTTGACACTTGCATAGATACTAGAAAAAAATAACTATAACAATACAGAACTATTTCCCTCCTGTCCTCATGACTGATGATTAAGAGTTGAAAATTCATGCTTTGGTACATCAAAATGCTTTTCTGAAAGACCATGTTTCACACTTAATCATGTTTTATGGTTTCATTCTGTTTCATGGTTTTACTTTTAGGGCTTATTACTTCTAAAATTCACCAAAACACAGCAAATTAAAATGTAAAGTTTTCTATTTCAATTAAAATAACATATGAGATGTTGGGGCAAAATTGCACAGCTGTTAACAATGTGTGATTACGCATCCCATTCAAGGTGGTGTGAGCAGCAAAGTAAATGCTTGATCATTGCCAGGATTGTGTAGGGTATAGTCAATGCTGCATTGCTGAGTAGTTGCATGTCTCAACACTGAGCTGAAGTCGTTAAAGGTTAGCCAGAGTAAAAGCTGACTTATACAGCTTAAAGGCAGTCTACACCTCCAAGATTTCAGAAACAGTGACTTTGGAAAAGTCACATTCATAGATGAGGGCCATACTAAAACAGGAGCAATGGAGGAAAAAGATGTTGTATTCACTGGGACTCAGAAGCTTTATGAGATAAATGCAATAAAGGGAGTGTGGCCATAATGGCTGTGGATGTCAATATCAGGAATGAAGATCTGAGGACTTGGATGAGCTGCCGCAAAATGCCTCCCAGAAATTGTCATGGTCAGTGAATTAACCTTCAAATACTCTTTCCCACTGACTGTGCCATTAACTTCAAACAATGCTTCATGCACCGTAACTACACCACTCACCTTCCAAGAAACACAATCAGTCAGGCCTGTTGCCTCACATTCATCATTTCACATATTTGAGCGTACATGATGAGATAGTGGGGCATGAGGCCGGAAGCCATCCAAGTCTAACCAGCACCTAAATACTGAACTTTCTGACTTTGACAATCCATTCCTGATAGTGTCACAATCACACACGATGCATCAGCTAAAGCAGTTGAATGGATTGCTAATCCTTACATTGAACTATTACTGCTTCCCTAGCCACACAGAGAAAATAAAGGATAGGAGGAAAGCCAGTTCCCAGAGGGTCAGTCTGCCTTTACGATCTGCTGCAGGGTATTCAGATGAGAACTTTGATATGGCTGACTACAGAAGAAGGCTGATGGTACTTACAATAAAATGCTTGGTACATTGAGTGCAGACTTTCCAGCAGGAATGCCAATGTTAAGGAGTATGGAGGATACAGCAGCAACTATGCAAAGGGCCTTACGGAGTTTGGAGCCTGCCCTCTCCAGCATGAGTAGGGCCAAACGCTATTAGTACGTTTGTGAGCCTGACCATGGTGAAAGTTATGCTGGTCAATGTCTCAGCTTCATTGTGAAACAAGCAGAAGCCACTCAACTCTGACGTCAAATATGCAATATTGGCTGCCCTCCCTGAAAGCTCAGACAACTATTGTCATTTCTGTGGGTTGCAGTGCCACAGCAGTCCTGCAATTTGTCTGTCTTCCAGTAAATTACAAAGGTTTTCTAAGATGCTGTCCCAGTGAAGAAGCATTGGATCCATGAAGCACAAATCTGCTACCCTTATTTGGGATGGTAGCATCCATGCTCCCACTCCTGCCATTTGCTGTTTGCTCGACAGCTAGCCAGCCCAGACTGCTGTTGCCCATGCAGAGATAACGTGGTTCATGTCTGAGCCTTCAAGATGCCAGTATTTTGAAGTCATCCTACAAGGCTATCAATAGTGCCCATCACCGAAAGCCAGCAGTTTCCCAGCAGCCATGCTACAGCTGTTAGGGTATCAATGCAGAGAAGCACTAGCACATTCAATGGCACTTGTAAGACAGGTGCAAAGGGAATGCAAAAGGGTGATAACATTTGTTGGTAATATGTCATGGTTCATTTTAAGAATTTTGTTGAACAGTTTATTTTGTGTTTCTTTCACTTTTGTGTTTATTGGTAAGCAGACAGTGTAATGGTCAGTGATAGAGTGAAAGTGTTTCACTGAATGGAGCAACTGGGGTTGCTTATTGGTGTAATGGTGTGAGTTGATCACAAGCAGAGCCCATCTCTGCATGAAACCTCTTTCCCTCCACTTTGTTGTCCTCCTCCACTTCTCATCATTCTAAATGTCCTTTGGTGAAGGACCTTGCTGTCCTTATCTGGTCTGGTCTACATGTGACTGCAGAGCCATGGAGATGTGGTTGACTCTTAACTGCCCCCTGGAAAATTTAAGATGAGCAATAAATGCAGACCTAATCAGCGATGCCCACGTCCTATGAATGAATTAGAAAAGGTGGTAAGGCATGGCCACTGCCTCATGTTGGGGCAATCTGCAGCAAATCATTATGAATCCTATCATCCCTCATGGGCTACACAACTCACAACAGCTCAGCAAGCAGAATCTTTGACATTGTGAGGCAATGGTCTAATCGATCACATTACGTGGACCAAAGTCTCACAACACCGGGTTATACTCCAAAGGTTTATTTGAAGACACAAGCTTTCAGAGTCCCGCTGCTTCTTCAGGTGTCAGTGAGTGAGGCTCTGAAAGCTTGTGTTTTCAAATAAACCTGTTGGGCTACAACCTGGCATCATGTGACTTCTGACCTTGTTCACCCCAGTCCAACACCGGCACCCCCACATCATGATTACATGAATGAACATTGCTATCATTAACCTAAGCATAATGTACACCAGAACCCTTAGCCATGTGATCATTCTATCATTTGTGATCCATAGCCATCCTGTGGGTTGTTGTCTGCCAGCCAACATGAAGATGACAAAACAGACTGTGGCAGAATTAAATCCTCAGGACTGCTGCTAGGATACCAGACATTGATGCTCATGCTTCCCAGCCGATAGTCACAACAGTTTAATGTTGAACAAGTGAAATCCCTTACGTCTTTGGGACATCTCAGAGTTGACATGTAGTATCTGCAGAATGATCAATTTGCACTGTGGGGGTCTGCAATCCTCATACATTCATGTCATCACTGTCTACGTGTCTCTGGCAAGAAAAAAAATGAAATGCACCTAGCTCTCACTCAATGTCTTTGTGGCAGTGATTGGAATTCTGCAAACTGTGTAAATATCTTCAGTAGCAGTCAGGAAAGAGTCTGATGCAGAGGTTTGTGGCCTCTAACAATGCGGTCATTACCCTCCTTGAGGTTGCAATAGCAGTTACAGCACATGATGACAGATTTCAGCAAAGATGTCCTTATTGACATCTCTCTCGCTGTTCGACACTGAGCTTCAAATAAGAGAACCATCTTGTGAACACCTGCAGCTATTTAATAATCACCTCCTTAGAGTTAAAGTGCAGTTTTTTTTTCTTTTAAGGTCTTCTGTTGTGATTTTCTTGAGGCCAACTGTTTGATCCTTTTCATTCTTGTTAATTTATGAGATGCTTTAGTCATACAGTAACAACATTTTCTCTACTGGAGTTAACAAAGAGACCTGGGAGTGCAAGTTCATTGTTCCTCAAAAGTGGAGTCTCAGGTAGACAGGATAGTGAAGAAGGCATTTGGTACGCTTACCTTTATTGGTCAGTACATTGAGTAAAGGAGTTGGGAGGTCATGTTCCGTCTGTACAGGACATTGGTTAGGCAACTTTTGGAATAATGTGTGCAATTCTGGTCTCCCTCCTATAGGAAAGATGTTGTGAAATTGTAAGAATGAAGAAGAAAAAACAAAGAAAATTACACCTCAAGAACAGGCCCTTTGGCCCTCCAAGCCTGTGCTGATCCAGATCCTTTATCTAAACCTATCACCTATTTTCCAAGGATTTGAATCCCTCTGCTCCCTGCCCTTTCATGTGTCTGTCCAGATGTATCTTAAATGACACTATTGTGCCCACCTCTACCACCTCCACTGGCAACACGTTCCAGGCGCCCACCACCCTCTGCGTAAATAACTTTCCACTCATATCTCCCTTAAACTTTTCCCCTCTCACCTTGAAATCATGACCCCTGGTAATTGAGTCCCCCACTCTGGGGAAAAAGCTTCTTGCTATCCAGCCTGTCTATACCTCTCATGATTTTGTAGACCTCAATCAGGTCCCCCCCTCAACCTCTGTCTTTCTAACGTAAATAATCCTAATCTACTCAACCTCTCTTCATAGCTAGCGCCCTCCATACCGGGCAACATCCTGGTGAACCTCCTCTGCACCCTCTCCAAAGCATCAAATCCTTTTGGTAATGTGGTGACCAGAACTGTACACAGTACTCCAAATGTGGCCAAACCAAAGTCCTATACAACTGTAACATGACCTGCCAACCTTTGTACTCAATACCTCGTCCAATGAATGCCATATGCCTTCTTGACCAATCCATCCACTTGCATCGCTATCTTCAGGGTACAATGGACCTGAATGGACCAGGGTTGGAGGGTTTGAACTATATGGAGAGGGTGAATAGGCTGGGGTTATTTTCCCTGGAGTGGCAGAGGCTGAGGGGTGACCCTATAGAGGTTTATAAAATCATGAGGGGCATGGGTAGGTAAATAGGCAAAGCCTTTTTCCTGGGTTCGGGGAACCCAAGACTAGAGGGCATAGGTTTAAGGTGAGAGGGGAAAGATATAAAAGGGACATTGGGGGAACGTTTTCACACAGAGGGTGGTGTGTGTATAGAATGAGCTGGCAGAGGAAGTGGTGGAGGCTGGTACAATTACAACATTTAAAAGGCACCTGGATGGGCCTATGAATAGGAAGCATTTAGAAGGATATGAGCCAAATGTTGGCAAAGGGGACTAGATTTACAGAGGATATCTGGTTGGCATAGACGAATTGGACTGAAAGGCCAGTTTCTGTGCTATATAACTTTGGGGGAATTTGGAGAATGTCAGAATCAGAATCATCAAAATCTTCAATAATGTTCAGCTATCTATTAATTTTAATGCTACAACACACAGGGAAGGCATTAATTTCCTAGATATGATGATATTTAAATTAGCAGAAGAGAACAGACAAAAGTAAGCAACAGAAGATATTTTCAAAATAACTGACAGATACTTCTACACGCACACACATCCATCACCAAAAATATACCTTCCATATTGTTGAGGTCGCAGCTAAAGCCCTTCTATCATGTTTTCAAAGCTGAAATATCTCAAATCTTAATTTCAGACTTAGATCTGTCTCTCTCTGTCTTTCTCTCTCTGTCTATATCAACCAACCCTCGACCCACACTCCCAACCCCACCTCACAGCCTTCTGGTCCCTCATCCAGCCACCCTCAAGTCTGTCCAATTTGCTGGCCTTTCTCCTGTCTGAGCCCCTTCCCACACCCAGCCTCGTGAAAAAGGCAACGAGCTCACAGCCTCAGATGGATATTTCCCCCGGTGACCCTCTCACTGCTACCATTTATGTCCTTAACTGCTTGCTGCTCCTTCAATCACAGTTTCACTACTTCGTTTGCTGAGAACCTTACAAATAAGCAATTGCCCATGCTCTTGAGCAATGTGGGGTCCTTCAGGATTTCACCTTCTGTCCCTGTGGATTTTAACTGTCAATGAGAGTACTGCTCTCCTATTTACCTTCCAATCTGGCAGATGATTGCCTCCATCCACTTTCCCAGTTATACCGCATTCTGAGAGATCACTGTTACACTACCCTCTTCTAGGGGAGTCAGTTGGTTTGTTCAGAAAACTTTACAAGCCCTTCTGTACCTCTCGCAACACTCCTTGGAGGCTTCAGTAACTTTAAAGAACTCTAGGACACCTGTATACAGTCATGCCAGCTGCTAGTGGAAATAGACTAGCAACTAACTTGAAGGTAGCTACTGATGCTTTAAATAATGCTGGTGGACATTTGCTGTTTGTGTGGTTAACCATTTGAGATTAACTGAGTGGTTTAACTGGAGCATTGAGATGCAAAATAACAACACTGCCACGAAATGAGTATTAAGTGCTGTCCAGCACCACAATGTGCCTACTCTGCAGACATCCATTCGACTTTCATTGAATTTATGGTACCCCCTGCACCAATGATGTGAGACATGCTTGATACCACAGAAATGTGCTGTGGACACTATTTTGCATGTTAAATGGCTTTTATGACCTCAAATTTGGTACTATACGATGAGTGTTGCATCCTATGAATCAGAAAACATTTTTTTCGCTTTCATGCTTCATGACAGCAGGTTACCCAACCTAACATAGACTCATGACAATGTGCAATTGTAGCATTTTACCTCAACTATTTGCAATCTGAAACAATGACTTGGATTATGATCTAAATTTTACTGATGACACCATCATCAGGGAAGAAAATAAGTTGTCAAGAGATTAGAACCTGCAAAGGGATATAGATAGGTTAAAACAGTGTGCAAATAATTGGAAAATTGAGTATAATGGGGGCAAGAATGAACTTGCACATCTTGGCAGGAAGCATAGAAAAGCAGCATATTATTCAAATAGGACATGATTGCAGAATTTGGAGGTACAAAGGGATATGGATGTCCTAGTAAATGAATTACAAAAGTATGGCAAGTAATCAGGGAGGCAAGTGGAATGTTGATGTTTTTGCAAGAGAATAGAATATGCGAATGGGATAAAAACTGAAAAAAAGCTGCGGACGCTGTAAATCAGAAAGAAAAACAAATTACTGGAAAAGCGGCAATAGGAGCTGCAGGTGCAGGAGAATCTGAGATAAGAAGGTGTGGAGCTGGGTAAACACAGCAGGCCAAGCAGCATCAGAGGAGCAGGAAAGCTGACCTTTCAGGCCTAGACCCTTCTGATGAAGCTTAAGTCAGCCTTGACCTCTGATGAAGGGTCTAGGCCTGAAACGACAGCTTTCCTGCTCCTGAGATGCTGCTTGGCCTGCTGATTTTCTCTCTACAGATGCTGACAGACCTTTTGTGTTTTTCTAGCAATTTGAGGTTGGTGAGATCTCATCTCGAGTACTAGGTATGATTTTTGTTTGCTTATTTATAAAAGTGTATAATTGTGTTAGCAATTCAGAGAAGGTTGATTCAGCTATTGCTGGGGTAACTGAGGGGAGATTGAAAATGTTAAAGAGTGAGGGGTGATTGTATTGAAGCATAGAACCCCCTGAGTGCCTGTGTCTCTCCTTGTGAGAGAGAGTGAAATAAGAAGAAAGTTCTTATTTTAAAGACACAAATAGGGAGGTTTTTTTTCAGTCATGGAATTATGTTGTTAGACTTCACTTTTCTTTTGGAAATGATACTAAGCCATTACATTTATTCAAGGCTGACTTAAGCTTTTGCTAGAGAAGAGAACTGAGGGTCTTGTGGTAGACAGGACCACAAGTAGATCAACCATGAATGTTTGCAGCCGGCTCAAAAGGCCAAATTCCTGTTCCTAACTGATCTTTATCACTCCCTATCAATAAGTTGTACATTTAATTTTTAAAAATGGCAATATCACTAACTTGATTTTTCAACCAAATTAATGATTTACCAAATGTCCTTCTAAGCTTTGTAGAGTCAACAGGTAAATCAAGAAATTAGAATGGGATCTGATCATCCACTTAATTTGAACCGGTGTCTAAAAATGTCACTACCCTGTCAGAGTTTCCATCACTGCAATCTCTGTGCTCTATAAAACATGCCAGACGTAGTAATGCTGGTTATTTTCCTGATGTGAAAACTAATTTACTACTGTGAAGAAAGTAGCCCTACTGGAAATGAACCCTATCAAAGAAGAGTCCCAACCTGAAACGTCAACTTTCCTGTTCCTCTGATGCTACCTGGCCTGCTGTGTTCCTCCAGCTCAACACTGTGTTATCTCTGACTCCAGCATCTGCAGTTCTTACTATCCCTGTTTTCGAATGTTCGGTTTTCTAGTTGGTCTTGCTGGCACATACTGAAGGGTATTTGCATTTTAGAATTTCTACCTTTTCCTACCAAACAGTTGTATGTTATTGATACAATTAGCTACCCATTTGATAGTGATAATGGGAACTGCAGATGCTGGAAAATCCAAGGTAATAAAATGTGAGGCTGGATGAACACAGCAGGCCCAGCAGCATCTCAGGAGCACAAAAGCTGACGTTTCGGGCCTAGAGGGTCTAGGCCCGAAACGTCAGCTTTTGTGCTCCTGAGATGCTGCTGGGCCTGCTGTGTTCATCCAGCCTCACATTTTATTATCTTAGCTACCCATTTGAATTGTTTTTACTCAGATATTGCAACTGTAATGACAAGAGGTCAGAGTCAGGTTTTTGGAGTTAAGAAAACAAAAATGAAGTGCCAATTGTTTTAATTCCATTGTCATTCTGCTCGTGTAACCTTACCTTCTTCCTGTTAGTTAAACCAACTGCTTCCATTCTAACACAGAGTAGAGCTGGAGGAACACAGCAGGCCAGGCAGCATCAGAGGACCAGGAAAGTTGACATTTTGGTTCGGGACCCTTCTTCAGAAATGGTTTATCTCTGATTCTAGCAACGGCAGTTCTTACTGTCACTTTCATTCTAATCTTTTGTAAATTATATTTTCAAATATGATGGTTTGACAGGATCTTAGACTATCGAGAATTCAAGAGGAATTTGAAATTTAAATCTTAATATTCACATATATTCATGAACAAACAATGAGCAATATTTTTCAAAGACAACTCAACCCAAAATAATTGAGTAATGTGTGGTGTAACCATTGTGTGAATGGGTTCTAATTCCATGCTAATCTCAATACACCAGTAGACCCTATCTCCAGTCTTTCCAGAGATGTGCACTGTTAATTGTTCAGCCTTCCAAAAATTTGTGTTACTGCAGCATTTTGGTGTGTGTATGTTTTTCAATAAGTGATCGTGCTCTTTAAGATGTTTTAAATAATTAGTACAGTTAATCTGACAGTGCCAAATGAAAGTCTGATTCTAGATATTTCCCATTAGGCAAATTCTCATAATGAAAGCAGTGGCCACTGTGCTCATTTCACCTCTCTTTAGGGAATGGGTTGTTTCATTTTACCATGCATCAAAATACCCCACTTCACGTGTAAACTATTCTAAAGCTTTTCAAGTATGTACACTGTTGGGTTGAAACCCCTCCTAATGCCGTGATAATGGCCTTCAGCTTTTTTTTATTGTCGCTGTGGGTCAACATTTGAATGGTTCAGGCCATGCTCCAGCTCGGCGACTTTCAAAGCGTCTCCATATAAAATCGGATGGAAAAGTACGCAGCGATCTCTACACATGACGCAGTATGAGAAATAAAAATCAAAACTAAATAAAAAGCCTGGTTTATTCCCTAGATCTGACCTCGCACAGAAAGACCAACAAACCCAGGTTGGCATGAGGGAACTAAGGTTATGGATTGCAGCTTCGGGATTTTCCACAGCCACGTTCATCTCAACCTGAACTGCACCGAACGCTCTTCTAATAAAATGTCATCGCCTCCCAGCCCCTCACCCAATGGGGTTTATGTTAATTTTCCAATGAATCTACGGAGGGGCCCGACTCGGCTTGGCCCGGCCGACCCTGAAAGCTGAACAAAAGGGTACACGGAACAGAGAGACGCTGGGGCAGTGCAGGGCCCACGCTATTTTCTCCTGCTTTCCATGTCACACAGGGTCAGGTTCAGGGGTTCGCGGCCCGCTGCAGGGGCAGGGACACAGAGACCCCCCCCCTCCCCCACCACCGTCTCTCTCTCTTCTCCCTCACTCACACACACACACACTCGCACATATACACAGCACGTCCCCCCACCTCTCTCTCTCTCTCACACACAATCACACACACACACACACATATCACTCCCTCAGGTCTCTCTCTCACACACGCGCACACACACACACACACACCCTCAGGGTCTCCTCTCTCTCTCTCTCTCAGACACACACGGACACACACACACACCCTCAGGGTCTCCTCTCTCTCTCTCTCAGACACACGCACACACACACATGCACAGAGCACCCCACGTCTCACACATAAACACACACACAGCACCCCATGTCTCACACACACACAGCACCCCACACCTCACACACATAGCACCCTGTGTTTTTTTCTCTCTCACACACACAGACACTCACACACGCACAGAGCACCCTGCATCTCTCTCTCTCTCTCTCTCTCACATACACACACACACACACACACACACACACAGAGGACCCTGCATCTCTCTCTCACACAGACACACACAGCACCCTGTGTCTCACACACATAGCACCCTGTGATTTTTTCTCTCTCACACACACAGACACTCACACACGCACACAGCACCCTGCATCTCTCTCTCTCTCTCTCACATACACACACACACACACAGAGGACCCTGCATCTCTCTCTCTCACACACACACACACAGCACCCTGTGTCTCACACACATAGCACCCTGTGTTTTTTTCTCTCTCTTGCACACACACACAGCATCCTGCGTCTGTCTCTCTCACACACACAGTACCCTGCATCTCTCTCTCTCTCACACACACACACACACACAGCACCCTGTGTCTCACACACATAGCACCCTGTGTTTTTTTCTCTCTCTTGCACACACACACACAGCATCCTGGGTCTCACACATACACACACACACACACACAAACAGAGCACCCCAGTCTCTCTCTCTCTGTCTCACACACAGCACCCCGGGTGTCTCTCTGTCTCTCACACGCAAACACACACACACACACACGCGCACACACACAGCGCACCCCGTGTCTCTCTCACACAAGCACACAGCACCCTGGGTCTCTCTCTCATGCACAAACGCACACACACACATAGCACCCTGTGTTTCTCTCTCTCTCACACACAGCACCCTCTGGGGTCACATGGCAGCCTGTTGCAGCAACAGGGACACACGCACAGCACCTCCCGCCCTCCCCACCCGCCCCTCCCCGCCGTCACACACACACACACACACACACACCCCTCCCGTCACACCGCGGCCCTCTGCAGGGCTAAGTGGACACATACAGATGTGTCCCTGAGGCAGGCGGCACTCTGTGGGTATCAGGATGGGAGAGGGGGTTGGATGGGTGTGGGGAGGAGGGGTGATGCGGGATATGTAAGTCCTCCCCACCCCCCACCCCCGGCCCTGGATGCTCCGCCCGTGCCTTAGAGTGGGACATTGCACTGGTTCCTTTTTTGGGGGAAAGGCGAGATTTCTGGAAGTGGGGAAAGGACGGGTCACATTCGGCTTGGAGCCCGGCCTCACCAAAAGCTGTGGCCCCGAGGCTAGTCCCGCTCCCGGCTCGGTATTGACCCATCGCCCGCCCCCATTCGGGGTCTTTGTCCTGCAGCAGTGTGTAACTGGAATGCTGCTTTTTTTTAGAGAAAAGCGAAATACATGACGCAGTGTTGTTTTTATACAAAATGCCGGCGCAATGTTCCCATTTGTCGCTGTTTGAGATCCAGCCCGTTACACAGCGTTTGCACAGAAACAATGGGAATCAGCCGCCAACCTCAGTGAAAATGGACATTGTTATTTATGGCCATGGGGAGAATTTGATAGCGCCTCTTTCTCAGCTTCAACTGTCAAAATGTAACGGGCCAAGTGCCCTTTCAGGGGACTTCTCCTTGGGTTAATCCTGTGTGAACGGTGTAACGTTGAACGTTTCCAGCTGGAAGCCAGTTTCCAACAGCTGGCCTTGCCCCTGGGTGGGCCTGGGTGATCAATATACAACCGAGAGGAGTCCGTTATCTGCGATAATCACAATCCCATTCTGCTTCCAAATTGATGCCCGATTCTCCGAAAGGAAACGTGGGAATAAGGGATTCTGCGTTTTAACAAAGGTCTCGAACAGGAGTGTCCTTAGTGCGGGTGATTGGCGAATCGAAGGTGCTCTCCTGGTCTCCGGGTGTTTGTAGATCCAACTGTGAACAAAACCGATCGACCATCAAAGTAAATATAAACCAAAAGCCGAGCTGTTTTCTGTCTTTTTCTTCCGCCCCCAGCCCCGTTATGAATCCATTTTTGTGTTTTAAAGGCTTGGAAAAGACCCAAGCTGCAAACCTGAGAGGTTAATGAAAGAACTGCACACCAAACATCCCCGAAGGCATTGCAGCCCATGCTCTACATTACAAACCATTCGGCCCATCCTAACGGGCCGTGCTGCCCAAAAGAGCAATTTGCAGTGACCCTCTTCCCGTAACTCAACACGTTTCTCCTTTTACAAATGACATTTGGCTTTCATTTACAACATAAAGAACTGCGGATGCTGGAAATCGGGAACAGGAAAAGGGATTGCTGGAAAGGCTCAGCAAAACTAACAGCATCTGTGGAGAGAAATCAGAGTGGCTGTTTCGGACGGAATGGATCCTTCCTCAGAAACATTTCATTATAATGGGCTCCAACAAGGTTTTTTTATTTCTAGGTTTTATGTTCGGAAGAAAGGTCACTAGAACCATAACGTTGTTACGAGTTTCACTCTCCACAGATACTGCCAGACCCACTGAGTCTATCCAGCAATTTTTGTTTGTTTTTTTCCAAATATTTTACGTTTCTGTGCTGCATGTTTGCAATGGGGTTTAAACAGACTGCAGTAACTGCATGTTAGTAAAGTCGGTTAATGGATCTGTTCAATATCGTCGCTGTTTACATTGCGCCACCGTAACCGGTAATCCTGTTGCCTGTGGTCAGTAATGTGAGGGGAAAACATTCATGGTTTTTAAATACCCACGCAGAAGTAAAGGAAGATAAAATAAAACCAACAACTACGGGTGCTGGGGCTCTAGAGAAAAACAAAGTGCTGAAGAAACTCAGCAGGTGTGGCAGCCTTTGTGGAGCGAGAAAGCACAGTTAACGTGTCGGGTCCAGTCACCTTTCACCAGAAACTGAAATGACATGAATTATAGAACATAGAACATTACAGCGCAGTACAGGCCCTTCAGCCCTCGATGTTGCACTGACCTGTGAAACCAAACTGAAGCCCATCTAACCTACGCTATTCCATTATTATCCATATGCTTATCCAATGACCACTTAAATGCCCTTAAACTTGGTGAGTCTACTACTGTTGCAGGCAGGGCATTCCACGCCCTTACGCCCTCCGAGTAAAGAACCTACTTCTGACAAATTCTAGCAACAAATGTTTCATAACCTCCACTAGGCAGCTTCAGGCACCTCTTTTGATGTTACCGTTAACGAATTATCCTATATCATTCTTGGGAGTAAGATATGCAATACCTAAACAGATCGATCGATTTATTGGGAGGTTGTACATCGTTAACGGCAACGACATTATCACGCACATTTCTGCTAAGGGAGTAGGTGCACGATAGGAATGCCTTCACGGAAGAAGAGCTGACGGCTTTTTGAGGAAGGAGCAGCGGGTGTTCCTGTCACAGGGACTTGTCTGATGATGCTGCAGTAGACTTCAATGTCTGAACATCGCCCCCTGTTCCTGGTAGCGTCGTTTCACAGTGTAGTTCTTCCCAGCTGACGTGAGAAATCTAACACACAAATCTCACAGTGAACAGTGAGAACACGTCTCACTCCCATCAGCACTGACGTTCTGTACTTTCATTAACTGACACTCAGATCTGCTCCCGGGAGAATCCCATGCAGATGTGACGCTGCATGCATCGGGTTTGCTGGCTAATCTATACATACCGTAATTGTAGAGATTGTTGCTTAGCCGTGCAATGCACATTGAGATCATGTTTTTGCATAAATGCTTTGCTTTCGTTTGGGGCTGTTTCAGACAAATTATAGTCTAAACTACATGTGTGCAGGTTTGACGGAAGCGCGTTACCGGCTGCCTCAATGTGAATTGCCAAGCCAAAAGTTTGCTTTTTCGCGCTGTAAGCACTGTTTAGCTCCCCTGCTGTCCACATCCCGGATTGTACCGAACCTGTAGTGATGTGGCAAAAAAGCGTAATTAAAATTGCATTATCGAAACAATAGAGTGATTCCGAACATGATTAATTGCGTTTTGATAATTTAGATTTTATTTGTCTGAAACCAAACTCTCGAATGTTGAATCAGAAATATTCAACACTGGCATCATGTTCATTATTGCTAGGGCACCAAGCATGCGATATGTTGATGCAGTATTTCTGTTACACCTTTGAAGATACCTGTGTTCACAATCAGAGAAGACATGGTAGGTAATAAGCTAGTGATATTGTACAGATGCTACCCATTCTCTGTTCGCTCGTGTGGTCATTTGAGAAAAGGGGGTGTTATTTGTGTTTGTGCGCTGATTTCTGAAACATTCCTACCCTAGTGTAAACGTATGTACTTACACGCTTTGGTATTTACGAGAACACAAATGATCTGCGGCCAAGTATCACCTACAGTTTGTAAGTTTTAATGAAAACATATGTGACATTTTCAGAATCGTTCACTGTCCTTGCAAACTGCGTTATACAGCACGATTTCATGCTGCTGTATTAAACAAAATCTACTTCAGCAAAACAAATGGAAAGCAGACATTGCAGATAACGAGGAGATAGTAGGGACTGAGATAACAAGGTGTCGAGCTGGATGAACACAGCAGGCCAAGCATCATCAGGGGAGCAGGAAGGCTGACGTTTCGGGCCTAGACCCTTCAGAAGGGTCTTCCATTTCTGAAGAAGGGTGTAGGCCCGAAACGTCAGCTTTCCTGCTCCTCTGATGCTGCTTGGCCTGCTGTGTTCATCCAGGAGCTCTACACCTTTTTATCTCAGATTCTCCAGCATCTGCAGTTCCTACTATCTCTGATAGTAGGGATTGTCCGTGCTGGAGTCTGAGATAACAAGGTGCAGAGCTGGATGAACACAGCACGACAAGCATATCAGAGGAGCAGGAAAGCTGACGTTTCGGGCCTACACCCTTCTTCAGAAATGAAATGATGCCCCTCTTGCAGATAACGAAGTGTCATTCTACATGCAAATTACAATAGGCCTAGAGAAAGGAGTTACACACTAAATAAGGGTCATTTGTTGCACATATACTCTCAGTAAAACTCGCACCCATTGGAATATTAGTTTCTAAAATAAAAATCACATTTTTAAATAAAGCTTCCATACTTGAAAACGTTGGAAATTTCTTCCTAAATATTGTAATAAATGGAGACATAATTCAGTGATGATGCCATACAATGTACTCCCATTTCAGACCTGTACTGAAATGTAGCATCCTAATTCCACGGTCAGAAAAGTAGGAACCTGTTGCTCTTTACAACGATATATTCTTTCAGAGTTTGGTTCATAAACGCCTGCAGCTATAATCTGTTGGATTAAGGGAATGTGTGGAAAGAAGGCTTGTCACCTGGGCGGCGTTTCTTTCATACCCATCTCAAAAAATGCAACTGCGTTACCTTTTGGGAAATCTGTATTTTTACGTTTCCCTAGTAATATGTTAAATAAGGATATTTTAAAATAAAATTATTGAGATCGTTCGCAAGGTACTAAAGGTCACACTTTCTCGATATTATTGATTTCAGGCAAAACGTACAAGAATTCACCTTAAAGCAGTCAGTTTTTGCAATGTTAGCAAGTTATGGAAACGTAGAGTATAAATGGTTGCGAAATTTGTTAATTAATCCTCGGCTCTGTTTATGAGCCACAGATTAGTTATCTTAAAATTTAATGGTGGGAATTAATCACTCGAAACGGAGACAAATCTTCATGTCTGAGGTAATAACAACTGCAGATACTAGAGTCAGAGATAACATAGTGTGAGGTTGATGTTTCGGATCAGGATCCTGCTTCCGAAAAGGCAACTTTCCTGCTCCTCTGATGCTGCCTGGCCTGTTGTGTTCCTCTAGCTCCACACTGTGTTAAATCTCCAAGTCTTAATTGTTATACAAGGTGTAATATTTCAAATTAAATTGAGTTGGTTTTGTATAAGGAAGCGGGAGTGACTTATGGTATCGACATCTTATTGTACTGTTTGCTGTTTCAGATCCTTCAACAGACAAAAGCATCACTTGCGATGAAATTGATTTATCACTTAGGCTCAAGATTCTATATGGTAACTTCATGATTCATGCATTAATTGTAAAATTGGGATTGTTTAAGTGGCCCATTTTAAGATTCGGCCTTCCTAAAAGTGCCGGCAAAAAATATTCTGTCAGCAGGTGAGAAGTCGAAATAGGTGCAAAGGAGAATGATCATCGTGTTGGAGGAGAGTGGCGTGCTGTTAAATCTTCATGCGTGAAGTTTTGGCGGATGGTCAGGATACGGTTACTACATTTCGGCCCCCTGTTTCGAGCTAGGGGTTCATTCTGGAAGCTCAGCAAAGGAGCCTCAAACTTTACTCTAGATTCCACACGTTTACAATAAAAAGGTTACTTTTTCGCAAATTCAAGTCACACTGGGCCGTAAAGATTTGGTGAGCAATTGGAATGTTAAGAGTGATAGTGAAGTATGAGCACATACTGTAACCAAGAGGTGACTTACATTTTGCAGCAGTGTAATTCTGAATCATAGGAATATATTGGACAGGCGCTAGTTTTAGTATGTACAGTCACCAGGCGTCGGCGTGTTTGTTGGAATTGCCAGTGGTTGGATGTTGGGGAGATCTCCATAACAGTGTGTGTGTGTGAGCAGTGTGCGGGCTGTCGGGCTTTAGGACTACACGGAAGCCAGTCTCCGGGAGCCGCTAGCACTCTGCAGTGAAGGGGGGAGAGAGAGAGAGAGAGAGAGACAGGGAGCTGGAGGAGGCCGCGCCGGCGCTGGCACGACGCTGCAAGAAGCAGCAGCAGCCGAGGGAAAAGGTCCAGGCCTGGGCTGGCAACGGGTAATTTACACTCGGATCACTGTTCAACTCATCAGTTAATCAATACCTTTTCCGATTGTCAACTTCCCGAAGGGCGATCGCGAAGCTAGAGGCAGGAGAAGCTGGTGATGTTTTTTTGATTTAATGGGGGCTGAATGGACGGGGAAGTGTGTGTGTGTGTGTGTGTGTGTGTGTGTGTGTGTGTGAGGGGGTGGGGGGGAGAGTGTATGAGAGGTTCCATCCGAGAGAGACAGAGCTCTCTGCAGACCGCTCCTCCTGGACATTTTAACGATTGTTCACTTTCACCGTGAACTTGGGAGATTTCACTGGGGCCAAGACTGGGTTTGCCGATGTCATTGCAGGAGGTGTTAAAAACTGAAAGGTTTTCCTTCAGGCTCATCTTGCCATGTCTGTCTGTGTGTGTGTGTGTGTGTGTGTGAGAGAGAGAGAGAGAGATTCCCCCCCCCCCCCCCAAACCAAAGTCTTGCAGCGGACAGAAATGTAGCTAAGCCTTGGTACGTGTTAGTATTCACTGCAGCTAAGGCTAGTTTATCATCTGAAGCTTGGCTGCATTCCAGACTCCACTTGTACAGCCCCATTGCTCGCTCTCTGATAGCGCCGGCGAACCAAAATGGCATCAAATCCTGCATCAGGGTCGCCGGCTTTGGTCAATTTTGTTTCTTAACTGTGCAACAGTAAGTGATCCCTGGGGAATTAGCTCCTGGAGCATGGGTCGTACCTCTCCCCAACCCCCACCCAACCTGCCCGCAAATCTGGGGTGGGAGGGTCATGCATGGAACTACATGCTCCCACCAGTAATCCATTCAAATCTGTTAAAATGCTGCCTGCCTGTGCTAAACATGTCACTGTTGTATTTTCCGTTTCTCAATGACACTGTGATCTGCAGCATAGAACAGTGGCTGTTACTTAATCAAGTCTCGACATCTTCAGTGTCTCCTGTTTATTGTAGGTATCGGGATTCTGGGATTCCTTAGTTTCAAATGACTTTGAAAGTTGTCACATTGAGGTGGTAGCGGATGATGTTTTTAGCAGTGGTGTATCTGTTGCATTGTAAACCTGAGAATACATCTAATTAAATAACCCAACAGTAATTAACCTTCATAATTGTGGCACATTAATAATTTTGAGGATGTCACGTTGTGAATACATCTCTTACGTGGTTATTTGTAGTGAAGGTTAACCTGAAGTTTAAAGACAGCAGACGCCATGTTAGCGAGCTATTCCCAATGATTCTGAATAAAGGAGGGGGGTGTTAGCAATGGAAGGCTCCAGAAAATTTCTCTCACTGCCAAGTACAACATCACACATGGCAGTTCATGGAGGATTTTCCATAGCAACAGGTGCTCAGTCCCTTATTTTGACGGGGCGTTATTTTTTTTCCCTTCTCCATCGTTAGCATCAGTGCAGGACTGATGTACAGTCATCAGCCCTGGTTCAGTCAGACTGGCTGAGCTCACCGTTTCTGAATCAAAACACAGGGCAAAGCTCAGAATTCTCCATCCAAACACAGCCCGCACATTTCGGGGGAAAAGGGCACATTGTCGATCCTTTATTTTGCAAGATGCAAATAACGTACGGAAATATCTCCGAACGCTGAAAGATACGGTTTCCCCCATTCAGTTACCATGTATCTATTTTGTTTACATCAGACGTGGAACCTGCAGCCCGCGGTGGGACCCACATTCTGGTTATTCTTTTCTATTGCACGGATCAACACAGGCACTAAAAAAAAGGCGAATCTCTTTACAGAACATTTTAATCCAGTAATGTAATACCTAACACACGATATGATAGGGACATCGGATATTTCAAAGGGAACTGGAAATATCACTCGAATTTGTTATAGATCCAATCGTTTCCACATGTGGGAAGACAGAAAGAAAGAGGTTTAAAGGAAAATATTGGACGGGGGTTTGATGCCAGTGAGGTAGATGGAAAACAGGGGGATTTTAGCTGTTAGAGATGGTGCTGACAACGCTAGATGAAGATGACAAGGCTGGGGGGAGAATGCTGAGCGAGCAGAACTTGGAAATGAAACGTTGCTAACAATTTTTTAAAATGTATTTTAATTTGAAGAAATAAAGGGGGTCTCTCTCTCTCTCTCTTTCTCTCTCCTCTGGCCAAAGCGAGTAAAGCAACAAAATGCGCATTTTGGCACTCTGTCAAACCGCCATGTTATAACACAGAGAGAAGAGCAGAGGGGTGGGGGGGGGGACACTGACTCCATGTAATTGTGGTGTCTT
This sequence comes from Stegostoma tigrinum, assembly GCF_030684315.1. NCBI lineage: Eukaryota > Metazoa > Chordata > Chondrichthyes > Orectolobiformes > Stegostomatidae > Stegostoma > Stegostoma tigrinum. The sequence goes on along the minus strand of NC_081357.1, from coordinate 130,105,470 downwards.
GCGGGGTTTTTTTGGGGGGTGAGGCCGAGATGACAATGATGCTCGGTCAATTGGGGAGCAGAGGGGCGAGTGCTCGCTAGCTGCCGGAGCCAAGCAGCTTTACTCCGGGCTTTAATGTGAAAATGGTTCGCAGCCACTGACCAGCTCCTGACTGGACTCCATTGCTTGAAGCGGCTCTCATTCTCCATAAGGCACGGATTGCTAAAGAATTGTGACCATGAATAAACCGAGCCCTGATCTGATAGCTGCAAAATCATCTCCTGTGTTTTTATTTTACAGACAAGGGAAAGCTGAAGGACAAGAGACAGTGGCCCCGCTTTATCCTCTCTGAAATCTAACAGTCTGTGCAGTCTGGTCCCATGATGCCGTCCAATACCAACACAGCCCCTGCCCTCGAAGAAGGAGTTGAGACCCAGATGGTAAGGACTGAGCCCGTGAGCAGTTTCTCAGCGGATTCTCTCTCTGCGTTTCTTTGTGTTGTTCCGGCACAGGCTCCGTCTCCCACACTCTGTGTGTGTGTATGTGTGTGTGAAAGAGCAGCTCGCCACCAGCTACAGGCGAACCCCACCCCCCGGGCCCTGCGGCTCTGCCCTGGGATCTTGCTGAGCAGGGACCGCTCTCCCTCTGGCTGCTGAGCTGCCGGCCGAGGCATTGTGGGATTGTCGCATAGCGCAGGCAAAACCCTTCCTCCAGTCAGCCGCTGTCCCTTTGGGAGGGGGGGGATTACCCTCTACTGCCCCCTCACCCCGCAGTCACTGCCACTCCTCATCACACCACCACACACCATCCTCCTGTCCCCTCCCCACCCCTACACACCATCCCCTTGCTCCCCCAATCCCTGGGAAAGGTCCCCTCCCCACCCCCACACACCCCCACACACCATCCCCCTGCTCCCCCAATCCCTGGGAAAGGTCCCCCCCCCCCACACACCATCCTCCTGTCCCCCGCAATCCCTGGGAGAGGTCCCCTCCTCACCCCCACACATCATCCTCCTGCAGCCCCCCCACCCCCACAACACCATCCTCCTGCCGCCCCCCCACTCCCTGGGAGACCCCACCCAGCCCCCACACACCATCCTCCTGTCCCCCCATTCCGTGAGAGAGGGCCCCACCCCCAGTCCCTCTGGTGCCTGCTTTAATAGTTGCCAACTTCAATAGTTTCCCATAGCCCAGGGCTTCATCAAGGGCAAGGGTTTATGTTGAATTTGACACCCAAGCCACAAAGTCTTCGCTTTCAGAGGGAGAGAGAGAATGATCAGTCACATTTAAAGTGGGAATGAACATTTGGCCCATGACTGGGCAATTAGTTACTATCACTGGGTGCACTACATGAGCCAGTCAGCTATGGGGTGGGAGGGGCTGTCGAAGAAGACGTGACCAATTAGAATAGCTGGCAGAAGCCCCTCTGTTCCCCTCTGTAAATTCAGTGTGAGATACACCTCCTGGAACTTGTTGGTCATCACACCTCATCTGCACACAGCTATCTGCCCTGAAAGTAATGATTACTTGCAAGTTTTAAAACTCTTAGGAAGGTGTGGCTCAGTTGTATTAGGTCCAAGATGTTTTTTAGTAGGCCTATTTAGAGCTGTTTACATTTGGGGTGACCTATTCTCATCATTGACAGCAGTATTAATCCAGATGACTGGACTCAAAATGAACAAATCTGGAATTGCGCAGTCATGATGAAAAATGCGTTGGTTAGTATTAAAGTCATAAAGTAAAGTCAATGTTATTTTTTGAATTTAGAAACACATATTTTTCCACACTTGAACATTGGGGAAAAATATTTTTTTTCAAGTACATTTTATTTTGTGCTTTGAAATTTCTTGCCAGTGCAGTTAGTCAACAACAGTTAGCTCATTCAAACTGTAGTTACGTTATACTTCATTCCTGTAGGGTGTTCAATACAATGAGTGAGAATGAAGGAGCGCTAATTAATGGTGTGTCACATGGGTCTGAATAACTGACAGTATTAGGCCTTCATGAAGTAATTTCATGTGGAAATCTCAATACGGTTAATTAAACAACATCCAGTAATGAAGAAAAAAAGCTGAATTCATTTTCCTTTTTTCTTAAATACCGGCATTATAAATCACTCCTTCAGCAGGTGCCACTCAAACCAAGCTACAAGAGGGGAGGTAAGACTAGCAAGGGTCACCTTATTTGGCTCACTCACAGTTCTTCCTTTCCGGTCAATATCTTTCATTGTTAGATTGCACACATTTGGAAGCTCAAATAAATACCCTTTTGTGGCTATATGGCTTCATTATACTAAACTTGGAAAAATAATCATTGCTATTAAACAAAAATAACTAGGTTACTGTTTGAGTGATAGCTCAATGTATAGAAACTAAAAATATATTAGCCAAGAGGGCCTGTATCTTTTGCATTATTTATAAGCATATTCTATAGGAAAATATGAGCACTGTTTATTTGTTAACTTTGCCGGTTGAGGTATCAAAAATGATCAATGGAATTTGCCTCATCCCAAGGTTTAAAACTAGACAAAATGAAAGAATCTCAACCCACATTGAGATACTTCCCCATCAGCTCCCTTTACAAATTAAACCACCCCCCACTGCCCTCCCTTCCCCACCACCCATCCTCCAGTGTAGGGGACACCACATTGTGAGCAGTGAATACAGTAGACTAGATTGAGTGAAGTGCATGTAAAGCACTGTTTTATCTGAAAGATGTGTCTGGGATCTTGGAGGAGGGAGGAGGTAAACAGGCAGGTGTTACACCTTCTGCAGTTTCGTGGGAGGGTGCTATGAGGCTGTCGGGGTGGGGGGTTGGGTGGAGTGTTGTTGGGAGTGAAGGAAGAGTGGAGCAGGGTGTCCTGAAGGAAACAGCCCCTGCAGAGGGCTTACCAGATAGGGATGATGACTACTTATATACTTATCTCGCTGGAGGTGGCGGAAAAAGTGGCTAATGATCCTCTGGATGTGGATGTTGGCGGGATGGTAGGTAACTTCCGGGGAGGCCGTGTCACTGTTATGGCAGGGAAGAGAGCGGGTGAGGGCACAGGTGCAGGAATGGTTCAAACCTGGCTGAGGGCCCTGTCAGCTGCGGTGTAGGGGAATCCTCAGATGAGGAAGAAGTTGTACATTTCTGAGGCTCCCTGATGGAATGTGTCATCATCAGGTCAGACTAGGTGGAGCAACGTGGGAAGTGAAATGGAACCTTGCAGGGAATAGCGTGTGAGCATATATAGCCCAGGTAACTTTGGGAGTCAGTGAGTTGGTAATTTGTTTACCTGTATTTCATTCAATCTAGCAAATTGTATTTGCTGCTCACAATGTGGTCTCCCGTACAGTGGGGAGACAAAACATAGACTGGGTGACTGCTTTGTAGAACACCAATGTTCTGTCTTGAAAAAAATACCCTGAGCTTCCAGTTGTGTGTCACTTCAAAATACCACTCTGTTCCCTGGCCGTCATCTCTATCTCGGGCTGCTGCAGTGTTCCAGTGAAGCTCGGCATAAACTGGAAGAACAGCATCTTATTTTCTGCTTGGGGACCCAGCAACCTTCAGGACTCAATATCGAGTTCAACAATTTTGGGGTTAAAATTGTATCGGAGATAATGGGAACTGCAGATGCTGGAGAATCCGAGATAACAAATGTAGAGCTGGATGAACACAGCAGGCCCAGCAGCATCTCAGGAGCACAAAAGCTGACGTTTCGGGCCTAGACCCTTCATCAGAAAAAAGATACTGCTTGGATGGTGTGTTCATCCAGCTCCACGCTTTGTTATCAACAATTTTGTGGCCTGAGCACTTTCTTCCATATCCTTTCCCCACTCTCATAGAGAAGGCCCTGTCCTGACATGGGTTGTTTTCATCTAAGCCAATGCATTTTCACCCACTGATGGTCCGCATGAGTAGCTTTTCTTTCTCCCAGGCTCACCATTACGTAATTCTCAGTCTGTCCAGCTGGTGTTCTCTCTCTCTGGGCTCTATCTCTGCTTATTGTTTACCCTATCCCCCTCCCCCATCTCATCTTCAGTACATACACCATCCTTTTCCTGGCTACAATCAGTTCTGAAGGGCCTCTGGAACTGAAACATTAATTCTGCTTTTTCTCCACAGATGCTGCCAGACCTGCTGTGTTACTCCAGCTGATTTTGTTTTCAGAGCTCCTTTTGCAAATTGTCTATATTTTTTGCCTGCATTTCTCCTTTCCTTGACTCCATCTCCCCAACTCTCCACATGTTTATATGTCCATTCTTATCTTAAAGTTGCTCTGTTTCTTTAGTCTTACTCTTACTACTTGAACTTACACTCTCTCCATTTTATAGGACTATAATTCCTTTTCGTAAATATATGCTTCAATCTTGGCCTTCTGTTACTGTCAGCCTGGTTATCGTAAAGAAACATCTATCCTACACACAATGCCTATCAACACAAACACACGTGTGTTAACTTGATAGCTGCTGTGGTTATTGTGACACTATAATCACGGCTGTTGCTTCTCCCACCTTTATCACAATCCCATATTACACAATTAAAATGTTTCACTTCATTTCACGTATGTTAGGAATGACAGGTAACTGTCAAAATAAACAATTCTATTTTTTTGCCACCTACACTGAATCAACTGTTCAGTGAAATTATTTAATATGCAAGTTCTTCAACATTGACACTGCCATTTTGATACAAAGTCAGTTGACCAGGGTTAGCCAGACAGTGAGTCCTTATGTGACTAGCACAACAAAGCAAAGTTACTATATTCAGTTTCAAATTCTTGTAATGGCTATCACATAACACAGCATGGCTAAGTGACTTATCTGAACAAATCAGAAGTAAAATTTTATTGTAATTGTCAACAAGTCTTGCTACTCATCTTAATATTTTAGCCTTTGTTGACACAGTTCACCATTTGCATACATACGAAAGTGCAGTAACTGAGGTAAGGCTGTCAAATGGATGGTTAGCAGTATCATTGATCCTCCACTCTTGTTTAGAGTCACTTTTAAATGAAAAGTGCATATGAAATCCTGTCTGCAATAAAATGGGCACAAATTCCAATAAATGCATCAAAGTTTTCAGGTGGATTCCCATGAGAGTCAGAAGAACTTAATTTATTGATGTATCAATTGTTGCAAGCTGATAATAGGGATGCTCACTAAACTTCATAGCCATTATATGTTTGTTTCATCTTTCATCCTGCATAATTCCCAATAATTACTTTTTGTTTTCCCCTTCAGGCAACTATAATATGTTTCATAAAGTTTAGTTTACTTTTAGTGAGGGGTGATGCCAGTGTAGAAAATGTTTATTTTGGTTTAAAGAGAGAACTTTTGTTTTAGGGTGGAAAAAACATGCTTTCCTCACCGAACAATTGTGATTGTATATATGGTGGGAAGGTGTCTTCAAAGTAAAATATTACTGCCTGGAACAATAAACAGAATTATACTTAGGAAATTTTAATAGAAACACAAGTTACAATACTTAGTCCCCTTGGGTTTATGTTCAAGTGAACTTTGTGAAAGGCAGTTTATGGTGAGGCTTTCATACAAATGTATCAGCTTCGAAAGAGTTCATTATAGGCTTAGTAATTTGTACAAGTCTAACTTCAATTGTGACGTGTAACATTGTATTGAAACACACACTTATGCAAAGTGAAGTTCAATACAAATAATGAAAGTTATAGCTCGTGGTTATGAAACAATGTAAATCCTGACAAATATAATCTCTGTAAATCTGTATCATTTCCCCTTGCCAGGAAGATACAATGAAACAATTGTACCATATAAAGAGTGAATATGTTTCAATATTAGCTTTTATGTGAACTTTTTAATTTCCCACACGGTATGACAAATTGCACAACTATCACATTCCTTTGGCAGGTCTGCCAACTTTGGGGGAAAAATATATATTTCATGGAGTTAAGCTCTGCAGTGGTGCCAATTAGCAGTTTATCTCACCCAGCAGGTTGACCATATCTCCATAACAACCAGTATGCTAGCGTCACATGCAGCTGGCTGATGACTAAATTTAGTATTAGGCTTGACCTCAGACATCCTCAGATCACTGTGCCTTGTATTGCTTTAATTTTATTTTTAAGGCAGAACTAGTAAGGTGAAAGAAATATATTTGATTAACGGACTGGTATTTATCGAAAACATGTTACAAATTACCAGGTATTAAAATATGATTAAGAATTAATGCATCTTTGCAGGACAGGCATGCAAAATTTTTCTTTGTCATAAATGGCTCGTCATCTGTTGTTCTTTAGCTACTACATGTGTATTGTGTGTTTAAAGTTAAAGTACATTACTAGTCAATACAATTTAATATTGATGCTAATGCATAAAATGGGTGAACAGAGGCGTTTACTTGGTATTTTGTCCAACATTTATTATGAGATCCTCACAATCAAAAACACAGGGCTGATTTTTCCTATTCCTGTGGAGGTGGATAGAAGGTGGGATTGGGAGCAAAAAAGTAAAATAACAAGTTGGATAGGTGATTCAGTGTTTTCCTACCTCACTGAGTATCTTGCTGGAGATGGGATGAACACGTTTGAGGGTTACCTGCCTCGCAGCACCAGCAAGTCATCAATTAGTCTCATTAATGAGCTAATATTGGGGTGGGGTGGGGGGCACAGTTGTGGAGCGGAAGGTGACTTTGCCCCAGTAGTGACAAACCGATCTCTGTATGGGCCGGAGCCCAGCTTTTAATGGGATGTGGCATCCTGGCTCCTGCCAAGAAGCCATCAGTGCCACCTTTCATTCACCACAGTATAGACCCATGTGCAAAGAGCTGCAGCTGCTACGGAGGCGTTCTTATCCACAGCAATGGCGTGGGACAGCTGTGGTCCTGCACCTTTTCTACTGTTCCCAATGCTGTAGTGAACACCTCCATTGTGAGTTATCCTTGCAGGCTCCTACTTCCATCAGAAGTACCCATCTCTCCATTGGGCAACTGGTCAGATATTCACTATGCGCCCTCCTGCTCGGTGTCCAGTTCCCATTTTGCACAAACTGTTCTTCAATAGACAGAGTTTGTCATGACACATTCTTGAGTGTGCTTCCCTTGGAAAATTATGACTGATGTCTGTATGACCTCTTGTCCATTTAAGGACAATGTGTGCATCATGGAGCTAGGAGGTCCTGTAGGAGGGCTAACAGTGATTTTCTGACTAGTAGCCCATGACCATCCTAGGTTCCTATCTTGAACTGATGTTAATACTAAGATCTAATTAAGAAAATTCAGCTCATTATCTAAGTATCATCACATTGCAGTTTGTGAGCTATTGCTGTCTGCTATTGGCTGTTGTGTTTTTCCACCTTATAACAGTAACTCTGATTCACAAGTGCTTTGTTGGCTGCAAATCACTTTAGGATGTCTTGCGGCTATGAAGGTGTTTTATAAATGTGATTCTTTCTGATAATTAAATGGTGGCAGAAAGTTCATAATTTAACTATTATTTGCTTTGTGTAAAATATCTTTTATTTTTCAAGCAGCTGTTTGAAGCAGAGCATATTGCTTTATCATACCCATGGATACTTTTAAATTTATTTGACATCCTGGCCAGGCATCCAAATTTCCTTCGTGTTCATTCAATGAATCATTTGATACTATCTATGACACTCTGTTCCAACTCTACAAACTAGTCCTCTCACTTCCATTCCCAAGTTATTTAAATATTATAACTAAAATTTGTGTGTTATGTAGGTTTTTCAAGTTTGGGGCAGAAGCTATCTTGATGGTTTATACTTACATCAAGTAACATTTTAGCTTTTGTTTTGACCTTTCATCCTGTTGTTAATGAATTAGTAATCCAGACGTATTTGCTGAAATCTTTAGAATTCAATTTTCCTATTCATTCTTTGTCCTGGTAATTGTAAGTACCCCATTAGTTTCAGCAACAGGTAAATAAGCACATATTTGCTAATCAGGTATAACCATGTATATAAGATAATGGACAGTTCAATATTCAACTATGATATGCAAGTGTTCAATGATTCCATTATCAGAACGGTATTACTTCTGTGCATTTGTTTGTTTTCACCATACCCTTTGTAACGCTGATGGCACCGTCTTTCGTCTTCAAGCCACCCGATATTCATAAAGGTAAAATCACCAAAGTCTTACTGAACTATGGGGCTCTTCTGCCATTGGAGAGGAAGTAACAGCTGGTGTTGGTTAAACTGGAGTATCATCACACCTCAGCAAGGGGAGAGGTTGAGGAGGATAATCCTTCATGGTAACCTCGGTTGGTGTGGGAATTAAAACCATATTGTTGGCATCAATCTGCACTGCAAACCAGTCATCCAACAACTGAGCTAACTGGGCCCCTCCCTAAACTCTTATCCCAATATTATCCACCTTTTTTTTACCCCTCTTGTAGAGTCTTAAGTAATACAGCGTGGAAATGGACCATTCAGTCCAACCAGTCCATGCCGATCATAATCCCAAACTAAACTAGTCCCACCTGCCTGCTTCTGGCCCATATCCCTCCAAACCTTTCCTATTCCTGAATCCATCCAAATATTTTTTAAAAGTTGTAATTGTACCTACGTCCACCACTTCTTCAGGGAGGTCATTCCATATGTGAAGCACCCTCTGTATAAAAAATTGCCTCTCATGCCTTTTTAAAATCTCTTTCCTCTCATTTTAAAACATGGTCTCCAGTCTTTCATCCCCTATTCTGGGGAAAAGACAACTATTAACTCTATACCTCATTATTTTATTGACTTCTATCAGGTAACCACTCAACCTCCTATGCTCCAGTGAAAACTGTCTGAGCAAATCCAAGATAACAAAGTGTGGAGCTGGATGAACACAGCAGGCCAAGCAGCATCTCAGGAGCACAAAAGCTGATGTTTCAGGCCTAGACCCTTCATCAGAAAAGGGGGATGGGGGGATGGGGAGAGGGGGAGGCGGACCAAAGATGGATAGAGGAGAAGATAGGTGGAGAGGAGAGTATAGGCGGGGAAGTAGGGAGGGGATAGGTTAGTTTGAGGAGGATGGGCAGGTCAAGGAGGCGGGATGAGGTTAATCGGTAGGAAATTGAGGTGCGGCTTGAGGTGGGAGGAGGAGATAGATGAGAGGAAGAACAGGTTAGGGAGGCAGGGATGAGCTGAGCTGGTTTTGTGATGCAGTGGGGGGAGGGGAGATTTTGAAGCTTGTGAAATCCACATTGATACCATTGGGCTGCGGGGTTCCCAAGTGGAATATGAGTTGCTGTTCCTGCAACCTTGGGGTGGCATCATTGTGGCACTGCAGGAGGCCCAGCCTTTCTTTATAACTCAAACTTTACATACCTGGCAACATCCTGGTAAATCTCTTCTGATGTCTCTTCTGTTTTTATCCTCAATTTTTCCTTCAGTTGTTACCAGAACAAGGCTGGTGGATCTTCATTTCTGAATCCGCACCTGGCTATCTTTTTCTGTCTGATTGTTCAGGTATCAAAAGAGTTGCTGAGGTACAATAACTCTAGCTTATCCATTATCATTCGTGTTTCTCTCTGTCTAATCCAGTTAGGGTATCCCCAGTAGTGTTAGACAGTTATTTTATATGCTGATGCTCCTCCTCTCTGGTAAACCACTGGACAACATGGATCAAATCTTATTGGGAGTCTCCTTCCAGTGATGGCCAACATCAACAATAAAACTCAGCATCACTTCAGTATGCCAGTGCAGCCTTTGGTCAACTGAGGGACAGTGTGTTTGATGACAAAGACCTCAAACCCAGAACCAAACTCTGTTTACAAGGCAACAAAGTGTGAGGCTGGATGAACACAGCAGGCTAAACAGCATCTCAGGAGTACAAAAGCTGACGTTTCGGGCCTAGACCCTTCATCAGAGAGGGGGATGTCGAGAGGGTTCTGAAATAAATAGGGAGAGAGCGGGAGGCGGACCGAAGATGGAGAGAAAAGAAGATAGGTGTAGAGGAGAGTGTAGGTGGGAAGGTAGGGAGGGGATAGGTCAGTCCGGGGAAGACGGACAGGTCAAGGAGGCGGGAGGAGGTTAATCAGTAGGAAATGGAGGTGCGGCTTGAGGTGGGAGGAGGGGAGAGGTGAGAGGAAGAACAAGTTAGGGAGGCGGGGATGAGCTGGGCTGGCCGCCTCCCAGCATCCCTGCCTCCCTAACCTGTTCTTCCTCTCACCTATCCCCTCCTCCCACCTCAAGCCGCACCTCCATTTCCCACCTACCAACCTCATCCTGCCTCCTCGACCTGTCCGTCCTCCCTGGACTGACCTATCTCCTCTCTACCTGCCCACCTATACTCTCCTCTCTACCTATCTTCTCCTCTATCCATCTTCGGTTCGCCTCCCCCTCTCACCCTATTTATTTCAGAACCCTCTCTCCATCCCCCTCTCTGATGATGTGTCTAGGCCCGAAACATCAGTTTTTGTGCTCCTGAGATGATGCTTGGCCTGCTGTGTTCATCCAGCTTCACACTTTGTTACCTTGGATTCTCCAGCATCTGCAGTTCCCATTGTCTCTATTTACAAGGCCGTTGTGTTACCTGCGGGAGGCGATGATCTAGTGATATTATCATTGGACTGTTAATCCAGAGACCCCGATAACATTCTGGGGACCCAGGTTCCAATCCCACCATGGCAGATGGTGGAATTTGAAGTCAGTAAAAATCTGGAATTAAGAATCTAATGATGACCAGGACTCCATTGCCGATTGTTGGAAGAATCCATCTGGTTCACTAATGCGCTTTAGGGATGGAAACTGCCATCCTTACCTGGTCAGGCCTACAAGTGACTCCAGACCCACAGCAATGTGGTTGACTCTTAACTGCCCTCTGGGCAATTAGGGATGGACAATAAATGCTGCCTGGCCAGTGACATCCCTCATCCCATGAATGAATGAAGAGTAAAAACCTGCTTTTTTGTATGCAACAAAAATGGAAAAAAATCCAGCGGACATCTGAAATCCCTAGGGAAGTATCACCAGTGATGCTGCTGAAAAATCCTGCAAATCCTATGGTAGAATTGTTGCTCTAATATCTGTGTACTCTCTCATGCCAACATTGCCAGCAATGAGGCACTGATTACTGCCAATCAGCTGGATTCAGTTGACGACATCATCTGCACACCTGGCACAAGACTTCCACACAAACTGTTTACCCCAACACTCCATCACAGTAAAAAGTTAACGGGACGGCAGAATAAAAAAAACTTCAAGAACGTTCTTCCTTGGAAAAATATAACATTCCTATTGACTGATTGGAATCTCTAGCCCACGACTGACCAAACTAGTGAAGAAGGGTCTGCACAGGTGTCACACCTCACACCTCTCAGTGGAGGGGAGGTCACATGTAACGAGCAGAAGGAGTGTGTGAAGATCCGAGCAGCCAACCCACCTGCCTCTTTAAACACCACCTGCTCTACCTTGGCAGGGCCATCAGATCCAGCACTGGAGTATTAACTCACTTCGGGACCCTTGATTTCTGAAGTGGAAGGCAGTAGCCTTTGGTTCAAGGGGCTGCCTGAAAGAAGGAAAGATGCAATTGCATTAAGGCCATCTCTGACTTTATTAGTTTCTTTTGTTTCTTGTTCATTGTTCACTTCAAGTAGGATAAGAAACACTTACCATTGTTCAAATTTCACAGCTGCAGTTTTTAAGTTAGTTCAGTTCATTAATTTAGAATAAGTCTGTTATAAATTTGTAGATATTATCACATAAAGTACAAATCAATAAATTACTACAAGACAGAAATTTACCTTGAAACCTTGTCTCTACAGCTATTAAGTGACTAATGACAAAATTATCTTAGGTCGCACAATCTCAGTATCACCCTTTATGCATCCTTAGCAACATCAGCAAAATAAATAATGCTTCAAAGAACTTCTCAAAATATTTCAGATTTACTATAAATCCTTGAAATTGATTCCTCAAATTGGAAAAGCGTATCAAAGAAATGATTGATTTCACATGTCTTTACGCAGTATATGCAGATATGCTTAGTGATGAAGCAAGTGTCAGGTGGAACATTTTTGTTTTATTCTTGCAAAACTGATGAGTATGTCTGTATATTAAAGAATTGTCTAGCATCTACGATACATATTGTTCATTACAATTTCAGCAATTTTTTTTACAAATATTCTTTGTATCATATCTGCACCTGACAGACTCTGACTCAGACTCAGATCATATTCAGAAGATTATAGAAACACTGACCATATCTAGCCAAAATGGGTAGTTACACTTTCAGTGAATAGTTAGTAAGGATGTATAAATACAAACAGTTCAATAGCAAGACAATAGACAATAGACCCTAGACAATAGACAATAGACAGTAGGTGCTGGAGTAGGCCATTCGGCCCTTCGAGCCAGCACCACCATTCATTATGATCATGGCTGATCATCCACAATCAGTATCCTGTTCCTGCCTTATCCCCATAACCCTTGATTCCACTATCTTTAAGAGCTCTGTCTATCTCTTTCTTGAAAGCATCCAGAGAGTTGGCCTCCGCTGCCTTCTGGGGCAGAGCATTCCATATATCCACCACTCTCTGGGTGAAGAAGTTTTTCCTCAACTCTGTTCTAAATGGCCTACCCCTTATTTTTAAACTGTGTCCTCTGGTCCTGGACTCACCCATCAGCGGAAACATGCTTCCTGCCTCCACAGTGTCCAATCCCTTAATAATCTTATACGTCTCAATCAGATCCCCTCTCATCCTTCTAAACTCAAGAGTATACAAGCCCAGTCGCTCCAATCTTTCAACATATGATAGTCCCGCCAAACGGGGAATTGACCTTGTGAACCTACGCTGCACTCCCTCAATAGCAAGAATGTCCTTCCTCAAATTGGGAGACCAAAACTGCACACAATACTCCAGGTGCAGTCTCACCAGGGCCCTGTACAGCTGCAGAAGGACCTCTTTGCTCCTGTACTCAATTCCTCTTGTTATGAAGGCCAGCATGCTATTAGCTTTCTTCACTACCTGCTGTACCTGCATGTTTGCTTTCATTGACTGATGTACAAGAACACCTAGATCTCGTTGTGTTTCCCCTTTACCTAACTTGACTCCATTTAGATAGTAATCTGCCTTCCTGTTCTTGCCAGCAAAGTGTATAACCACACATTTATCCACATTAAACTGCATCTGCCATGCATCCGTCCACTCACCTAGCCTGTCCAAGTCACCCCGTATTCTAATAACATCCTCCTCACATTTCACACTGCCACCCAGCTTTGTGTCATAGAAAGCAAAGCAAATAAATGTTTCTTGTAAAATATTTTGAAGAATCTTTGGTTACCATTAAAATTATGATTTATTATCAGAAAAATATGCATAACAATAGTGAATGAACTTTAAGCCCAGAGATAAGAGATGCTATCAAAGTGCTACAAGACCTCTCCCATTAACTGCAGGGAAAAGGGCAATCAGGCCGATGTAGAATGGGCAGCCAATCTGCCATCACAGTGAAAACTACAATCTTCTCCATGTGTTGTCAAAATGTAGGTTTCTTAAATGGGTTAAGAGTGATGCAGTTTGCTCTGGGCAGTGCCTTACTGAGTGCTGTGCCTGCAGTTTAGCTAATTTCTTTGTACTAATTATAAGTATTTCTAATAAAAATGTTCAGGGATGTTAAGATCCACCTTCGGGACAGGTGCGATTTGAACCCCGGATTGGACTTTCTATTCCTGTGCCACAACCTGCTTTGAACTAAAGGATATTACTAATGGTTAGTGTTCACTGTCTTACAACAACCGTTAGGCTGTTGACCGTCAATGGACACCAGCTTGAGAGTCAATACACACCAAGAAAGGGTCTGAGGGAGGTTCACTGGTCCCGAAGCGTTAACTCTGATTTTTTTTCTTCACAGATGCTGCCAGACCTGTTGAACTTTTCCAGAAACTTTGTTTTTGTTCCAACTTTAGAGTCAGTTTGGAGAAAAGCAAATCATTTGGTTGCAAAGGACGTGTTGATTTAAAAAAAAACCAAATGATTTGATAGTACTGACTGCTCCCTATTACCCAGCTCCCACAAATCCACATTGGTGACATTAAATCAAGCGTCAAACTCATATGAAACACCAGTGACAGTGGCAAGAGTTCAGGAAGAGATTTGATGGCATCATGAAATCAAAATCCGGGATAATCACAAAGAAAGTCCAGCTTTGGGTAATAAGTGCAAATGACTTAGAAAATTTAACTGACAATAGCCAAAATAGTGACTGAAAGATGTAAAGAGAATAAAGAGGGCAATCTCAGTTCATACGTGAGGATTTCAGGGAAAGGGTTATCTTCTGCCTATTTAAATGGGTGTAAGGGATTTGCAGGAGAGTTTTATTTGAGTTCTCAATATAGAGGCGAGCGGGCAAAGCAAGAGCAGAGAGGTGCCCAGGGTGAGGAGCTGATGTCTTGTCACCTCTGGCTGTATTTAGTATTTCTTCCCCTGGAGGTTGCCTGCCTGCAGGGTCATTGTTTCACAGACTCTGACCTAATAGAAAGCTTGTTTAGGAACAGAAAGATTCCAAGGTAATGTGTTTTTACAGGGAGTTGTGCTCTGCCTTTGGGGCACTGGGAAAATCAAACACAGGGTACCATACCTGAAAACATTTCCAGGCACAGGTTCACAAGTTCATCGTTCTTTCCTAGAGCAAATAGAGCTGGTGAGGGACACGGACCTCTGTTGAGGTTAGCAGTTCTGTGCACCCATTTTCTTCTGCTGTGTCCTGCCTCACTCACATCAACAATACCCTCACTGTATACACTGCTCCCTCGCTGTCTCCAGTGCACTCTGTGCAGTTAGCAGTCTCACTGTACCTCAGGTAAAGTTGGACTGCTGCTGTAGTAATCTGTGTTCAAGATCTAAAAAAGGCCAAGGGTGTGAAAACTAATTTAGGTTAACGTGATTCTCTGTCTTTGAGTCAGCTCAGCTACTGCATTTGGTCATGTTCAAGCAACAGTGTCCCAGTTACCTGGGAAAATCTCTTGTGTCCATACCCTGTGTCCATACTGTTCACCATCTTCATCACCTATTTTCCTACTGTCTGATAAACTACAAATTACTGACCAATGATTTCTAAAGCCTGCCTGTAGAGCAGAAATCTCCTTTGTACCATTCAGTCCTGTCACTAGCATGGGGATAATTTGACATTTGCTCTTTTGTTGAAGTTACCAACTCCATTACTCCCCCCAGTGATAATCTGCTTACTTTTCAAATCGAATCCACAGATTGCAACACAAATTCTTCACTGATTGTAAACAAAAATAGCAATTATTTGCTTGCATTTTGTCGACTATTTTTGGTAGGTTGCCGATGTTCAGACCAAAAATGGACATTCTTTGATATGAAGAACCATCCTTTGGCAATACTTCCTGATATTTCACCACCCCTTATTTAAGCTGATTTTATTTTTGCTGAAATCAGTTGGACATTTTATGCTACAATAATGTTAAGATAAGTTGACTCGAGAGACCCATCCACAAATTCCTGAAAAGGGAGGGTTTCAAGATACCTAAGGAGGCCGCTATATTTTACTTGCAAGTCAATTTCAGAGGAACACCCTGAATGAAATCACAATTAAGCTGCATAGTGTGAAAATGTCATTTCTTTCAATTTGTTCACATTTTACAATAGCCTGACCTTGTAAAATATTGGGAGTTTGGCCAGGAAAAAACTTGGTAATCCAAATCTGTTTAGTGTGCTGTCTTCAGCTGAATACGATCTAGTCTGTCATTGTGTCAGTGTGGATTCCCAAAATGTCTCCATGGCCTTTGCAGCTCCTGCTTGGGAAACAGTGAGGGAGCTGGCAGGCATTCATCACTTTTCTGGGGCATTGCTCCCTCCGGCTCTTCCTTTGAAGGTAATACTGTATTTGAGATTATTGCATCTGTCAGTTTTATTGTGCAGTGTACAGTGTTGTCCACCTTTGCATCAGTTTCCATGGTGGTCTCTGGTGGAATTCTATGCTGGCATCCTGCAAGTGAGTAGAACTGAGCCTGGTTTTCAGGTTGATTAGCTTCAGTTTGCTCCTCCTCATTCTTAGAGCCTTGTGCAGCTGCAGTCTGTCTGAGACCCCCCTGACAATTATGGCTTCGATCACTTTTACCCTTCACCATGGAGGTGGCCTCCAGAACTCCTGCTTCTGACAAATGAGCTCAGAAGCCTGAGAGATCAGTTGCTGTCAATAGTGGATTTTCAGGTTCCTAATCACACTCTGTTCCATTGGCTGGAGATTGGCTGTGATGTTGGGGGACAGGAACATCAGCTTGTTGGCCCTGAGGCCAATAAGCTCAGAGTGTGACTACCAGTCATGATGATGATCTTGTTTTTCTTTTGTTAATCTGTCCTATCACTTTGTAGTCAATCATCTGCCATTGTTCCCACAAGTGCAGCAGCGTCACGGTTTACCATGAGGAAGGCAG
The DNA here is from genome assembly GCF_030684315.1 of Stegostoma tigrinum. Taxonomy (NCBI): domain Eukaryota; kingdom Metazoa; phylum Chordata; class Chondrichthyes; order Orectolobiformes; family Stegostomatidae; genus Stegostoma; species Stegostoma tigrinum. The sequence continues at coordinate 130,089,124 of NC_081357.1, read as the reverse complement.
TGCTGCAATCTGTCATTCAGCTGAACTGTTGGTGGCTCCGTTTCTTTGCCAGCGTGATTACACTTTCTGCACGACAGGACAGAGAATATCATCTGCTTCACTTACCTTGAACTCCACTAGCAGAGCTTCTTCAACATTGGGGTCAGCAATGCTTCACATCTTACTCATTGCTGGAGAGGATGCCTTTCTGTCCAGTTCCAAGATGTTTATCTTGTGTTTCGGGCTGGTTGACCAACTGAATGTGACTTCTTCAAATCCCTTGTGATATGCATGTACCTACCACCCACCGCGCCCCCCCCCACCCCCTGCCATAGTTTTCTACTTGGTCTCCAGTAGACAATATTTTGAACTTTCTCCCAGGTTTGGCCGTACTTCTAGATTTTGAACATGTTTTTACATAGATGTTTTGATAGCCTGCCCAGAATTCCCCTTTAACGTGCTCAAATTGCCACCCCATTTGGGCCAGTCTTATATCAAACTGTCACGGGTTCAGCTAATCCACGGTTATCAGTCTGCAATTTCACTTATCATAGACGTACCTCTGGCACATTTGTTCTTCTGCCAGTGGTAATGGCTGACAAATTCAACACAACCACAGTCTCTCTACCTGGATTTGACCATCATGTTTACCTTGCGTCTCTACAAATCAGACACTAAAGTACTATTACTCAACACATGAGCAGGCAGTAAGATGGGCAGGACTGAGCTGAGGGACTGAATGGCCCACTCTGGTTCTTATATTCCATGTAAACATGATTAAAATACTTGCCACCAGTGAGTGATGCAACTGACTGCATCTCCATGATCTGGTGAGGCACTAGCACGAGAGTAAAATGAGGTAGAAAAAGGTGGTACCTTCAGTAACTGATGTTGTTTTGCTACCTCTGTTTGATAGACCCTAGGTCAAGTAGAGGGAATAGTAAGGCTAGAATCATTATTCCCCAAGTTTCATGCAAATTAATGTTCCGTTGATTGGAGTGTAAATATTATTTTAATATTCCATTGCTTCCCACCTTCAGCATATGCTGAACTAGCATTTCCCTAAATATTGATTCAGAGACTGAAAAACAAGTAAGACATTGGTGCAACAGTAATCTTATTATATGATATTGTTTTTTGTTGGAGGATGGGGGTTACTTTGCACAGATTGACTGCTGTGTTTACATTACATTATCATTCAAAAGCATTTCATTGTATATAAAGTGCCTTGGGAAGTACTATAATGATGGAAGTTGCTCTAGAAATATAATGTAATTTTATTTCTTTCACAAAGTTGTTCACTGCTGCTTTGCTTGGTGAGTGTCTATTGTCCAGAGAGAACTGTAGTCAGGATTGACATTATCGGAGGAAGAACAGTTTGTCAGGATTAATGAGGACAAGGACAGAAGCAATATTGATGTCATGTCATTATATAATGTAACTTGGCTACATTTCTTCTGAAATCTGCCTTAATAACAGTTTGAAATAATTTCCACCCTGATAATTTACAATAAGGAGGAGCACTGATCTCTCCATCATTCCCTATAAACAGTCTAAAAGGTTATTGCTAGGCAACTAACCTTGTTTGGTTGGTGGTTATATGACAGAAATTGCTATGACAAAAGGTTATATGTGGAATATTATCAAAGGTGAAATTACAAAAAAGATGTCTATACAGGACAAAACCACAAGTTACTTGCCACAGGCATATATTACTCTGATACAAAGTGTACCAGTAATTTATTTATGGATTAATATCCTTCCAGTGTCCCTTCAACGACATCCTGATGTAACAGTGCAGAGGTCAGTATCTCATCACCAAGACACCCTTTATTTACACTTGAACAGTCATTGACTATAGTAGTGCCTCATTTCAGAATCAGGCACCAGACGGTCAGTATTCCTGATACTCAACCTTTTTTATCTATCAGCCAGGGCTCCCTGATTGGACCAGAGTAATAGACCCAATCAGGGAGAACATATTCTGTGTGGTCCAGCTGGCTGACCTCGTTACAATCACTACACGCACATTTATAATTGTTTACTGCTCAAGTTTCAATGTTTGAAATGTCTGTTGGCCTGATAAAAGGAGAATAGTAGACCCGGCAATGACATTCTTTTATACTTTTGTTATTGTAAACCAGAACCAGTTGGATCAGTTGGCTGGATGGCTGGTTTGGATCAGATTGGTTATAATGCAGCTTTCAATTCTATGTTCTGGCTTGCTGAATGGTGCTGAAAATTTGTTGAACATTGGACAGTCTTCCAGTAACAAAGCCAAGAAGAAGGAAAATCACCCCATCAGCATATAAATAGTTCCTCTCAATAAACATCCAAACAGACTGTCCATTTGTACTGTGGAATATTTAGGCAATAATCTTAGAGCATCAGAAACATATGACCGAAGCATGTCAAGAGTGAACAGAACATAGCAGGGATTGCAACAGAGGCCAATGCTATCCTTTGTCACACTATCATTGTTGCGTTTTCTACTATGCTGATGCTGCTAGAGAAAGTGACATCTGTAAGAAATTCTGCGCACATTGTACAGAAAGCGGAAGTCTCCTGACTTATAGATCTGTAGATGTGTTGAGGAATGACCTGATGAAGCTATAGACTTTAATGCTTGGCTATCCAAAGGGGGATCTAGATTGCTTAAGATAACAAAGAGTGGAGCTGGCTGAACATAGCAGGCCAAACAGCATCTTAGGAGCACAAAAGCTGACGTTTCGGGCCTAGGGATAAAGGGTCTAGGCCCAAAACATCAGCTTTTGTGCTCCTAAGATGCTGCTTGGCCTGTTGTGTTCATCCAGCTCCACTCTTTGTTATTTGGGATTCTCCAGCATCTGCAGTTCCCGTTATCTCTAGATTGCTTAAGGTCTTGTCTTAACACTGTAGCCTTTTAGCTGCTTCTTTTTTGCCCATTTCTCCCTTATTCAATAAATATATCATAAAGATGAGAAATATCGATGGGGGAAAAGTACTTTCTGGCTTTCCCTACATTTTTGAAGGAAACAAAATCAAGATAAGCTTTCAAAATGAAAAAAAGGATAGGTAAAAGACCAATTCAGGATAAGGCCACACATTCCTTTTTGATAGCACATCATAGCCAGAGGAAACCTCTGCCTTTGATCCTCTCAATAAATGTTGAAATTTGCAACTTCCACCTTCCATTCTCATCTTCCATTCATTCTGAAGTAAACCTGTTTGACAACGTGCCTCAAATATTGACCAAATAGGTTTAGGTTCTGACCTAAACAGAAATTGCTGGGAAAACTCAGCAGGTCTGGAGACAAATCAGAGTTAATGTTTTGGATTGAGTGACCCTTCCTCAGAAAGTTTTTATTTAGATTCTGATCTGATCTGCGAGTCTTATGTTGCACTACAGCGTGATTAACGTTCCATTGAAGCTTCTTTATCTTTATCATGTCATCACGTGAGATAAGATGGAAGAATGTGACTGTTTAGAAAAATGAAAATACAGCAGAAATATTCTCACTGTCAACTGAGGTGGTCTTCTATGATTTAGAGACACTAAACTTCACTTACAGTTCAACTCTTAGTGCCGAGCAAACTATAAATTTTGCTCTTGCAGCTTGCAATACCATCCAGGCCTTAGTTAAGCGGGCTATTGCCTGCCTTGAAGAGGGCCTGTATTCCATTAATCAGGTGGTTTATAGTGATGGTAATTGGTCTCAAAACCACTGAATAGCTAATTCATATAACAGCCAGCATGGGCAAGTTGGGCTGAAGGACCTGTTGCTGGACTCTATCTAGCACTGGATTAAATGTCTTGTTGTTGCACCAATACATTTCATGCATCCTAATTTTCAGTAGCATTATTAATTTTAAAACTTTTTCACCTAGTTTCTTCCATCTCTGCTCTGCACCTGTTCTGCAGTATGTGATACAAAATGGTGGAGTAAAAGAAAAAGTGAAAGAAAAATTATCAGTAGATTTTGCAAAGGATCAAAAAAAACATTTCATTGAACTTAATACAATAGTTTAATCTGAATCTTTGTGCTCAGATTCATGAACCAGAACCAACACAATCCAAATCAATTTTGCTTTGCCAGCTTGCTTGCTTCCAAGTATACAGTACCTGAAAAACAATTGAAGCATAATTTATACTTTCACAACTTTATAAGGTCAGTTTAACATTTTTTCCAAAGAAATGTAATTAGAAAAGAAAGCAAATGAAATGGGCTTATGAGATTGCCAGAACCGTCCATCAATATATGCTTTTAATTTGGAAAACAGGCAGAGCTTTGTTTGTGAATATATGAGTGGTGAAGGTGTACCTGATTCAGTACAGTCTTATTGTTTACTTAGTTCAGTTGACTGAAGCTCAATAAGGTGATTGTCAACTTTGGAATCATGCCAATTGGTTTGAATGGATGTCTGCACATTATTTTGGCCAGATTTTCACAGCTGTTTGAAAAATGTAAAGGCTTGATTGTTTCCCAGACTATACATTAGACAATCTCCAGCATTCTATTGTTCCTTCGACTTGGATATCTTCTTTTGTGCCCGGTGCATTGAAAGCCATGTTACAATCAAAAATTAATATTTTGAATGCTTTTAAAAATTGTTCACATGAGTCAGAAGAACATTCCACTTATTTAATTGTAAATTGAAATTGAACAGTTTCTACATTGGTCGGCTAACCTGCAATATCAGCTTTACACCCATTAGAGATCTGAACCTTTATGTCACTAACTCTGTTGATTGGATGTGATAATCCCATTTCTCCTTCATTGCTAAAGGTACATTTTTTCACAAGCATTTCTTTTCCTCCTAACTTTTTATAAAGCTCAAGAATGTCCAAGATTTAAGTATTTCCCCCATAAATATAAATAATTTTTTACTTGCCCTTCTGCATGTTGTGATGAACAATGAGCAGATCCAGGACCAGATAGACTGGTCTTTTAGGACAGACTCTCCTGCAATAGTGAGCTTAGAATTGGGACCAAGAGGAAAGTGCAATATCTGGGCAAAAGTGGGTTATCTCCCGTAAGGGCGACCTGCTCAAAAGTGGTGGGCAACCAAGTTGAATAATTCCCTGTCTGTTTGATTTGTGGTGCAGATATGGACTTCTTGGCACTGAGACCAAAGCCTGGCCAGTGCCTGGAGGTGATTCTCCAGCAGCTGGCTAGGGTGGAGGTTGATGTTGCAAAACCTCCTGTTCTTTCCTCGCCAGTAGAGCTGCAGTGGTCTGTGTTGGGGTTATTGACCATCAGCTGAAAGGGTTCCCCTCCACCTCGATGACCTGACAGCTTCACTGAAAGGAAACCACTTACTGCAGTGATAGCACCCACCTCTGCTGGCTAGGCTGCTATTTCTCCCAAGGCTATATAGACTTTCATACTGACCTGCAGCATCAGGAATGTGCACATTCTCTTCAATTACACAGCAGGTCAAGGCAGCCAGTTTGGATGCCGCTGGATAATTTACCCTTAGGTGCAGTGTCAGGCTTCAGAAATGGCCCCACTTCTTCATTTACTTTTTAAAGGAGACAAGGTACTGCCCTTAAAGAAGCAGCAAGGACAGGATGGACTAGTGGCCTCCTCCTGTACCTCTGTGCAACTGACATTCAATCATAAGCAGCTCTGACTTAGCAATACATTGATTATTGTAGATCCAGAAGCTAAGTTTCTATGATTTTGTGGAGAATTGTTTGATTTAATCTAGAAAAAAAATACCTTTGTCACCTTTAACCTGGAAACACAGTATTTTCATTTGGAACTTGCTTGACTGGCTTTATGAATCATATTGAATTTTCTTTTTAATTCTTTCTCCTCTTTGCATTTGCACTGAGTTGAAATCAACATTTACAACATTTTCACTCATTCCTTCCTGAAACTTGAGATCTATTGAACTCCTCAACTCCCTCAAAGTTCCTGAATTTTAAGACTAGCTTCATGCTTCTACTCATTACTGACTCATTCATTTTCCCTCCTGCTTCTACTTTTTTTGATGGTGGTGGTGATTTGAAGCAAAGGCATTGGTCTTTTGCTTTGTTTTCTTAGTTTATCCATCTGCAAAAGTTGAAAATGATTTCACTGTAAATATTCATTATTCATGGTGGCTCAGTGGTTAGCACTGCAGCCTCACAGCACCAGGCACACAGGTTTGATTCCAGCTTCGGCCAAATGTCTGTGAGGAGTTTGCACATTCTCCCTGTGTCTGCATGGATTTCCTCCGGGTGCTCCGGTTTCCTCCCACAGTCCAAAGGTGTGCACTCCCGGTGGATCGGCCATGCTAAATTGACCATAGTGTTCAGGGGTGTGTAAGTTAGGTGGTAATAGGGGGATGGGTTTGGGTGGGATGCTCTGAGGGTCAGTGTGGATTTGTTGGGCTGGAGGGCCTGTTTCCACACACAGGGATTCTATGATTCTATGAAAATCAAAATTCAAATCATGGCATTCTCTCCCTAGCAACCTTGTGGTGCTACATACAGTGCATAGATTTCTGCAGTTCAAGAAGGCAGCTCACCACCACTTTATCAAGGGACAGGCAATAAACACTGTCCCAGCCAGGGCCACACATGTTCCACGAGTGATTTAAAAAAAAATCAACGTATCAAGTTCGTTGAGTTATTATAAGCAATTATTCACATTATTATTTGAATACAAGGATACAGCTTAAGACCAGTTGATGATAAATCAGCAGAAAACCTATATGTATAGATTGTGTGAGTAGATGTTTTTGAAATACTAGAATACGTTTTACAAAACACATTTGCAACAGAGTGTTGTACAGGCTGAGTGTACAGGAAGTTACAGTTTGAATCCATCACTTCCAGCATGGACCAGGTCAGTGCTGCTTGCAAACTGGTGAAACTTAACTGTGACATGGTGCTTAATGGTCAATGCTACAACTTCCTCTGAAGACTATGAAATGCACTGAGCTCAAAGGCTTGCAAGGTTTTTCTCCAGCAGGCTTGCCGAGACATCACACCAGGAACATGACCCCACTCTCTCCTCTCTTAGGAAGGTAGCACCTCTCCTCCCAATGCTGCTTTTCTTGCAGTGCCATTGCTATCGCTCAGTGCTGAGCTCGGATTGCAGCGAGAATATATAGCCCTTGGACCTTCTGGGGTCACAGCTGCTTCAGGTCACCTTCCAAGGTCATCTGCAACTCCCTCCACTGAAAACCATTGCCTTCCACCAGCCAAACTGCGACCACTGGGATAGCACAGTGTAGGAACACTGGGCCAGCCAATGGCACATAGCAGACAAATGGAAATGGAATGGACAAGGCTAAATGTCTCCTCCACCTCACCCTCATTTCTCAGCAGCCTGCTGTATAGCTGTAAACACTGTCTACAACTCATGGGAAAGGTTCTGCAGCAAGCTTGATCCTTGACACTATATTCTGTAGTGGGTTGTGGACAGGAGTTAGGAATGACTCCTAAATGTCACCATATAAGTGTTGCAGTGAACTGCTGGAATGGACTGATGTAGAATGAAGGCAGCATGACTCCTGCCAGTACACTGAACACTGGCCTTCTCGATAGGCTTGGTACTGGCCACCCACCAATGTGACCCTGAAACATTGGAGTCCCATTTAATTCTGTTGGTATGAGGTGCCCACAAAATGACATATTGATATTTATTCCAACATAGGGAGATGGTGGTGGTGGGGAGCATTAATATCTGCCCACAGATGCACAGATCAGAAGGAACAAGTGTGATTATACCAATGTTATGGAGATATCCTACCTGTTCTAGGGATTTCAGTCCCACCTAGACGATGTGTTTGTTGCCTCTGTTTCAAAGACATGTGACTGCCAGGCTGTGTCATATCCTTGAGGCTGATCTGGAAACCACTTTTTTAATGCTAAGGTCCTAGACATCATCACTGCATGATGATTTTATGAGTTATGATATGGAGCCTGCTTTCACTAGAATAGGCATGAATACAATTTTTACGTAAGTTTCCTGCAACCAAAATAGAGAGACTTGCTTTCAGTGTTAATGCTAAAGTCAGCTAGCTGAAGTTATTATGCAAGTGCAGAATGCAACAGTTTAGATCTTTGACTTGATTACAGTGAAAATGAAATGATTTGGCGTAAATTCAAGGTTAGATTTTGCCAACTTGTGCAAGGAGTTCCATTGCAGGCATGCTCATCAGGAACTCAGGTACAGATTCAATATATGCTTAACTTTAATAGTTTGAAATCATCCAGTATCCTCCATTGTGTAACTAATTCCTAATATGCTTATTAAAAAGATGCAATAACTCTTTTTAAAGAGACTTTGATTAATGGAGAATGTTTCCCATAGTCTCTAAATTGATTTCCATATAGGTAAGTGGCTAATATTTCAGCAATTTTTATCCCTACTTTGGGCTTTTGATATGAATCTTTAGCCTTTGGTTAAGTTAATCAAATGCATAGAAAATTGTGAGAAAAACATATTTTTGTTTCCAAATATTTTTGAATTGTCATTACTTGGCATCTTTTCTCTATCCTGATCTGAGGCGCTGGGGAAGGCATCGCAATCAATAATTTATTCCGTGGTTGTGATCACGTGAGCAGTATAAATTACAGAATTACGTCACACACAGGTTTCTGATGATCAGTGGATTTTTCATCATGTGCTCCAATTGATGAAGTAGCTGAACCACAGCAAATTGCTTGATCACTGTATCCAGAAAATGCAGTGGTTTGCTTTATTTTTGCGTTCCTTCATATAGGGCGGTTTGAGCTCAGCAGACAAATGTATCTTTGAGTATAGGAGTAGGGGTGTTATATTGAGGTTGTACAGGACATTGGTGAGGTCTGTTCTGGACTACTGTGTCCAGTTCTGGCCCCCAGTTATAGGAAGGATATTATTAAGCTGGAGAGGCTTCAGAAGAGAATTACCAGAATGTTGATGGGTATGGAATGTTTGAAAAGCTGGGACTTTTTTCACTGTTGTGCGGGAAGTTGAGACGTGACATGATAGAAGTTTATAACATAATGAGAGGTATAGATTGAGTTGATGGCTGATGTCTTTTCCCTAAAATGGGGAAATTCAAGACTAGGGGGCACATTTTTAAGGTGAGAGGAGAGAGATTTAAAAAAGACATGAGGCAATTTTATTTTATGCAGAGGGTGGTTCACACGTGGAATGAATTTCTGGATGTAGTGGTGGGATGCAGGTACAATTACAACATTTTAAAGACACTTGCATATATAAATAGGAAAGGTTCAGAGGGATATGGGCCATGAGCAGGCAGGTGAGACTAGTTTAGTTTGGGATTATATTTGGCATGGACTGGTTGTACCAAAGGGTCTGTTTCAGTGCTGTGTGACTCTATGACTCTTGTATAGATGGTCCTAGGCTCAATCTCTTGTCTTCTGGTTGTTCTTATCTGGGGTGTCACTGATGGTGTTAGCGTTGCCTTGCTCACCCTTGAAAATCTATTAGATTTGCTGCTGCCCATTGCTATCCTGTGGTCTGTAACACAAAGTGCATGTGTTAGGGAAAAAACAAGCTGACCCCTGGTAGCTTATCACACCTGGGTACCTTCACACAATTTACTAGCAAAACCGACACATAAAAGAACAGCCATTTGACAAATTAGAAGCATCTGTGGAAATAGCACCAGTATAGGTCAGAGGAAGGAGAGAAGAAAAGAAATTAAAGCATTTCATCAGAGAATAATTGAAATGCGTGTACTTGATTTGGAAAGAAAGGCTTCAATAATGCAGAAATTTCATCAACTGTAGCTTTAGGATTTTTTTGGATATGATAAGCCATTTTTGATCTTATTCAATCGAGAATGGACCATAAAATCGTTAACAATTTAATCTTTCATATAAAAAGACTTAAACTGAAAACGAAACATTCTGTCCAAAGATCTTGTATTTCATTTGCTGTGGTTATTTAAAAAAAAATTCCCTCCATTGTCACCAAGGGTAGATTGTCTCGTTATAATGTACAACTGATTGAATAATACTAAAGGTATGCTGGATGCTCCAGTGACATTAATTTAAATCCCATCACTACAGCTGGGGAGAATTAAATTCAGTTAATTAATAAACATGGAATAAAAAGTAGGTCTCTTTGGCAGCGGTCAGGAAATGCCTGGATTGTCAATAAAAAGAAAAACCCATCTGGTTCATTTATGCCCTTCACGGAAGAAAGGCTGCCATTCTTACTGAATAATACAGATGCACAGCATTATGATTGACTCATAACTGCCCTGTGAATTAGCTTTAGTGAGCCATGCAATTTCAAGGGCAATTAGGATGGATAGGAAATGCATGTGTTACCAGCCAGCTTGATATTGTAACAGTGAATCAACATGTGTTGGTCACCTGTGTCACTTTACATTTCTGGATTTAATTCTTTTGTTCAGTAGCTGTGTTTTCTAACCATATTCATTTCTTATTACATTTCCTGATACAATCTGAAAAGGTTATTCTCGCCTGTTAAAGCTGAGCTCGTAATGACACCAATTGCTGAATTGGCATTGCTTTACAAGATCTTTTGTAATCATTTCATTTCTAACCCTGAAGTGTTAAGGTGACTTAATAACGTGATTTTCTATGAATGCGAATTGTGAAGACTTTGTATTTCTCCCTACACCTCAGTAAATAGATGAAGTATTTTCAGTGCTACATTGGCATCTATAGATTTATTTTCTACTATTTATTTTAAATTGTGAATTGAAAATACTTTAAATGTTCAGTAAAATGTGCATTTCAACCCCAGTTTGCCCTTGCCAGGTAATTTAAGCAGGGACTCATAAATGTTCCTCAAAAGTGAAAGGTTAAGATCCTCCACGTTCCAGCCGTGAGGCTAAAGTACTCCCTAATTGATCGGGTTTTCTAGAGTCATAGAGTCACACAGCGTAGAAACAGGCCCTCCAGCCCACTATGTTAATGCTGACCAACAAATACCACACTATGTTAACCTCATTCACCTGCACTTTGCCCTGGCATTTTAAGTTCTCATCCAGATGCTTCATAAATGTTATGAGAAATTGCTAATGATATTGTTCCATGTTTTTAAAACATGAAACGTGGTTCTTGTCCTGAAGTAATCTGATTCCTTCCTGTTCTCGAATTCATTCCATGTCACTGTTTTTGTTTTGGTTCAACACTTGTCTGGTTTTTACCTTGGTTAATTTTTGTCTATTTTCTTCATTCTTTTTAAGGCCAATGTGGAAGGCACTTCTACATGTCTCCTAATCTTTAATTATCCTGACATCTGCCTTACAAATACATTTTCTGAACTAAAATCTCTTGTTTGAACAGCAGGATACTTTTGAGGATGTTAATCAATTTGAACAATGAGAATGTTTTATCTTCTGAGGAAGAGCATAACCTGAGACTATCAGTACAGTACATTAATCCAATAGGAAATGGACAAGGAACATAATTAAAAACAGACTGGCAGGAATGTGGAACTTGCTGTAGTGGTTTCGTGAATTATAGCTGGTTATGATGGTAGGTTTAGGTAATGAAAAGTGGGAGGCATCATGGATGGAGCGTAAACGCCAAGGCAGGCTGTTTGGGCAGATTACCCTTTTTTGTGCCATTTATCTAAAGTAATCCTGTGTATTGCACCAAACTGGTTATGGGCACAGGTAATGAGAGAGATTGTCTCGGAATTGATGGAATGTGTATGAGTGGAAAGTGACATCTTTGTACCTGTTTGGTGAGGAGTGGGTGAGAAGCTGTGCCCAGGAGAAAGTGGAGGAAACATGAAGCAACTACTAATAGCTGATGCACTCCTTGGGGTAGGCTGTTTGACAGAGCAGAACACAAGACGTTGCTGAACTTGGGCAGTGGCAGCACTTGGATGTGAAGATGGTGCCTTTGAAATGATTGGTGATGTAAGTGATAGATCTTGCAGTTTCTGGGGTACATAAGGCATTTGAGGTTTGGAAGCAGCAGGTTTGGAGGCTGTCATAGCATGTGAGTATTCCATCCATGTACTCAGAGACTGCAACAGGAAGTCTCGATCATGTTACTGAAGCTTGTGATAGCAATAACTGTCCACTGTTTTCTCCTAGAACATAGAACATAGAACACTACAGCGCAGTACAGGCCCTTTGGCCCTCGATGTTGTGCTGACCTGTGAAACCAAACTGAATCCCATATAACCTACACTATTCCATTATTATCCATATGTTCATCCAATGACCATTTAAATGCCCTTAAACGTGCAAGTCTGCTACTGTTGCAGGCAGGGCATTCCACACACTTACTACTCTCTGAGTAACTTGAATTCCTGCTTGGTTTATACTGAATGAATTGAATGATCCATCAGATCTGGTGACTCAACAGAGTCACTATAAGATCAGTGAGGATCACTAAATAAAAACATTTCTCCTTTTTATTCTTCTTCTAGTTTAAGGTGATTACTATTAATGCAGTGGCCAACATTTTGGGGGACCCACAGAGAGTTCCGTTAACAAAGTAAGCTTTTGTCCAATTTACCTTGTTTTGGCACATAGTACACTTTCTCCACATTGTCAAATGTATTTTCTGCTTTAGAAAAAATGGCACCCATTGATGTTTCAGGGAATTATCCAGAATGCACAGCACAGAAACAGGTCATTCAGTCTAACTAGTTCATGCCAGTATTTAGGCATCTTCTCTTCCTCATCTAATTATAGAAGCATAATTCCCTAGTCCATTCTGACATACTTGCTCATCCAGCTTCCCCTTAAAAGTATCTGTACTGTTCATGGTGTTATCACCACATTCTCACCAATTTCTCCAAATAAAGAGGCTTTTTCTGAATTTCTCTGATTCCTTAGTGATTTGCAAATTAGATGACCTCTAGCTTTGGTCTTTCCAACAAATAGAAACATTCTATCTTGCATCCAGTCTGTCATGAACTTATATATTTTTTAAAGATCTCTTCTAAGCCGACTCACAGCCTTGCCTTTTCAAGGGAAAGGAGAACTCAGTTTGTTTCGCCTTTCCTGACCAGTGTAAGCTTGCAGTTCTAGTGTTATCCTTGGAAATGTTTTACATCCTCTTCTGTACCTCGGAGCACAAGAAGTGGACAAGTGGAAGACTAGACAGCCGGACCTGCTCCTCCATTCAGGATAATCATCAAGTTGATACCTTTCTATTCTCAGAGTAGGGCAACCAGGATTGAACTCAATAGTGGTCAAATTAAACTTTGTTATGCGTTTAGCATAACATTCAAGTTTTCAGTTCTATCCCTCTAGAAGTAAACCCTGTTGCTTGGTTTTGTTATGTTTTCACCATTATGTTATAGCCTTAATAGCAGCTTAGTTATTGAAGTATTTGTATTCTGTGATCCCTTTCACTAGTGCACCACATACAAATTTTTTGAAGGAATGTGTAATCTTCTTATTTACACCTACATTTGCAAATTACACAACAGCGACATTTTCCAGTCACTTGCCCTATCCATAGGTTTTTAATGGGTGAAATTTTCCCTTCCTTAGAGGTGGCAGGAAAGGTGGTGAGAAGGAGAAATCATTGGGCGATGTGATCCTGGAAAGATCCTCATTCCCTTCTCCTGCCTTACCAATTGAGTGTTAGCCCCAAAAAGGAAAAATCTCAGCCAATTTTTTTGCAAATAGTCGTAGTCCTAATAAATATTGACAATCCCCTTCAAACTGATGTCATTCATAAATCCTGCTTTTCATTCCAAAGTCTAAATCGTTTATACAAATGAAAAGCAACAATGTTCTCAACACTGATCTTTATCATCCCACCTTTTCACCTTCTGCTGCTCAACTGCTGCTGTCTGTCTTTTAGCCAGCCAACTATCTGTTATGTCACTTGTTTTCTGACATTGTGCACATTGGCTTGTTCATTAGTTCCTTATATAGCACCTTATTGATATTTTAGGTAAATTCCATCTACTACGTTACCCTTGTCTGCAGCATCACCTCTTCGAAAGGACAGTAAGTTGGACATGCGGAATAAACACTTTCAAAATTCCAGTTGAATTATGATGTTTTCACAACTAGATGTTTTTTGGTTTTACTCCTTTTGTTGGTACAGTAGTTTTTTTATCTGTTTGATGTTAAGGTGACTGACCCATTGCTCCTAGAACCTTGTCTAGCCGAGATCTCGAATGTTAGCTACTATTCTGTCTTCTGGCATACATATTTTTCTTATGAATAAGACTATAAGACCATAAGACATAGGAGTGGAAGTAAGGCCATTCGGCCCATTGAGTCCACTCTGCCATTTAATCATGGCTGATGGGCATTTCAACTCCACTTCCCTGCACTCTCCCCGTGGCCCTTAATTCCTTGCGAGATCAAACTACATCAATGCCTCTGCTATTTCTTTCCTCCATTCCTTTGCCCTCCTCTGTAATAAAGTTGTGTTTGTGCTTTGATCATTTCTTTGCACAAATAACCTCTTTAAGCAAACTACTGAAAGAGAATCGAGTGTTGCAGTGGGATCAGTGCACTGCTGTTTGAACTCTACAGTTTGGATTTAAATTCAGCTGGATAAAATAATTCCCTCGTAGTCAATCTTATTGAAATTATGAAATTAATTTCTTGATCTGTATCATCCTAATCTATGTACTGAAAATTCTTCTGATGCTTACACAAAGAGAAATTCATTTGAAAGGGTTTCTATGTTTAGCTGTGAGTTTTGAGTTCCAGTGGGACAGTTCCCAATGCTGGTTTGAAATGGTTTCATTGAATCATCAGTAAGCCTTAGTAGGTAGATCTTTCAGCACTTCCTCTGCATAAATGTTCAGTTTTCGTGAAATGTGTGTTTATTATGTTTAACATTTGCTTCAGAGAAGTAGCATTGACTTTCAGTAACTGGGAAATTAAACCTTTTTATCTGTTGAAGTGGTGTTGCTATATTCAAGTATTGCTTTCGATTTGAAAAGAAATCAACACTTCCATCAAATAATTCTTGCTCTATTGAGATAGGAAGTAGTGTTGGTAAGGCTATCAGATCAGCTTGAACAGAATTAATTTAAATTGTGCTGCCTAGAAACATCATCACATTATTGGAATTTGATAGATTATGCTGCTTTCTCTTTTATTAATTTTTAAGAGAAATAGAGCAAACTTCAAATCATATTTTAATTTAAAATTAAATTCTTGAACTATTTTAAACCATTCTGGAACCAGTTTAATTTTTTTGGGCCTTAAATGTTTAATTTGAACTTGCAGGTTTTGATCATGATAGTGTTGGGGTGTAGCTGCTTTACTCAAGGCAGAACAGTTACACCCACAGATATCAAAACTATGTCTTTAAGATTAATAAAAGACCAACGGATTCTGAATTTGTGGAAAGAACATTATCTGTAGCTATTTCTTCATACTTTTGTGTGCCATTTGTCAAAAGTAATTCTATGTATCGTACCAAATTGGTTTTGGGCACAGGAAATGGGAGAGATTGTCTCAGAATTGATGGAATGTGTATCGGTGGCAAGTGACATCTTTGTATCTGTTTGGGCAGACGTAGATGAGAAACTGTATCAGGGAGATGGTTTTACCTTTTATACAAAACTAGGCTTTATTTTCCTCCCTCTGAAATGCTAAAGTAGATAAAGCACTGGGTGTAATGTTGAGAAGAATAGAATTGAATACCAGAGACATTATAGTTAATTTACATAGAAGTTTGGTTAGACCACATTTGGGTTTCCTGCACATTTCCAGTTTCCATGGGCTGAGTCTTATAATATTTTGACTGTGTCAAGTTTGTTGTGCTTTGGGAACAGTGTCCCTCTGTGGGACCTAATGGGTTTTCTTATGCTGTTGTCCTAAACCTGTCTCAATAACTACCTAACTACCTCCCACACCCTGCAGTCCCACCTGCCCCCCTCCCTTGTCTAGTGCTAGCTGGTTTCTACCATTGAAGGGTATCCCAGAACAGGCCAGCAGCCCTAGCACCTGTGCCATCTTGAGAAGGCTTTTGTGCGCTTGAATGGGCATTGGACATTTGTCCTGGGCATGGCAGGTTACGAGGATTTTCCCCTTTGTAAACAGGGACCTGGAGCGTGGTGTCAAATAGGCATGTTGTCTTCGCACACGAGTACCAGAGGAAGCCACACTATCAGACCCAGCTTGGACTGAGATTGCCACCTGGGCCATTGCAGTGTAAGTTAACCGGGGGAATGCTTAGCGGTGATGCAAGAAGGCTGATGAGTTTCTCCTCTCTGCCTGGGTAAATTCCACCACTTCCTCTGTTACCTCGCACCATCATGCTGTTGCTGTACTCTGTCTCACCATTGAAAGCAACGTCTTCCCTCCTAATCCTGCATGACCTCTTGTACTATCTGTTCCCTGGCAGGGAATACCTCACCACATTACTCTGACCAGCACCGGTACACGAAGCTGTTCTACTCAATCCCACCCACTCTCTCATTCCAGGAGAAAACAGCTCATAATACGGAGAAAAGATTCGAGATGTCTGATGGATGGCCCAACAGCGCATTACTCCATTTGAGGGGAGGACCTTGACTTTGACCCTGACTGGTCACGTGGCTGACTGCGTGTGTCCAAGCCTTGACTGACTATTACCTGGACCTCCCTGAATGTATGTCGGCTCCCTTAATTTGGCAAACATTCTGGCTTTGTGCCTGTAGTACATGGCAAAGCAAGGCTTAAGTGACATGAGCCTGGTTGAGGGCACAGAATACTAATCATCAAGGTAAGGCAGGGATTCTTGTAGTATCCAGGTAGACACAAAGTGAGTGAGTGACCAGTCCTGAGAAGCAGCCTGGCCCAGCCTGTAAATCAGATCCCCATGCTGTGTGTTCATAGCAGTGTTTCCATGCTCATTGCCAGAGTGCCATAAAGTCCAGTCCTAAAGTGCAGAAGCATCCTGTCTGTGGATTGGAAATGTACCGTAAGGGTCCTGAGAGGTTGATAGCCATCAATACCAATGCCTGTGAATGTGGCAGGTATCCCAGAGTGTGTCCTGAGATATTGGTGCTGAGTGTCTAAGCTAGTGGCCCAGAGGATCAAACAGCCACCAGGTACCCTCTTTGACTGTCATATCAGGCATTGTTGACAGCTGTCACCCCCGGGATGAGTGATAGGATGAACTGCGTATTAAATCAGTGAGATTTACAGTTAAGGTAGCTGATGATGAGCAATAATCACCATTAATAGTGACAATCTCATCTCACCACCTGGAGCTCTGTTTGAAAATGCAGCAGGCTGTCCCAGTGTTGGGAAAGGCCTCACTCAAATTCTGACAGACCTCTCCCAGATTTCTGACTATAGCCCACATTGTTAAGGCCCCTGTAAGATTCCACACCATATTCCAAAAATGGATGTGGAGAAACTGTTGAAAAGATTTATTCAGGGGCTACTAGAGCTAAGAGGTTATAGCTTTCAGGAAAAGAACTGAACAGGTTGAGGCTTTGTGCTCTAAGTGAAAGCTGAGGCTGATCTGAGAGATCTTTCAGATAATGAAACATTTAATTGATGCAGAGAAAATGTTTTGATGTATCAGCAGAGACCAAAATGATAACTAATTAGAGTAATCAATATATTAATATAAACTATAACTAGAATCACCAATATCTCTAGTAAAGAATTTAGAAGAGCTTTCTTTATTCAAGGAATGGTTATACTCTGAAGCTCACTCCCACGTATGGAATAGTTAAGATGAAATGCATTGCGATATTTAAAGGAATAGAAAGTTTCACTGAAGTAGATTGAACAGAGCCTTGTGTGGAACATATGCACATGGATGGAGTAGTTGGGAACAAATGATCTGTTTTTGTCCTGTAATTTTATGCAAATAGGATGGTGTAAACTGGTGTTGACCCTAATTCCTCTGACAAGCCTAAATCTTTGAGGAGGTAGCATTTTGGTTGCAGAATAGCCATATCTGCTTTCCCTTGACCATCTATTGCTGCATTCAAATTACTAAAACAAAATCAAATAGCAGCAGAGCCCGAGTATTTAAGAATGGACTGCTCATTTTGAATGTAATTAAGCGAAACATTCTGCATGAAGGTAATGAGCTGTGGAAATGCTGAGAACTGAGACAAGGTGTTGAAAATGTATTCATTCTTGCTGTTTTCTTCTGTATACTTGTTTTAATAATTCGGAAAAACAGTTACACAACTGAAAAACAACTGTCTCTGTGGACTATGTTGTTTTCGAGCTAGATGTTAATGGAACCTCTGGAGAGAGAATTTAAAGTTAAAAACAAAATGATATGCCATTCCTTCCTTAATTTTACTAGTGTTTTGCTGGTTTTTTAATAGGGGCTTGATAGAAGGGCACAGAAATTCAGAACCAATGGGTTTACAAACTTTGTTATATTTAATTGAAAATATTTTTGCAGTCATATTCAAAACAAGTGTAAATGTGGTGATTGCAATATGTAGTAGCTCAGTTATCACGGGTAGTTTATTGAATTTGATCTTTTTTGATAAACTACATTTGGTGGGAATTCTTTTTTAATCTCATGACTTTTGGATAGTCATTTTCCTGAAATATTTTTTTCCACCGTTTTCGAGACCCATGTTATCTCATTTTGTGTTTTATCCAATTTGTTGGATAGCTCACTCGAGTGATTTTTCAGAAAGCCACATGTCTGTTGTAATTTTAGAACTTTCCAAAAATGTTTGAATTAAAATGATCCCTCTATACTTCAAATTCTCCAAATACTCTTCAGGATCTGGCAGTGCGCATCTTCTGATGGATTTTTGAGAAGCCCAACATAGAGTATTCTCCATTATTGAATCGTTGCCCCTTCTTTTAGCACTAGTCCCAAGCGTTTCTCATGACCTTTGTGCCATCTGCGGCAGACGATGTAAAATCTTGTTTTGTTCAGTGATAATAACTTCTATTGTGAAGGTATCTTTTCATCTCCGTAGTTGAACAGGATTTTGTGGTAGTTCTACACATAGCTGGCAATAAACCCAAATCAGAAAGCCATCTGATTAAAAGTTATTGATTGAAGCATTAAAACTCTGTTTCTATCCCCACAGATGCTGAAACCTTTTCAACATTCAGCATCTGCGGTACTTTGTTTTTGGTTTCTAACGCAATGGTCTGAGAATAGACTTATTTTTATAAGGTGACTTAAAAGCAGGTTTTAGGATAGTAGAACATTGATAAAACAGTTCTGGTGATACCAAGAATAGACTGTACATACAAAAGATAAATGACAAGGGATGTGGAAGAAGGCACATTAGACAAATTTCTAATATTGATTGCCAATTAATTGAAATTAGATAAAAAGGTCAATGGTAAACGTGCTTCTTAAAATTTATTTTAGTATGTACAATATAGATGTCGTGAGGAAAAAAAAAGTAGTTTATTTGAGCAGCCAGTAAGTAATAGAAAGAGGAAATGTTTAGTGCAGGTTAATGATTATAAAAATGTTCCGAACAATTTGAAATTCCACGTGAGCAATAATAGAGTCATGCTGATGATGCAAAGCAGAATTTTAGGGGGGTATTTATGTTCAAGCTTGGCATGAGTGAGCAGCTTGACATGAGGATGGTCGAATCTTATTGAATGGTAAAGCAAGCTCAAGAGGTTGAATGGCCCACTTTCTTCCTATTTCCTAAGATCTCATGGAGTGTGAAACATTTTCAGTTTCACCACAACAGTAATTTTGTGTGATATAAAACTGCTGTTATGGACCAGTGCTCCCTCTAATATTTTTTGCACATAGACTGTTTACTTCAATGAGCAGAACCCTTACACCACCAGCTGTGAACCCCTCCACCATGTCTCATTTTGCACACAACAAGTAGCAGACAAACATAAATCCCCTCTGACCAAAGATAACACAAGTGTGGAGCAGGATGAACACAGCCAAAAGACCAAAGCTTTTTTGTCTTTGGTCCCTGCCACAGAGTTTATTTCCTAGCCACTGACATGATCCTTGTTCTTGGCAGCCATTTAGAACATAGCACATAGAAAAGTACAGCACAGTACAGGCCCTTTGGCCCACGATGTTGTGCCGTGGAATAATCCTAATCCAAAAATAAAATAACCTAACCTACATTCCCCTCAATTCACTGCTGTCCATGTGCATGTCCAGCAGTCACTTGAATGTCACTAATGACTCCGCTTCCACGACTTCCACTGGAAAACTATTCCATGCGCTCACAACTCTCTGGGTGATGAACCTCCCTCTGACGTCTCCTCTGTACCTTCCTCCTAACACCTTAAAACTATGACCCCTCGTGGCAGTCAATCCTGCCCTGGGGAAAAGCCTCTGGCTATCGACTCTATCCATGCCTCTCATTACCTTGTACACCTCGATCAGGTCATCTCTCTTCCTCCTTCTCTCCAGAGAGAAAAGTCCGAGCTCAGTTAACCTCTCCTCGTAAGACAAGCCCTCTAGTCCAGGCAGCATCCTGGTAAACCTCCTTTGCACCCTCTCCAAATCCTCCACATCTTTCCTATAATAGGGCGACCAGAACTGGATACAATATTCCAAGTGTGGTCTCACCAGGGTTTTGTAGAGCTGCAGCATAATCTCGCGGCTCTTAAACCTGATCCCCCTGTTAATGAAAGCCAAAACACCATATGCTTTCTTAACAACCTTATCCACTTGGGTGGCAACTTTGAGGGAGCTATGCACTTGAACACCAAGATCCCGCTGTTCCTCCACACTGCCGAGAATCCTGCCTTTAATCCTGTATTCAGCATTTAAGTTCGACCTTCCAAAATGCATTTGAGGCTGAACAGGACTGTTTGCAACTTTGGTGTCACATTTGACCCTAAGCTGTACTTCCCACTTCATACCTGTACTCGCCCATCACCAATATTTCTACTTCCATGGCAACACCTGATTTTCCCCCTCCCTCAGGTCATCAGCTCTGCCTTTGCTCAACTCCCCACATAAAACTAATGTCCATGCTGTATATATCTTAACAAGCATTATGACCAGACCCCAGGTGAAGTTCCCCAATTTGTGACCATTTCAGATGGGATACCCAGAGTGATTAAGCTCCCGGGTGAAATAGGATGAACTAGCTCCCTTTCTTTGCTCACCCAACCACTCAGTAGGCCGCAATCCCTTCCCTTTCTCTCTGACCCAAACGAACTTATGTTTTAAAAGGAGCCAACTGAAGCAGGCTTTCTTGAATTAACAAAAAGAGTGCATTCATTAATTCCGACACACAAAAAGAAATACTAATGTGATACAAATAGACTAGGAATAATGTGAGTCCAAAAAGATAAAAGGCAAAAATAAGTAATACAGATCAGACTTTCATGAAGAGGAGATAAAATAAAGTTCCTTTTTTAAATGGAAAAAAAAATGTTGCTGGAAAAACTCAGCAGGTCTGGCAGCATCTGTGAAGGAAAAAACAGAGTTAACGTTTGGGTCCGTTTTGTATTTCCCAGGAAGAGGGCTCTGTATGAGGTGGCTATCTGCTGAGGGAGGACAATTAGTTAACTCCCGCCTTATCTCAAGTTGTGTTCTTTCTCTCTCTCTTTGCAGTTTCTTTGATGCATTTTGTTGTTATATCCCTACGTCTTCATGGACTTTTTGCCAACCAGTAGCAGTCATTTTGACTCCCTTTTAAAAAAGCAGGTTTTGGATTTAAGTGCAAAAACAGGCAGGTGAAGTTCTGACTTGTCATTGTAAAACAAAACCAAAATCATGTTCACCTGTCTGTCCTGTGCTTGCTTCATTCCATCAGGTTCTGAGCTCGCAACACCTTCTTGATTTTAAAATTCTCATTCTTGCTTTCATATCCCTGTAAGATTTCCCTCTATGTCTTTGTAATCTCCAGTTCTACAACACTCCAAGGTTTCTGCAATCCTCCAATTTCAGCCTCGTGCATTGTCAGTTCTAATTACTGCATCATTGGAAGCCTTGCCTTGAGTTGTGTGTGTACAAGTTCAGGATTTCTCACCAAAAACCTTCCCATCTCTATAGCTCTCCTTGAAGATGCTGCTGAAAACCAAAACTTGTCTTTTGAACCAAGCTTTTGACCACCTGTTCTGACACCTTTTATACAACTCAGTGTCCAAACTTACTCAATAACACTCATGTAAAGGATGATTTTTCTGCTTTGATGTAGATATTACTGTTCCCTCAAGAGTCATCATCCTTGACTCTGTATCGACGCAGAACTATAATAATCATAATGCTTGTGATATAAATACACTTAAAGAGTTCTGCTGTTTTACTGCATTATAAAGATATGAAAAATGGGCATTGAGTCTAATAAGACCATTGAACTGGCATTTGAGCCGTAGTGTTGCAGGCATATACTGCAAATTAGTAGGGTGAGGATTAATTGGAAAAACTTCAAATAAAATAGAAGTGAAGAATGACCATGAAAAAATATTGTTGGAATTATTTTGGCCAAAACTTGTTGAAAATAGAATCAGATAACAAAGAAAGTGGCTAGATGATGTAATGGATTTTAAAGCATATTACAACGTAGCTGTTCAGCAGAAAACAACAAAAGTGGAGTGTATCGTAAAATCAAATTTCAAAGCAAAGAATGTGGAAACAATCCGGATAAATTTTTGATAAGTTTATAAACATCATGAGGTGAATTGGGTTTCATTTGTGTGTTCCTTTTAGATCTTGGGATTTGCTGTGTGCCTATTCTGGTTCCTGTTTTTGCTTGTGTAGTGTTCACTGATTTTAAGAGTTGCAGAATCATAAGAAAGGAATTTCTTCAGCAGTTTTTGTGCTCCTAAGATGCTTGGCCTGCTGTGTTCATCCAGCCCTACACTTTGTTATCCTGAATTTCCTGGGTATATGTTTTTATTGTTCTAGTTGGTAGAGTTTGTTGCCTAAGTGCAGATTCTAACTTTCTTGCTTGAGCTATTACAGATTCATTTTACAACCCAGTTGTTTTTAATTGTCTGATTTCTTGTTCCTTTTTGCATCATTCATGTATCAGTTTGGGTCAGTTTTGCCTCCATGATTATAAACATCATATAATTCAGTTTGAGAATCTCAGAGCTGTTGAATCAGATGGCGGTGGGTTTTTATATTCCAGTTCATGACACACCCACACAATGCCAGCTGACAGCACAGTGTGAATGGAGAGATTGCAGCATTGACAGAGGTGCCATGAAACACTAAAGTAGGCCCAAGTTTGGGACAAAAATAAATTCCAGTATACTATTTTTAAGAAGAGCAGTAAATTGCCCTGGCCAATGTTTTCTCCAGACCTCTAAATCTATCTTAACAGGTGGTACTTAAATTTTATTGATTGGTGGTGAAAGGCTTGGGATGTGCTGAACAAATTATATTGCACTGTATAAAGTCAAATTCTCACTGTAACATAATCTTAGAGAAGCACATTTAGTTTACTTTTTCAGGATTGCAGTCTATTTTATTTTACTATTAGCTTAAACATTCAAGTCACATGACATTGAGATTCCCTTAGCATTGTGTTGATTTTCTTATGATGTGGTGAGAAAATTTGTACACTTCTCAGACTGAGTACAAGATGGGTTTATGTCCAGGTTTCTAAGTTTGTAATTGGTTCAATAGTTTAAGAAGCCTTGAGCTTTCATTGTAGCCCTGATAACTGATCTCTCCCTTTCTATAAAGTTTGAAACTGTGAAACTAGTTTGAGTAACCTCAGTCTGATTCCTAGTGTCGGATTAAATTACACAGTGCAATTACTTTATGCAACTGTTAGCTCCTGGATGAACACAAGAATGTAATATAAGCCCATTAAGCAAACAGGCATAAAACGTAATTGACTGGAAGTGTTCCCTCTGCATCTTTTTAGTTACACAAAATATTACAGCAAGTAATGAAACCCACCAAGAAGAGTAAATTGTAACACACTCTTACACTGCACTTTTTTTTTTGCACATTAGTCAAGTTTCCCATTTAACCAAATTATCTGCAATTATAGATGTGACTTTTCTATCCAAAATGTGTTCTCTTGCAGTGTATACCCAAATAATGGTCAATTGCAGTTAAAAGTTGAACCCAATCTTTGGCCAAAAATACATGAATTTTTCCTGTAATAATTGATCCTGAACCTTTAGACAACACATCTAAACTCTTCCTACTTATCACTTGCTTGCTATTGAATTTAGACTCACCCTGGTGCAAACCTACTCTCTGGGAGACCCATTGACTGGCACATCACCGAACGCAGTTGTTCATCACCTTGTTCTTACAAAACACAATATCAAGGTGACAATCAGAGTGGTGTACACCATATGAATTATAATGCTCACTGAGTGCATACTGTGCTGCTAAGTAGAATTCTTATCTGTACCGTGGCTGGGGGAGATGTGGAAAATGAATTAAATTGTAGAAATTTGTATGTATGGGTTTCATTTTTGAAAAAATACACTTAAAATTCAAGGAGAAGACTTGCAGTAGGGCTGTCTCCACATACTCAATCCCAAATTCAGACTGCTAGAATCTTGAATTTAGTTACAGAAATTAATACCTGTTTCTACAGGATAATTTTGTAAATTTGAAAAATATCCAGGTTCTTTTGCAATGCTCTTCAGGGAAACAGTCAATCACCTGGTAACTCTGCAATGTAAAAAGCTTACTACTTTTTGACAAAGAATTTCAGAGGTTCATCCCAAAGAAAAGAAAGATTATCCAGTGTGGGATTAGACAGCCATGGCTGACAAAAGAAGTCAGGAAATGTATCAAAGAAAAAGAGACAGCCTATAAAGTGGCCAAGGGCACTGAGAAATCAGAAGATTGGGAAGGCTACAAAAACAAACAGAGGATAACAAAGAGAGCAATAAGGAAGGAGAGGATCAGATATGAGGGTAGGCTAGCTAGTAATATGAGAAATTATAGTAAAAGCTTCTTTCAATACATAAGAAACAAACGAGAGGCAAAAGTAGATATTGGGCTGCTCCAAATTGATGCTGGAAGGCTAGTGATGGGAGATAAGGAAATAGCTGAAGAACTTAATAAGTACTTTACATCAGTCTTCACAGTGGAAGACATGAGTAGTATGCCAACAATTAGGGAGAGCCAGGGGGCAGAGTTGAGTATGGTAGACATTACAAAAGAGAAAGAGCTAGAAAAGCTAAAAGGACTAAAAATTGATAAATCTCCTGGTCCCGATGGGCTACATCCTCGAGTTCTGAGGGAGGTGGCTGAGGAAATAGCGGAGGCTTTGGTTGTGATTTTTCAAAAGTTACTGGAGTCAGGGAAAGTCCCAGATGATTAGAAAATTGCTGTTGTAACCCCCTTGTTTAAGAAAGGATCAAGACAAAAGATGGAAAATTATAGGCCGATTAGCCTAACCTCAGTAGTTGGCAAAATTCTAGAATCCATTGTCAAGGATGAGATTTCTAAACTCCTGGAAGTGCAGGGTCAGATTAGAACAAGTCAGCATGGATTTAGTAAGGAGAGGTCATGCCTGACAAACCTGTTAGCATTCTTTGAAGAGGTAACAAGTATGTTAGACCAGGGAAACCCGGTAGATGTTATCTATCTAGACTTCCAAAAGGCCTTTGATACAGTGCCTCACAGGAGGCTGCTAAGCAAGGTGAGGGCCCATGGCGTTCAAAGTGAGCTACTGGCTTGGATTGAGGATTGGCTATATGACAGAAGGCAGAGAGTTAGGATAAAAGGCTCTTTTTCAGAATGGCAACCGGTGATGAGTGGTGTCCCACAGGGTTCAGTGTTGGGGCCACAGCTGCTCACTTTATATATTAATGATCTGGATGAAGGGACTGGGGGCATTCTGGCGAAGTTTGCTGATGCTACGAAGATAGGTGGACAGGCAGGTAGTACTGAGGAGGTGGGGAAGCTGCAGAAAGATTTAGACAGTTTAGGAGAGTGGTCCAGGAAATGGCTGATGAAATTCAATGTGAGTAAATGTGAGGTTTTGCACTTTGGAAAAAAGAATACAGGCATGGACTATTTTCTAAATGGTGAGAAAATTCGCAAATCAGAAGTGCAAAGGGATTTGGGAGTGTAGGTCCAGGATTCTCTAAAGGTTAACTTGCAGGTAGAGTCCATGATTAAGAAAGCGAGTATAATGTTGTCGTTTATCTCAAGAGGGTTGGAATATAAAAGCAGCGATGTACTTCTGAGGCTTTATAAGGTTCTAGTTAGGTGCCATTTAGAATACTGTGTCCAACTTTGGGCCCCACACCTCAGGAAGGACATACTAGACTTGGAGCGTGTCCAGCGGAGATTCACATGGATGATACCTGGAATGGTGGGTTTAACGTATGATGAACGGCTAAGGATCCTGGGATTGTACTCATTAGAGTTTAGAAGGTTGAGAGGAGATCTAATAGAAACTTACAAGATAATGTATGGCTTAGAAGGGGTGGACGCTAGGAAGTTGTTTCCGTTAGGCGGGGAGACTAGGACCCGTGGGCACAGCCTTAAAATTAGAGGCGGTAAATTTAAAACTGAAATGAGACGACATTTCTTCAGCCAGAGAGTGGTGGGCTTGTGGAATTCATTGCCACAGAGTGCAGTGGAGGCCGGGACGTTGGATGCTTTCAAGGCAGAGATCGACAAATTCTTGATCTCGGAAGGAATCAAGGGCTACGGGGAGAGTGCAGGGAAGTGGAGTTGAAATGCCCATCAGCCATGATTTAAATGGTGGCGTGAACTTGATGGGCCGAATGGCCTTTCTTCCACTCCTATGTCTTATGGTCTTATGGCCTAATTTAGCCTCAGAAACCTTTGCGATTATATTTAGCAATCATGATCTAACTATTATATTGGCTTTTGTCAGTTGTTTGATTGATCGATGAATTGTTTTCTTGAGGGATTTGATGCCTGTCGTGTGTGGGGAACAAGGCTGCCCTGACTTGAAAGGTTGCAGTGTGACTTAATGTGACTTAATGCTGCTTAACACTCGACAATTTCTGCCATCTTAATTGTCAAGCATTCCAGCAAATCAAAACAGCACAATTTGTCTTTTTATAATGGTAGACCTTACAGGAAAGTTTAGTCTTTACACAGTTGAATATTTTTTGTCCAAAATTACCAGGAATGTAGTAGTTCAGACTTGCCAATTGGATGCTGAAAAGAACAAAAGGTAACTCACGTAGCATCATGGAAAATATTAGAGTGATGTCAGTGACACTACAATGTGAAACATGAATTAATCCCAGGCTAATTATTTTACATATAATTACAACTTACAGTGGGAAACAATAAAACATCTAGTCTATCACATTGTTCCCTTTCATTTATCTTCTATGCAAATATTATTTTGGTGGCATCATGACTGTGTCTCTTGATAAACAATGTGATTTATTCTAAATTTACCATTATTGGGCACTTGAAGCTCCTTTCCTGTTGGTTGAAGACAGCCACAGTAATCCACATAGACTGTTTATTATTGTAATGATCCATTCTTCAGCCACATGTAAGTGCTTATTCCAAGGAAGAACTGTTCTTTGCTGGGTGGAAGTAGTGTGGTTGAGGAGGATCTTCACTGAACTATGCAGAATGTTAATTGAATTAAGTAAAGCAAACCTATGACTTCAAATTAAGTCAGAAAAAAGGGTCACAGCAAATAAATTTAAATTGGAGATTGATAAATATCAACCAGATTTAGGAAGAACTTCATCAAAAATCAATAAAAGTTCAGTATGTGAATTAAAAAGATTGCTCTGAAATTTCAAAACCGAAAGAACTGCGGATGCTGTAAATCAGGAACAAAAACAAAGTTGCTGGAAAAGCTCAGCAGGTCTGGCAGCATCTGTGAAAGAAAAAGCAGAGTTAATGTCAGCGGATCCGAAACGTTGATTCTGTTTTCTCCTCCACAGATGCTGCCAGACCTGCTGAGCTTATCCAGCAACTTTGCTTTGGTTGGCTCTGAAATTTGTGTTCAGCAACAAGGTGATGGCACTTCTAGCTCACCTCACAGACAATTGCCCACAGATGGCATGGTTTTCCCCTTTCCCAGTGTCCTTTTGAATCTGACACTAAATAACTGGCATCTCGTTTTGTCCAGCAACAATTGTACAGTAAAAACAATCAATTACATAGATGTATTCTCATAAAGGGAGGTATTAGCCTGGTGGTATTATCGCTAGACATTAATTTAGAGACCCAGGTAATGTTCTGAGGATCCCACCTTGGCAGATTGTGAAATTTCAATTCAATTAAAACCTGGAGTTAAGAGATTAATGATGGCCATGATTCAATTGTTGGAAAAACCCACCTGGTTCTCAAATGTCATTTAAGGAAGGAAACTGCCATCCTTTCGTGGTCAGGCCTGCATGTGAGTCCAGACCAATACAATGTCCTCTGGGCAATTAGGGATGGGCAATAACTCTTGATCTTGCCAGTGACACTGTCATCCTCTGAACATATAAATAAAAACCAAGAAACAAAATTCACTGAATTTAATTCTAATTGGAGCATAGCCAATAGTTACAATATAGACTTTGGAATATGATAAAAGCAGAAATACCATAATCTGCTTTTAACAGAATATACTAATTGAAAAAAAGGAATATTTTAATCTTATTTGTGGAAAATAACATTTTGATATTGTACTGTAGTGTTGAGAATGAGGTTGGTCAGGTAGATCTCATTAAATATGAGATCCCTGATTGGCTCAGGTTTGCAGCCCCAGTCAGGGAGCCCTGGCTGACATATATAAACAGGAATATCAAAGACTCATTACTGTAGGGACTGACTCCGAGTTGGCTGGTCAGAGCCCATGTACTGTGCACGTGCGAATAAAGGGGGACTTGGTGCCAGGACACTGGCCTCTGTGCAGTTATTTCATATAACTGTAGTGTTTCAGATCCAATGAAGATGATTGGCAGTAAAATGAAGTTAGTATACCATTTGACAACCCAGATAAACCTCATACAACAAAATGGAACATTTTCAGGGAGTTTTTACAGATTAACCACTCATGTAAAAGGGTGAGCCCATGTCAATTTATTGATGTCTTTTTGAGGTTGGGGAATCTAAGCAGCACACCCTGCAGAGAATAGAGTCACTGACAACAGCTTTGGGATTAATGTCCTTCCACACCCACACAGTCTCCAAAGGCTGTTATTCCTTCTTCGAGGAGTAGTGGTCATGAACAATTTTGTGAAATCTGAGATATTGGAAATGCCATAACTGCAGCTGAATGCTAAAATAGGAAAGTTAAGATTATTGCTGGATGGGGTCTTGATGAGACAAATAAATTTTTCTTGTTTGTGACATTTTGAATGTTTTTAATGTGTGGATTTACTGAATTGAATGTTTGTAATGTGGTACAGGTCATTATACAATAATATTGTCGATTTTAATAAAATATTTTTTAAGTTTACCATCTGTTACCATTTGAAACATCAATGGGGATTTGGTTGGGGGGGAGCTGTCTCCCCTTTTTGAAACTGTCTAACTTTCATTCCATGATTTTAATCGAACAAAGATAGGACGTATGGGAGGCACAGTGACTCGGTGGTTAGCACCGCTGCCTCACAGCACCAGGGACCTGGGTTTGATCCCACCCTTGGGTCACTGTTTGTGTGGAGTTTGCACATTGTCCCCGTGTCTGTGTGGGTTTCCTCAGGGTGCTCCGGTTTCCTCCCACAATCCAAAGATGTGCAGGTTAGGTGGATTGGCCATGGAAAATGCAGGGATACAGGGAAAGAGTAGGGGTGGTTTGGGTGAGATGCTCTTCAGAAGGTTGGTGTGGACTTGTTGGACTGAATGGCCTGTTTCCACACTGTTGGGATTCAATCATTCTATAATATCAAAGGCAGCATGGTTGCCTGTAATTGCACTGGTAAAATTAGCTCTATTTCGTGGGTGTACATGCTGTTAGAATATGAGAGATGCATTCTGCTGTTGTAATTTGAGTAACAAATATTTTGACACCACTGTCTTGTAGCGTGAACAAAAACATGGAATTAAAAGTACCTTCAGATCAAGGCCCGTGACACTTACATGTTGCTTCCTAGTCTTAACATATCGTGGTAATGCACTGTGATAATATGATTCTATGGCCCATCTATTAATTTCTCAATTTTTATCATTAGATAATCATCTGTCCTTTCTGTTATCAGATTTTTATACAATTCAAAGTGCTGTATTCTATTAATTATTAATTTAGCTTCAAAAATAATCCTCTACTGCAATATAAACAAAGATAATGAATAATAGATATGCTGGAATGAGTGACAAGGCAAGGAACCTAATCAGGGCAGTCATATCATGTCATAAATTATCAGAGTAATTTTATAAACATTAAACCACAGGATTAGACCAAATCCTTTAACTGACTTCCTCATGTTTGTTACTATTGGCAGAAATTCCCTCATAGCAATGATGCTTAGTGTAAAGTACAAACATTTTCAAAACCATTGTACATTCACTTGAAGAATAAATATGAGAGAAAAGAATCCATTTATAAAAGCAAATATGCTTCTAGTCTGCCAGTGGAAAAATACTCGGGACCAGAAAACTTGGACGAAACAGTCAGTCAATCCTGAATTTTGCTCATTTACGGTTAGGAGGATACAAGGCGAGTTTAATGATGCATTGCTCCCACAGCATCGCTGGATAAGTTTGTCAAAAAGAAACTGTGACAGTCAAGCTTCATTTTTCCGAATTATACTCCTTGTCTTGGAAAGCTGTACTCTGGAGCCACAGCTGCACAGAATCCTGCTTGTAGGATGCACAAAGGAACTGAACTTCTATGTATATAAAACTTGCTAGAGAGTTTGGTCAAAGTAATTAATTGCATCAAGCAACTTGGAGATGGCAAGAACTGCAGATGCTGGAGTCAGAGACAACACAGCGTGCAACTGGAGGAACACAGCAGGCCGGGCAGCATCAGAAGAGCAGGAAAACCAACGTTTCAGGTGAAGATCCTTCTTCAGAATTTGGAGATGTTATGGCAATGCAATGAAGTCTTATGGAAATGGTTAACCATTTTGAACATACATGTTCATTTCTGCTTGTAATAACTTCTCTTTTATTAAATTTTTGCCATTCCTACAAGTGTGTGTCTGAAAAGGACCACAAAACAACCATAACTCATTACACCCAACTCTAACACATGCCGAGAGTGCCAGACCGACAGGGTTAGATTCCAGCAACAAGTGAAGGACCAAAAGCTTGGGAAAGCATACCAGGCATGAACATGGGAACGTAAAACATGGATGATGGCGCTTGGAGTGACAGGTAGCAGTAGGTGGGAATTTTTCAGTGATGCAGGGCCCAGGTTCTGTTCGTAGGGCGAGTTGAATCATGGTGTTCAAACTGAAGAAAGAGGCCTTTAAGCCCATTGTGTTTACATTAGCCATCAACCACCTGTCTGCTCTCGTCCCATCTTCTAGCACTAAGATGGGAGCTGGAGTGCTGCTCAGGCTTTAACTGCATTAGAGGATAGTTCCAATTTAAGTAAAAATCATGGCCATGATGACCTCAACACCATAGTGCAATAGAACATATAACATAGAACATAGAAAAGTACAGCACAGTACAGGCCCTTTGGCCCACGATGTTGTGCCATGGAATATTCCTAATCCAAAAATAAAATAACCTAACCTACATTCCCCTCAATTCACTGCTGTCCATGTGCATGTCCAGCAGTCGCTTAAATGTCACTAATGACTCCGCTTCCACGACTACCACTGGTAAACTATTCCATGCGCTCACAACTCTCCAGGTGAAGAACCTCCCTCTGACGTCTCCTCTATACTTTCCTCCTAACACCTTAAAACTATGACCCCTCGTGGCAGTCAATCCTGCCCTGGGGAAAAGTCTCTGGCTATCGACTCTATCCATGCCTCTCATTACCTTGTACACCTAAATGTGAGTGTATCAGTTATCCATCAGCGTGTATACTCCCCACATTCCTTATGATCTCTTTCATTGCTTATGTAGTAGTAGGTATTACTAGATCTGAATCTCTTTCTAAGTAATGATAATCCACATATACAAAAGGTCAATACATGGAATGTAATATTTCTATTGTATTCCAATCTTTGACTTCCTTGTCTAGGTTCTGTCATCTTTCTAGTTGCTGCTTTATTTCTAAATGCCTTTTCATTGAGTTGACACTCAGTTACTTACCTCTCCATTTCGCGTATCCCTTTATATGAGTCAACGTGATCATAATCTCTCTGCACTGTTGTTCTTAGCAGTACCTCTTGGTGTCGCAGTTTGGTGCTGACAGTTTGTTCCTGATTATTATGGAATTTAGTCTTTGCTGTTTGAGTATAAGTAAGTATCACTATTGTTGTAACATTTCAGTCTCTCTCCAGGGACCCTGTAGACCCACTGAGTATTTTCAGCATTTATGCTGAAATCCCAGCATCTTAGTATTTTGCTCAGAAACGAACCTAACAGATTGAATGCAACCTGTACAGATGGAGATAAGACCTTTGATCAGGGCAAGAGACCTACATGATCACCACCAGCTGTAAGTTTCCCTCCAAACCACACACCATCCTGACTGGGCTGTGTCACCATCATTCCTCACTCCTGTTGAAATTCTCTAACAGTCACTATAGACAAACCTACATCATATCATATCACTTCCGTCTCAAGCAATTGGCTAGCAATGTTCACAACCTAGAATCACACTCATCTTTTATAATTTTCTGGTGGTTTGCATTTCTCTGTAAGCCTCAGTTGTTCGGTTTTACATTTCTTAGCAGTTCTCTCTGCCTGAAGGCAGATTGCTACAACCAAGGCTGGAGAACACATTAACTCTCTAGTTTCACTGACCATCAAATTTTAAAAGAAAAAAGACTCATCAACCTGATTTCATAGCAGACATAGTTATGGATTAAATATTTAAAACAAAATATATTCAATACATTTGCAATAATTAGTTAACATACACAGTTAGGAATGTAGAAGTATAGATGTATTTCCCCCAAAGTATTGCCAAAAACCCACACAGAAAGAAAGACTTGCCGGCTGTAAAGTGACAGAAACAAGCACAGATTACTTTATAGAGATTGGCTGTCTGGAATAGAGCACATTGGCCAATGGGTCATTATTGAAGGGAAAAGAATAAAGTGCGGGATGTTCTGGAGTCTGTTTCTCTGTTATTCTAGAATATATGTTCAAGTCATTATGCATGGTTACCTCTGATGTCTTACAGATACAACTTTCTTGAGATGTTCTTTCAATCACTTTTTCAAAAGAACACTTACGTTCCATGCTGAATTGATGTAGAAAGTACATTTTACAGAAATATGCATGAATAGCCGGACAGCTTGATCTTAGCAGACATCTCTCCAACTGAATCACATAAAACCAGAACCCGTCCAAGCCAATCAATGTTCAAAATAGCCCCAACAGGGTCTACAGCAAAGGATGTGGAACAGTCCCTCTTCCGCACCTACACAGGCCCCAAAGCCCACCTCTTCCTCCGTTACATTGACGACTGTATCGGCGCCGCCTCTTGCACCCCAGAGGAACTCAAGCAGTTCATCCACTTTACCAACACCTTCCATCCCAACCTCAAGTTCACCTGGGCCATTTCCAACACATCCCTCACCTTCCTAGACCTCTCAGTCTCCACCTTAGGTAGCCAGCTAGAAACCAATGTCCATTTCAAGCCCACTGA
The DNA here is from genome assembly GCF_030684315.1 of Stegostoma tigrinum. Classification (NCBI taxonomy): domain Eukaryota; kingdom Metazoa; phylum Chordata; class Chondrichthyes; order Orectolobiformes; family Stegostomatidae; genus Stegostoma; species Stegostoma tigrinum. The sequence goes on along the minus strand of NC_081357.1, from coordinate 130,055,720 downwards.
CTCCCACAGCTACCTAGAATACACCTCCTCCCACCCACCCTCCTGCAAAATTTCCATCCCCTATTCCCAATTCCTCCGCCTCCGCCGCATCTGCTCCCAGGATGAGGCATTCCACTCCCGCACATCCCAGATGTCCAAGTTCTTCCGGACCGCAACTTTGCCCCCGCAGTGGTCGAGAACGCCCTTGACCCCCTCTCCCGCATTTCCCGCAACACATCCCTCACACCCCGCCCCTGCCACAACCGCCCCCAGAGGATCCCCTTCGTTCTCACATATCACCCCACCAACCTCCGGATACAACATGTCATCCTCCGACACTTTCGCCATCTACAATCCGACCCCACCACCCAAGCCATTTTTCCATCCCCACCCTTGTCTGCCTTCCAGAGAGACACTCTCTCCACAACTCCCTTGTCCGCTCCACACTCCCCTCCAACCCCACCACACCCCGCACCTTCACCTGCATCCGCAGGAAGTGCGACACTTGCCCTCACACCTCCTCCCTCACCCCCATCCCAGGCCCCAAGATGACCTTCCATATCAAGCAGATGTTCACCTGCACATCTGCCAATGTGGTATATTGTATCCATTGCACCCAGTGTGGCATCCTCTACATTGGGGAAACCAAGCGGATCCTTGGGGACCGCTTTGCAGAGCACCTCCGCTCGGTTCGCAACAAACAACTGCACCTCCCAGTCATGAACCCTTTCAACTCCCCCTCCCATTCCTCAGACGACATGTCCATCATGGGCTTCCTGCAGTGCCACAGTGATGCCACCCAAAGGTTGCAGGAACAGCAACTCATATTCCGCTTGGGAACCCTGCATCCCAATGGTATCAATGTGGACTTCACCAGCTTCAAAATTTCCCCTTCCCCCACCGCCTCCCAAAACCAGCCCAGTTCGTCCCCTCCCCCCACTGCACCACACAACCAGCCCAGCTCTTCCCCTCCACCCACTGCCTCCAAAAACCAGTCCAACCTGTCTCTGCCTCCCTAACCTGTTCTTCCTCTCACCCATCCCTTCCTCCCACCCCAAGCCGCACCTCCATCTCCTACCTACTAACCTCATCCCACCTCCTTGACCTGCCCGTCTTCCCTGGACTGACCTATCCCCTCCCTACCTCCCCACCTATACTCTCCTCTCCACGTATCTTGTTTTCTCTCCATCTTCAGTCCGCCTCCCCCTCTCTCCCTATTTATTCCAGAACCCTCACCCCATCCCCCTCTCTGATGAAGGGTCTAGGGCCAAAACGTCAGCTTTTGTGCTCCTGAGATGCTGCTGGGCCTGCTGTGTTCATCCAGCTCCACACTTTGTTATCTTGGATTCTCCAGCATCTGCAGTTCCCATTATCACTCCACAGCAAAGGAAGCAGTTATCACCAGTCATGTGATTTCTAGAAAGCCCTATTTAAAGTCATTCTACAGTATTCACAGTGAACCTTCTGTGATCAGTTAAACAAGCTACCCGAGGTGTATGCACAAAATCTGAAATAAGTTCCTTTTTCCATGAATTGTCGAAATCCTCCAAGCAACATTAAGGATTAAGCATCTTTGTGACAAGATTCTTGGTGATGAGTAAACCACAGCAAAGTGTCCTGATTTTCACAACAGATCAGGTGAGGAATCTGGCCCCAAATCCATTTCAGCCCAAACAAAAATCATGTGCTGTTTGCACTAATTTGATTCGCACAAGAATCATCTTGCCAACTGAGCTAATTGCCTCTCACCCCTCTTCATATACTGCCCTCTGTCATTGTTTTAAACATTGACCTCTCCTGTAATTATCAGTTGGGACTCGACGGCTGAAATTTGGAGCATCTTCTTTTAAAAGAACTTATCTGTGAATTGCAGATAACGGAAAATACTAACAAATCTGTTCGATAATTGATGATATGAACTGAGTCATAAACCATAAGATCAAAACTGATTACCTTTATAACTGTCAGTCACACCCCACAGCTGAAATTGCACCACAGCTTGATATCTCTTATAAACGTATCATTTTTACAGTTGTTAGAATGACCTGCAGTTCTCAGTCTGCACCTAGGCATCGCAAATGTTCTTAAATCAAGATGTATTACACACAAGTTAACCAACATATAGTATATTTTGCATGCTTCACTCTAATTATGTTACAGCTTTACTAAAATTCTTTGGTGGTGAATATTCCATTCATAAAATATTATGTGGGTGTGACATTTCATTGTTTGTGTTCAAACAGTACAGATACCAGTACAAACAGAAGTCCAGACTCATGCCATATGGAGTCCCATCTGTTTAGAAGGAAATCTGCATATAGTTTTAGAGAGTGAGTGAAGTTCTCGTTGTTACCATTTTGGTGTGTGTTTTGCTGTTTAGCTGAATATTCCAGAGTCTCTATGAATTTCTACCTAAGACATAGGTTGATCTAATATTCTTTGCTAGTATTCCTGTTGTAAATTTATTGAGATAATTTTCAAGAGACAGTAGAGTCATTGTGTTGCAATTAAGCTGATCAATGGGTATTTTATAGAAAAGTTAATTGTGTTTTATTTGACTTGCAACTTTAAAATAATCATTTCACCAAAGCCCTTGTAATGTTCTATTTACTGACAATATTCCGTTGGCTCATTGAATATATGGCACAGAAACAGGACCTAGCTAGACTTCAAATAATATGTGGATTTGCCACATTCAGACTTGTACTGTCAAAGTACTGTGTAGCTTCCTTATTCTTCCCTCTAAAATGTAATATTCTACATTTTTCTCTCTTGGAATTAATTAGTCAATTTCATATCCATTCTGCAAGTTTACTCACAGCTGAGATATTGCAATTGTATTGAGAACAAGAGTGAGAATGTAGTCCTGCATTTACAGCTATTTCTGCCAAATGCACCAATGCAAACAAATGACATTGGTGTCAGTGATTCTCCATTGCTGTGTAGGATGTGAGTTTGAAACTGTCAAAGATGGTATTCAAGATACTAAATTGTGAGGCTGGATGAACACAGCAGGCCCAGCAGCATCTCAGGAGCACAAAAGCTGACGTTTCGGGCGTAGACCCTTCGTCAGAGAGGGGGATGGGGAGAGGGAACTGGAATAAATAGGGAAAGAGGGGGAGGCGGACCGAAGATGGAGAGAAAACAAGATACGTGGAGAGGGGAGTATAGGTGGGGAGGTAGGGAGGGGATAGGTCAGTCCAGGGAAGACGGACAGGTCAAGGAGGTGGGATGAGGTTACTAGGTAGGAGATGGAGGTGCGGCTTGGGGTGGGAGGAAGGGATGGGTGAGAGGAAGAACAGGTTAGGGAGGCAGAGACAGGCTGGACTGGTTTTGGGATGCAGTGGGTGGGGGGGAAGAGCTGGGCTGGTTGTGTGGTGCATTGGGGGGAGGGGACGAACTGGGCTGGTTTTGGGAGACGGTGGGGGAAGGGGAGATTTTGAAGCTGGTGAAGTCCACATTGATACCATTGGGATGCAGGGTTCCCAAGCGGAATATGAGTTGCTGTTCTGCAACATTCGGGTGGCATCCTGGACCTCTCAGTCTCCATCTCAGGCAACCAGCTTGTAACTGATGTCCATTTCAAGCCCACCGACTCCCACAGCTACCTAGAATACACCTCCTCCCACCCACCCTCCTGCAAAAATTCCATCCCCTATTCCCAGTTCCTCCGCCTCCGCCGGATCTGCTCCCACAAAGAGGCATTCCACTCCCGCACACCCCAGACGTCCAAGTTCTTCAAGGACCGCAACTTTCCCCCCACAGTGGTTGAGAACGCCCTTGACCACGTCTCCCACATTTCCCGCAACACATCCCTCACAACCCGCCCCCGCCACAACCGCCCAAAGAGGATCCCCCACATTCTCACATACCACCCCACCAACCTCCGGATACAACGCATCATCCTCCGACACTTCCGCCATCTACAATCCGACCCCACCACCCGAGACATTTTTCCATCCCCACCCTTGTCTGCTTTCCGGAGACCCACTCTCTCCGTGACTCCCTTGTTCACTCCACACTGCCCTCCAACCCCACCACACCCGGCACCTTCCCCTGCAACCGCAGGAAATGCTACACTTGCCCCCACACCTCCTCCCTCACCCCTATCCCAGGCCCCAAGATGACTTTCCATATTAAGCAGAGGTTCACCTGCACATCTGCCAAAGTGTTATACTGTATCCATTGCACCCGGTGTGGCTTCCTCTACATTGGGGAAACCGAGCGGAGGCTTGGGGACCGCTTTGCAGAACACCTCCACTCGGTTCGCAATAAACAACTGCACCTCCCAGTCGCGAACCATTTCAACTCCCCCTCCCATTCTTTAGATGACATGTCCATCATGGGCCTCCTGCAGTGCCACAATGATGCCACTCGAAGGTTGCAGGAACAGCAACTCATATTCCGCCTGGGAACCCTGCATCCCAATGGTATCAATGTGGACTTCACCAGCTTCAAAATCTCCCCTTCCCCACCGCCTCCCAAAACCTGCCCAGTTTGTCACCTCCCCCCACTACATCACACAAGCAGCCCAGCTCTTCCCCTCCATCCACTGCATCCCAAAACCAGTCCAGCCTGCCTCTGCCTCCCTAACCTGTTCTTCCACTCACCCATCCCTTCCTCCCACCCCAGGCCGCACCTCCATCTCCTACCTACTAACCTCATCCCACCTCCTTGACCTGTCCGTCTTCCCTGGAGTGACCTATCCCCTCCGTACCTCCCCACCCATACTCTCCTCTCCAGCTATCTTCTTTTCTCTCCATCTTCGGTCCGCCTCCCCCTCTTTCCCTATTTATTCCAGAACCCTCACCCCATCCCCCTCTCTGACGAAGGTTCTAGGCCCAAAACGTCAGCTTTTGTGCTCCTGAGATGCTGCTTGGCCTGCTGTGTTCATCCAGCTTCACACTTTGTTATCTTGGATTCTCTAGCATCTGCAGTTCCCGTTATCAAAGATGGTATTCAGTTAGAAATGACTAACTGATTTGATCTTCAGCTCCTTGCACAATTACTCTTGGTGCAATAACGTTTGGAAAAGCTATACCTTGTTGTTGGAGATAAAATTGAGGTTTAATTGTGTGTTATTCATTGTCAGTCAATTCTCTCTGGTACTGAGCTCTTAACTTTATATTTATGGAATGTTGAGTATCTCCATTTAATGCTTAAAAAAGTTCGTAGGCTTGCAAAATGTCTAAAAATGTTTGAGCTGTTTCAGAGTTTTCATTAGTCCTATTTGTAAATCCCAGATGTTATTTTGCTTTCTGTAAAATATTAATTAGAAAAATGAATACCTGTTCTTTAAATCCTGGTTTATTCAAATGAGAACCTTCGATAATGATTGGTTTCCTCACCCTGTGTAATGATGTCGCTATTGCTGGAAAACAGTCATTACCTCTAGCAAGCTGCAGGATGAAATTAGCAGCAGGAAAGATGATATTCTTGGCACAGAGCTTATTAAATCCTTTGGGAAGTTTTCGTCAAGGTCAATGTCAAGCACTGTCACTTGTGCACTGACCTCATAATCTGCAATTAGGCCTTTTTTTTAATTCAATGTATAACTGTTACAACATCTGATAAATACCTTGCTGATTAAATTGTTTCATTATTGATAATGTACTTTGCAATGGAATGATATGTATAAGCGAGCGGTGTATGTTGGTTTAGTCACAGTTTCAGATATGGTTCAGCAACGAGGCATTCCAGTTTATTGGTTTAATGAACTATATACATGTGATCAGAAACAGGGAAAAACCTCATGGATTAAAGAGAGTGGGATATTGCACCAAGTATTAAAAATACCAGAAACTCAAATAATTATGGGCTCATTGGCTTAACTTCAATTTTTGAGAATTTGTGAGAAAGAATGATTTAATGTTCCTGTTTGACAACCTGGACAGAGTCGTAAATTATTGAAAACCTGAAATATGGCTCCTAGGGAAAAAAAAATCACGTCTCAAAACAGATTTGAACCATATGAGAAGTTATCTACCAGTTTATGGATAAAGATCCTAACCAACATAGAGTCATACAGTCATATATTTCAACATTTAGAAAGCTTTCAACAAGGCATTGAACGATTGTTTACCATCTCAAATAGAGCCACAGTTGTTGGATGACTCAAAGGAAGAGAGCACAATGGTGGGCTTGATGGGTGGTGGCCGGGGTGGCGGATATTGGATGGGATGGTTGAGATCGAAACAAAAAGTATACACTTACACCAAGTGCAGCTTATAAATGAGAAGAGATTGTGGAGTGAGGCCGAAGTAGGACAGGTGAAAGGGAATTTGGTGTTAGGATACCATCATCGACAATATTTTCAGCCCTGCCACTGATCACCATCTCAGCAGTGGCCTATCTGGAGGTACTTGGTGAAAGTGAGAACCTGTGCCAGCTACCTGCCAGTTAGGTGTTACTGCCTCCAATTACACTTTCTCTTCCAGGAGACAGGGAAGTGTTAGTGAGTAGGGTGCAATGTATTTGGATGATGGGCTTGTCAGACCTTGAGTGGGCTACAGCATTTGAAAACATGTTCACTGATCTAGACTGCTCATGTGAAGCCTTCAATCTTCCTAATGCATTTATCAAACAAGGATTATGAATGGTAGTTTATTTTAAATTCTGTGTAGACGTTCAAACAATTTTCTCTAGGTGGAAATTTAATTCAGATGGATTGGGACTTTTCTATAAAAATTGGACACTTCTTACAATTCACGTGGTTTAAGCTAATTGTTTGCCCTATTTACAGGAAACCACCTGACTAGGTTTATGAAAGTCAGGAATGAAACTTTATTTGGAGATCTCTTGGTTTCCACTGGGTAACAGCCTGCTGAGAGAAAGATTCTACCTTTCTGAGAGACCCCTGTTGTGAGTGATCAAACTGTCTTTCTGAAAAGCATTCAGAAATTGTTCGTGAGTAATCCATGTCTACAAAGATCCCAGAGACAACTATGTTTGATGACACTTGCAAAGATGAAAAGACATTTTGAACATTTTATACTTTATCTGTTTTTCTTTTGTCAGCTAACAATTATTGGCCAGTTTTTTTTTTACCCAGAGTTAATCTCAGTAGTGTAAATGGTATTATTTTTCTCCAACTACCATGTGTGTTGGCTCATTTAAAGGAATAAAGATTTATTCTTTCATATTTTAAACCGTGTGTGTTAACCAGCTCTGCATTTTTGCTGAATGTTTTATTTTGTAACCCGTTTATATTTTTTGCCATTTATTAATGAAATTTGTTGATAGATCTTTTTATTCATTTAAATGTATATGACCAGTGGAGTAGTGAGTCTAGAGAGAGGCTGTGCACTCCTCCAGTCTTGGTCATAATAGCATCATTATATACCTTTTTCTTTAAGTGTGATAATGACTTTAACTGCTTTGGTGACCTCCCCTTGGAATTTTTCTTTTTCTGTGGATTCTGAAAATGCCATGTATCCAAAGTATGCGCTTATCTAGTGCAACTGATCTCAACTGATCTATCTCTTAAACTAATTTGCTAGTTTGCTGTAGTGAACTTTGCTTTCATGCACTCATCATGGTCCTTATTTATGTTTAAAATACCAGTCTTGGACCCACTCCTCTGTTACTCAAACTGGATGTAACATTCAATCGTGTTATGATTGCCACTCTCTAAGGATAATTTCACTACAGGGTCATTAATTAATCCTGTCTTATAGATACCAGTCTGGTATAGTCTGCTGTCTGGCTGGTTCCAGAACCTGCTATTCTAAAACAAAAATCCCAAAAACTTTTGATGAATTCCTCTTCTGGGCTATCACTGTCCATTAGGGTGGTGCGGTGGCTCAGTAGTTAGCACTGATATCTCACAGTGCCAGTGACTGGGGTTAAGTTTGCCCCCCCCCCATCAAGGCAGTTGTCTGTGTGGAGTCTGCATATTCTCCTCGTGTCTGCGTGGGTGTCCTCCGGGTGCTCTCGTTTCCTCCCACACTCCAAAGATGTTCAGGTTAGGTGGATTGGCCGTGCTAAGTTGTCCACACTGTTTAGGGATGTGTAAGTCAGGTCAATTAGCCATATGAAATGTATGGTTACAAGGAAAAGAGTAGGAGAATGGGTCTGTTGGGATGCTCTTCAGAGAGTTGGTGTGGATTTGTTGGACCAATTGGCCTGTTTCCACACTGTAGGGATTCTATGATCTGATTTTTCAGTCTTTATATACAGTAAAATCCCCCATAGTCACTGCTACCATAATTTCTTCCTTTTCATTCTATCCTGCCACATGGTTACTGTTAAGGGCCTGTACACTGTTCCCATAAGTGACTTCTTGTCTTTATCATTTATCATCTCCACTCAGACTTAGGCCATCCCTCTCTATTGTGCTTGTACCATCATTAATTAGCAGAGCCAACCCTACACCATTTCTTACCTTCCTATCCCAATCTATATAATTAACAGCACAAAAGATGGTATCCCTAGCAAACAGCTTAATAAACCTTTTGGAGAAGTTTTCTTCAATGACTCTTTTAATGGTTAATATTTATTTCTATTTCATTTGTTTTATTTCAAAAACTACCTGTGAATCGAGTACAGAAAATTTAAGTACTTCCTCATTTTTGTAACTTCTACCCATTAGTATTGAATTACTGTCTATGCCTTCCTGTCAAGTTCTACTTGCCTTTTACATGTTAATACTTTTTTCTTTGATCTTGTTTTGAATCTTTCATTGCCACCACCGTTCAAAATGTAACTCCTTGCCCCCATTATTTAGTTTAAAAGTCTCCATTTCCTCTGTTATGCAGCTCACTGGAACACCTGGCCCAGCACAGCTCAGATGTAAACCATCCCAAAGGTATAGATTTCACTTACATCAGTATCAGTGCCAGTATAGTTCCCCATGAGCTACAGTGCTTCTGCCACATCAGTTTTTGAGCCACACGTTCATGTCTCCATTCTTATTTGCCATTGGCCAATTTGTATTTGACTTAGTAATAATCCAGACATTATGACCTTTGAGACTGTGTTTCATAATCTCGTGCCTAAATGCTCACACTGACTATACAGAACCTTTTTCATTGTTCTGTCTGTGTCATTCATTGCTGTGTGAGACCAAGGAAAACTCTGATTTGATCCTAACAGATGGATGCCTCATTAATGTTTGACCACCAAATGCACCTATCAAAATTCCATTGCTCTTTAGACATAATTTTTGAATCATCACTTGAAATGGTTGGAAAATCTTGAGCATGAGGCTTTCTAGCAACTGATAAAGCTGCTCAGTGAAAGCACAATGCCAGAAAGCAAATACTTCCAGCTAACTAACTGGGTGTTTACATTCCATTCTGAGGAAGGTCTGAACTAAGCTCATAGCTTTTGTGTAGTTTGACAATATCATATTGTCCTTCAATACACTACAATCCTTCAAATGATCCTTCATTGGCTCATGTTATTTTCACATAATCTGACAATGCATGCAGCAATTGGGTCCAAATGGTTTTGACATTAATTAAGTCCTTTAAATATAGCAGCATGTAAGTCATTTAAATGCTGAATTTATGGTATGTTATTATTCAACACTGCAGGTCATATGCAGCGTGGTTAGAGAGATGATGTTTTAAATCCAGGGTAGGTATTAGTTTTCTAGGGGGGGATAGTGTAACTGGGCACTGATGCAAAACATGCAGGTCATAGCACTTTTCCCACTTCCTTTAGCACACACACAAAACTTCACCAACATAAAATACATTTCCTGCCTCTTTATATGGCTATTTTGGGAGTTGACCTATATTCAAACTGTGTATTGATATGTGCTGAAGTCATTTAAGTCTTCAGTTTTGATGGAGAATTAGTTTATTTTCAACTGTACTCTGAAAATCCCTCAACACAGTCTTTGCTTTCACTGGAATTGTCGGGGAGACCGATAAATTTTCACTTGTGTTACTGGGGTTTCTTAAAGGGCATGACTAGAAACCTCTGCCAGAAGATTTATTTGCCATGTTGAAGTAATAATGATGGTTAATTAATTGGGATTTATGGTACTAATAAGCATGTAATCATTTCCGCAAATCTCCTGCAGAAGTGCATTAATTATACATTCTCTGATATAATCTCTTATATTTATGTTTTCTTTGGCTATAATATTTGATCCATATTAATTTTTATACGTAATTAAATGTGGCTGTTTATGATTACGTGCAGTAAGTTTGATAAATTTATGTGAAATGTATTTATAATTACATTTTTGTTGTCTGAAAAAGATGCTGATATCTGAAGGTGTCATAAGCTGAAATATTTCTTTAAATGTAGGATATTTTTACTGGCAATGTAACTCTTCAGACCACTATCCTGACAGTTATAGTAGAATAGGGCCCTGTAGCTTGCAGTGTTAGTAGGAAAGTAGAGACAAAAAGATATAGAGCTGGATGAACGGAGTACCTCAGTTTCACAGCTCAGTGCTGCGTGATGCCCAGCTGTCTAGACCTACTTTAAATCCCATCCATGAAGGGAAGGGTGGCCAGATTTCCCCAATCCCTGTCATGATCAGACAGACCCTTTAAGTAATTGGATTTATTGATGAATTTAAAATTAATATAATTTTTAAAAAATGTGTTACTAGGGTCCCACTCACTGGAGCAAATAAGGACGCTCTCACTCAACATGTTTGCCAACTCCATAAGACAAACTGCTGTCTGAGGTAAAGGGACAAAGGGACAAACTAGTTTATGGAGACTGTGCCATGATCTTCTCCTGGCTATTACCCTTCAGGCGCTGGAAATGATTCCATCCCTCAGAGTCCACCAGGGAGCTCCAGGAAGTGACAAGTATTTAACACAACTGATCTACACTGTTTCCTGGGATGTCCAAAGAACCCTCGGCTGAGGAATCTGCAGGACAGTGCATCTAATCATAGTTATTGTCTTCTTTTAGAAGGCAATCAGAAGTATATGCATTTATTTCTTGCTGCTCAGTTCATGAACTTGCAGGTTGTCATGCAACCACATTCTACCTCAGTGACTCTACATAGTTAACTGCTACTCTATCGCTGTCATTTACAGGAAATTATGTTGGATATTTTCAAGATTCAAAGTAATGCCGCAGCAAATAAATTGAAAGAAAATTGTCTTTCACATGTTTGCAAAAATGCAGTCTTTAATGAATGAAATAGAAGTTGTCAAGTTTTAAAAACCAGAAATGTGTGTAAAATATGGCAACTAGATGTAGTTTAAACAATTTATTTCTATTGTGGCATAGGAGACAATGAATGTCAGTTATCATTTAGGGAGAAATTTCCTCCTAAACAGTTAAAGGTTGGAATGTAATGAGCAACTGAATGAAACGGGCAATGGAGACATGGGTGTCAGAATTGGCCAAGATATTTATTGAAATTGCCACTCCTGAACAACATTCCCCTTCGCTCAAGCAGCGTGACAAGATTGTCACCAGGGAGTGGTGAGTTCCCAACTGATGACCTTAATGGCTTCATAAACAGCTTGTTAGCAGTCCAACTCACCGAATGTTACAAACACCCAGTGTGGTGCCCAAAATAGCCTTTGGCAAACAGAAACTGCTGCAGAAACTCAGCAGGTCTTGCAGCAACTGTATGGAGAGTTGATGCTTTGGGTCCAGTCTCTTCTTTGGAACAAAAGGCTTAGATGTAATGGAATGTCCCTACCTTTGAGCCAAGATTTCTTCGTTCAAGCCCCACCTGCTCCGGAGGTGTGTAGGTTGTTTAGAAAGTAGTTTTGTTTTCCTTCAGTCCTGTTGTGTCTGCAGCATGCCTTATTATTGTGTTGGCAATAGGCTCCATCATACATAATAATAGAATGTGAGGCTGGATGAACACAGCAGGCCAAGCAGCATCTCAGGAGCACAAAAGCTCTGATACTATTTTAACCTCACTGCGAAGCCTCTTCCAGGGATGCCTAACCTGAAGAAGTTACCCTCCTCCCTCCGGACCAACCTCAGGGAATCTCTCTCCCATTGAGCTTTTGTGCTCCTGAGATGCTGCTTGGCCTGCTGTGTTCATCCAGCCTCACATTCTATTATCTTGGAATTCTCCAGCATCTGCAGTTCCCATTATCTATGGCTCCATCATACAACCAGGCAGGTGAGCTTGCTGTGCTGTAATGCTCAATCCAGGGCACCCACACCTTCTTGCACATCAATGAGCAACATCACATCACCAGGGTGGTACAGTGGCTCAATGGTTAGCACTGCTGCCTCACAGGACCAGGGGCCGAGGTTCGATTCCACCCTTGGGCGCCTGTCTGTGGGGAGTTTGCACATTCTCACGGTGTGAATGCGGGCTTCCTCCGGGTGCTATGCTTTCCTCCCACAGCCCAAAGGTGTGCAGGTTAGGCGGATGGGCCGTGCTAAATTGCCTGTCGCGTTCAGGGATGTGTGAGTAATAGGGGGATAGGTCTGGGTGGGATGCTCTGAGTGTCGGTGTGGACTTGTGGTGAAAGGCAAGGAGACACAACGTGATATTCACCACTGAATCTGCTACAGCAGTTGAAGGGATACAGTGAGAAAACATGACCAGTCTCACAGCAAGTTTCAATCCACCAAACCCAACACAACTCACACTCAGTCAAGAAAAACAGGATTCACCCATTGTGTTTCATTCATTGAGATCAAAGCACCTGGTCTGCCATGGGTTAGATTCACTTTACTCACTCAATCCTCTGATTTTGTTCTCATTCATCCTGGCTCGTTGGCATCTTCTACAGGAAACCCTACAGCAAGAGAGGCAGCAAAGTTCTCCACTGCTGGCATCTTCTGGCTTTAAGCCCTCAAAAAGCCAGGCTGCACATCGCTCCAATGCGCCAAGCCAGGATCTGGTCTCCACAGTGCAGCGCTTAGCTGTTCTTACAGAATTCATGGCTCCAAGGAAAGGAAAGCCCCAACATGGTGGGGTGTGGGGTGCAGGGATTGGGGGGAGGGTTTCTTTTCCACCTGGCTACCATCAGAGGCACTGCCAATGGATACAGTGAGCATGGTCACAGCCAGCAGCCTGGGTGGGGGTGTGTCCTGGTGAAAAGGAACACCAAGCAGCAGGTAGACACTCAGTGACCTTCTGCACTCTGTACGGCCAATTGCCAACACCTTTTGTCTGCCAGCTCACACTGACAGGGCCCGCACTCTAACTCTGTCACTGTTCACTCATCTCACCAAGTCTCATGGACCATATCTCTCACTGCTGCATACATCATCATTGACTCAGTGGCTCTCACCCACCTCATCCTCCCAAACCACTGACAGCTCCTGCTTTCTGAGATGACACCTCACCATCTCTCCTGTCTTTTCTTCACCACTGTCTGCTCTTCCTCCCACTACCATGGTGCTCATTCCTCGTCTTTGTCTCATTACAGAAGGAGACAGCCTACCCTCCCCAGAATGGTGCCTCAACTGCACCCCCAAGACCCTGATCTGTGAGTTTTGGAATGTTTACACTTGCAACAGGACTGACCATGGCCAGACCCCCAGACCTAGGGCTTTGGGAGGAGAAAGTACCTGACCAACAGTGGTCAAATCCCTGTAGCTCATTGCCCAAGCCCCAGGACAAGCTCATTGGCTGAATGCAGTTCCCCTTTATCCCTTTAAGGACTGTTCCCTTTAACAGTCAGCTATGGACACCGGCGTGAAGCTTGTACAGTGAGCTTGTGCTGGTTCTTGCTGCAGGCCTGACACTGATGTGTACGATGCAGCACTGTATCACGTACACCCTCTGATAGACTCACCAATTCAGCAATCACCCGACACCTCTCTCTCTCTCTTTGCACTATTGAATATTATGAATCATGGAAGCTGGCAGGCTTTAACTCAGCACTGTGGGCTGTATGCATTAAGCAAATGTGTGGGCCATATAGACGCTAGCAGCCTATGAATAGGCGTTGAAGAGAGTGAGTGAGTGTGTGCGAGGCTAACAGTGCAAAGTGAGTGAGCTGTAAGACAGCAGCTAACAGCCATAAGATGTGTCCTGTGTTTAAGCATCCTATGTAAGGTGTGCAAATCCGAGGTGTTCCTGAGCTCCAGAGTAAAATGTGCAGGAGCTGAAGTGGTGTGAAGGCCAATGTCAGTGTGGGCAGATGAAGGATCAAGGAAGGTGGTCGCCATGGAGTATGCAGGGAAATTGCTGTGAAGAAGCAGCTCATGATGGACAGGACGAGCAGTTTGGGCATGTAGCACTCTGATTTACATGTCAGGAATTTGCATATCCTGTTTCTTGGGAACGGTGTGTGAATAAGGTGAGCTAGGCCTTTAATGAGATGCAAATACACCATTGTGAGGTAGTCATTGCTCAATGGCGAGATTCTGAAGTCACCATTTATGTTTTGAGGGGAAAATTGGAAACAGATTTTCCTGGTGTGCAGAATTTGATTGTTTCATTCTTTGTGTTTTCTCATCGTTCCCACTGTTGCTCAGACTGCAGAAGGGTGGGAGAAACTCTGCACTGTATTTAAATAATGTCGTCCAACCTTAAACCAGTTTACCTTAGAGCAGTATGACACTTCAAAACATCTCCTTGTGAAATGTTTCTGTAAGATTTGAAATGGGGTCAAATAATTACAAGTCTTTTCTTTCAGGTTATTAGCAGTTAATTTGCACAAAGGAAATTGACAATAATTGTCTGACTTTCTTTCATTTCCACTTTCAGTTGATTAACTTTGAAAAGTTTTACTTTTGGCAGTATTCACAAAGCTTAATCAATACCTCAAACTGAACTTAATTAATTACAATGTGCAAGATGGCTCATGGTGGTGATAATATCTCAAAAGTTCACTTTGGTGAAACTTACTGCAACAATTGGGTGTGTACTAAGTAACCAGGGTTTGTTTGTCCTGCTGGATCGAAGTATGACAAAAGGATGGGTTTATCTTGTGCCTTCTTGTGAAAGATAATGGGGTCGCTTTTAACTCTCAGGTGAGAACTCAACCTAGTGAGCGAATGTCACCTCCCGGGGAGCACCAGCGGGCAGATTCAGACAATTTTTAATGGCAGGCTCGCATTGGCGTGCCTCTAGCCAACTTCCCGAAGCAAAGCAGATGGGAAGCTGCTGCTCGGATATTAAAATGAGCTGCTGTTGGGAACCAGAAGAAGTTATACTTGGCACTGAGGTAAGTGGTTGGGGTGAAATCACAACTGGGCTGTGGGAGGGTCACGCAGGCCACCCTGAGGGACCAAGAGAAACACTTCAGCTTCCTGTGGCTGCTACACAAATGGAAAGATAATGTCACTAATGGGCCTCTTCTGGTCTTGTCTCCATGGTCATACAAGCTGGTGTTGGCAGGTAACCACCGCGTAGATTGCTCGAGTTTGGAATCAGGCCCCAATAATATCATTCGAGCCTAATCTGCATGTCTAAAGAACAAAGTTGGCTTCAGGCAGGCATGTCCCTGGCATCTACATCAAAAATTTCAGTAAAACCATATCAATGATCCGTCTCCCACTCCTTTTTGACGCCTTCTCCACCCAGGTACTAACACTTCTTATTCTCTCATTGTATTGTCGTCTCCTTATTTAAGTTGTAATTATGGAAACAAGAAAATAATGCAGTGAATTTTTCCAACTGTTCGGAAGCTTAAAATATTTAAAATATATTCAGGTCATGCCAGTCAATGGAAAAATAAGTGAAACATCTATAAAGAGCCACAGAAATTACAATACGTTCTTTGTAATTCTTCACACAGTTTATAATATTTCTAGAATGTTTTTTTAAAAATTACAGCTCTTTTTAAAACAAGACTATAAAATACAAAATTATTTTAAAAAGATACAAGTCCACAAAGTACAGTGTATTTAGCAGCTGATTGGTCATGCCTGATTTGGTTATGATTCAGGGAAGTCATCTGTTTATTTTTGTGAAGAGGAAATGACAATTCAACACAGAAACATTTTGTCTTTTCAATTAGCCATCTTATCCACTTACCCAATAACTGACCCCCATAGAACCTGACTGATATAATAAAGGACTTTTGAATTAAATTCATTCTAATTTAGTTTTTTATGTAATGTGTAAAAGAATCAGGATGTTAGATCAACTTGACTCAGCTATAGTACTGTCACCTTGATGTTAATATGCTGTCAGGTCAAGCCCCAGGTATTGAGGGATTAAGTTATAGGAGCTCTCCTTTAATGATTCAACTGATGTGAGGGCCTGACTGTTTATTTAGCTAGACATAAAAAATTCCACATCGCTATTCAAAGACGATGGTTGAAAGTTCTGCAGGCTTCCTTGCCAACATTTCTACTTAAGAGTACAGCAACAACACCACAGTTACTGGTCTTTTTGAGATCTTGTTGTGCACATTAACCCAAATTTCCATCTGGAGGTGAGTTCTGAGAGGGATGCAAGGAAAGAGCCTGTGAGATCAGGTAACATTGAGGAATGGGCTTTCTGAATGACGTGTAGAATTTAATGATAATCTGCCCTGTCACTGGGATTCCAGTGGCCTATTGAACAAAAAGCCTGTTTCACCAGGCCCCCAGGGCCTTTCAGAGCAGGTAAGTGTATTTTGGGAATGAGAAAGGTTATTGGGCAAGGGATATTGAAGGGAATGTCACACAGGGGAACAAAGTGGTACCTTGATTGTGAGGGTGTGAAGTTTGGTTCTGGATTGCAGAGGGGTGGATGGGGTGTTTGAGAGAGGCAGATATGGTTTTGGACGGTTGTGCTGGGGCAGAGCTGATGGATGGTGGACGGATTTAATACGTAGATGGTGACATCTGGAGGAAGCGCTCCTGCTCTTCCTAGCCCATGAGCAATAGATCAGCCCCTTCTTGCCTTCGTTCAGCTGCCTCTAGTTAAAGATAAACAGAGTGTTAAAGGAAGACAGGCTGCCCTGTTGTATTACTTAAATAGCTGACTTGTTGCTGTCAGCAAGTTGGTTGGTTCACATGCCCCTTTACTCACCTCCATTACAATTGGATGTAGACTGGTTGTAAACTTTGTAAACTTTGGTACAATTCCCAACTCGCCTTTCCACACTGTTAAAATTAAGTTCACTATTTCTGCCATGTTTTGCCAAATATGTGACTCTGCTTCAGTAGTTTGCGTGTGAAGCATTTTGCAATGACCTGAACAAGTTATTTCTTTCTCTTTATTGTGCAGAGCTTTATCTGACTACGTTATTGTTATTTATAAGTATTCATCTGTTTAACAGGTGGCGTCGAAATACAATGTCTCTTCCTCCGACACTCATTTGAATCTCACTAGCCTGGTTTCGAGCCATCCTGTGGTATCAACACTGTCCTGCTGTGGATCATTGGCATTATCTATACTTCACTATACTATTTTTGACCTGCCCTCCGTAATCAACACATGGTCAAATGCGATTACACATTCTGAATTTGGAGGAACACAGCAGGCCAGGCAACATCAGAGGAGCAGGAAAGCTGACATATCGAGTCAGGGCCCTTCTTCAAAATTTCTGAAGAAGGGTCCCGACCCGAAACGTTAGCTTTCCTGCTCCTCTGATGCTGCCTGGCCTGCTGTGCTCTTCCAGCTTCACACCATGTTATCTCAGACTCAAGCTTCGGCAGTTCTTATTATCATATTGTCAAATGTGTTGCATCCACCCTCAAAACTAGTACTGAATCAATATTTCCCAGCACATTAACTTCAACCTCCTTTGCTTGATATGCAATATTTTCCAGTCACTGATAAGACCTTGCATCTTCTCATCCTTAAACCCCTATTCTAATACTTGTTCCTTAATTCTCTACTCTGCTATCTTTCTGTTACTATTCTTTGGAGATGTCTTCAAAACCACTTTGAATTCCTACTTCACTCCCTATCTTCAGAGATTTGTAAAGAAACCGATTTCTCTTCCTCTCTCCTTAGCATTTCCAATTCTTTATTCCTGCTTGTTGTCTATTTGCCCCTTAAAATACACTCTGACATTGTCCTTTATCCGAGGGACATACCGTATACTTGGTGTAGGGGATACATCCTCGTTGCCCATTCACAGTATCATTTTAGAGATGAATGTTCAGAAAACCAACACCTTAATGGAAAAAAATGTTCATTTTGTGGAAGAAATTCTATCAGCATTAACAAGTTGCCAAAACCTTTAATGAATTACAGAGAAGAAAATGTTAATCGAAGATAAATAAGCTATCCATTACCATACATAATGAAAATGGCAAATATAAGACTTTTGCCCTGCTGATCATTCTAATAACCTGTATATCATCATTTAATAAAAAAATCATATGGTTGTCTGTACCTTGTTTTTATGATACAGAATGATGAGCAGCCAGAGAAAAATAGAAACAAGGAGAAAAGACGAGGCAGGCCAGGGAGAAAACGCAAGCAAACAATGGTAAGCACAGATCCTGTTGTTAAATGACCCGTGATTTTCAAATACACCTGAGTCCTCTGGTTGCTGGTAGGGATGCACTAATGCAATGTCAACATTCTGATAAGAACATAAACTGATTGGCTGCCTTTGTTCCCCTTGACTGATCCCAATTTTTATTTTTGCAGTCTTTTTTCCAGTGACTGTTTTACATTTACTGTTTCTTCATCACATAATCCAATTACTGGTTGAGTGACTGCGTCAAACAGCAAGGCACCAAGACGCAGAATTTAAAAAGATTGATCTATATCATCTTTGAAAGCTTTTCTTTCCCAGAATTATATTCATTTATAAGATGTCATTAGATTTGTTTCTCTCATTCCTCCCAATGTTCCCCATTAGCTGCACTCTACTAGTTTCAGCATCAACACTTTCCATTTTATTGTTGAAGGGCCATGCAATGTCCATTAATGTGTTTGAATCTAAACCTAAAGAAAACCAATGTGGGCATATTTCCTCATTATTCTTCTTGTAGCAAAGCCATTTAGAAAACTTTATTTCACATGGCACACAGGAAACCTGTTACCCATTCCATATACCAACAAGTTGAATCTCGACATGACTGCAGATTAACACTAACTCGTGCAAAAGTGTTGGTTGTCAAACTATTCCATTAGAAACCAGGCTGACACTATGTAAATACTTTTCATTTGAGGTTACTGCAGAGAAAAATAAAGTGTTTCAGCTGAGTACAGACAATCCCAAAGATTTTCACCTCAATTCCCCCACTTATTTGCAAACTGTGTGTTAACAAGTAACATCTCACTGTTTATTGTATCAGGAGAGACCTTTAGTGCTGTACTTCAATTACTTGTATGTAGGACTGAAAATGCTACTTTTGGAAGGTGTTGCAGCTTAAAATTGTAGTAATTTAGTCATATGGCTAAACTTACATCCACTCAGCGTATAGTTAATGTCACAATAGCAGCTAGAAGTACCCAGCTCATGTTATTATTGTCCATATGTGTGTTGAGACAACCTTTCTCTCGACTGAATATTTATGAAAATGTTGCAAAACTCTGAAAGTTAACGAAATGCGTTTCTTCTTACAAAGTTATAACTATTCACTCACCCAGAAACAACTAAGCACTTCTTTAGTGTTTGTGTCCAAACTGATGATTTAGCTGGTATCTCCACATTATTACCTAAATGTTACAGTTAAAAGCAGGATGTTGCTTGTCTGGAATTTGCTATTCATTGCAGTCTGACAATCACACTTAATAGTTCTCTTAAGAATCGCAGCAGGCTTTAAACAGTGTATGTTCATAAATACTTACTTTATGTGACATAAATTTAAACTGTTTTCTAAATAGCTTCCCAGAGTTATGTCAATAATTTAGTTGTTGCTTTCACAATGACCTAAAGGGCATCTTGCTTTGTGTTGTGCTTTGCTTTTACATTGTGCCAACAAGCACATATGTGCTTTGGTCTGCTGCTATGACAAATATCTTAACAAGATAAAAAAAGAGTATGCTTGAGCAAAAAGCTAGAACAAATTGGCTATAACGGCACACTCATTTCAAACACAAAACGGCCTTCCTTTTTTTATCAGATAATGCCTGACCTACTAAATGTTGCTAGCATTGATTTTTCAGTTTCTTCCCCCTCACTTTGGCCAAGCTATTTGGAGCTCAGAGTATTTTTTTTTGCCAATTATTCAAGTTTGTTATCTTGTGAGGTAGAAGCCAGAGGCATCCTTTTGTAAAAGTTAACCATTATCAGTTATTGAGGATTATCTTTCAGACTAGATCAGTGAATGTATATGCAATCATTAAATCAACTCTGTCTTAGAGTCAGATAACTATTTCAGATCAGCATCATATTTGACTTTTTGTTGGCTCAACTGTTTGGTCAGAATTACTGTCTCAAACTGTAAAACAAATATTTGGAAAATAAATATCCTTTCTTGATAGAAATTGCGCCGCCATCCTGCAGTTTTAGAAAAGAAGACCTTCAACCATAAGACCATGAAACATAGGAGCAGAAACTAGGCCATTCGGCCCATCAAGTCTGCTCCGCCATTCAATAATGGCTGATAAGTTCCTCAACCCCATTCTCCCACTTTCTCCCAGTAACCCTTGATCTCCTTGATAACTGCCAAATAAAAACTGAAAGAACTGTGGATGCTGTAAATCAGGAACTAAAACAGAAGTTGCTAGAAATGCTCATCAGGTCTGGCAGCATCTGTGAAGGAAAAAACAGAGTTAACGTTTTGGATCCGGTGACCCTTCCTCAGAACAAAATCCGAAACGTTAACTCTGACTTTTTTCTTCATGGATGTTGCCAGATCTGCTGCGTTTTACCTTCAACTGCCACATGCTTAGTCAATAGTGTTTTAACAAGGGGGTAATGGCCCATTAAAGTGTGAGAGGAATAGTCTCTTGCTTTTGTACCTTGCCATATTGGTTCTAGTAGGATATCAATGCAAAAAAGACTAAAGGGTCTTATGCACCAAATCCAACAAACACTTCTTAGTTGTGAAAATGTATTTTTTACTGTGGAAAAGGGTAAGGATGTATTTTTGTTTCCATGTTTCATGACAGTGTGGTACAGATGAAATGGTTTTCTACATGGAATGAAAGGTTGATCAAGGGATAAATGCAAAGACATATGCAGGTCGGGAATTCGGTGAACTTAAAATGGCTCCGATCCATGTTGACAATTCATCACTTGCCTCCTTCAGCCTTTGTTTTATCTCAGTGCTGGACAAACGCTTTCAGAAAAACAATCATTCTTACACACAAGAAAAGACCAGCAACTGTATCCAACTATAACAAGTCTGTCCTAAACAGTCTATATATGATAAAGCATTTTACTTTGCTGTCATAAAGAAAGCCCCAAATATGTGAATTTTTGTTCATATTTATTCTCTGTCACATTTGGTGTAGTTTTAGAGTATATGATTGAGCCTTTCCCGTTATTTTAATGTCATGCCAGTAATTTAGGTGTCCAAAGATATTGGTGTGCCCTAACTGAACTCCAATATCATTTCTTTGTTTTTATGCTTCAGACATAAAACACACGCCCTCATTTGTCATTTTATGAAATTTCTATTCACACTGACCCCCTCCTCCCCAGCCACCAAATTGAAAGAGTTCCTGCATCCTCCATTCTTGAGCATCACCATTTTAGGGATTACATTACATCCTTTCACTGTTTTTGTTTGCATAGGTTGTCTACTGCACATTTTCTTGTATCTAAGTCCAGCGCTAGTCTTAGCCAGTTTGTTGGCACTTTCTCCCATTCTGGTGTTGTGAGTCCTGAGGTGAATGAACAGTCCACTGCAGGATCCACACATTCTGCTTCAGGTGACATAGCTGGGGTCAATGCTGCCGGTTTTGCACACTCCTGCTATTTGCATTT
Organism: Stegostoma tigrinum; assembly: GCF_030684315.1. Lineage (NCBI taxonomy): Eukaryota > Metazoa > Chordata > Chondrichthyes > Orectolobiformes > Stegostomatidae > Stegostoma > Stegostoma tigrinum. Next base: position 130,034,064 of record NC_081357.1, on the reverse strand, counting down.
GGGCTCTATCTCGAACTAGAGGTTCGGAACAATCGATACGCGATTGTTCTGAACCATATCTCACTACATGCTGCTTGTTATTATCACAGCACAAGCCCAGCCTTAGGTTAAAATAGAATCCATTGGATGAGAAGCAACATGTCCGTCTCTGTCCTGAATTGGAGGAAACGCATGTTAAACAGTTCAATTAGCTGCACAGTTAAGAGAAGCATCTTGGGGATGAGGTGGTGATGAATTCCTGTGGCAAAGTAATTTTAGGATGTCCCATAGTCCCTCCCAGCTGAGAGAGGTGAAGGTTTGTGTGAGGTGAGAAAGGACCACATCTAGGTGTTACTGCCGTCTCTGCACTTTCCCTTGGGTTTGGCTTGTGGTGAAGATCATTTCAAATGTGCCTTGATGGTCCGAATCCTCATTGTGTCTCCGGGAGGAGGTCTTCACCCACTAAATGGAGAAGATTGCGGGGGATTTTTGCAATGTCCTTTCTTGTAATGGACAGAGGGATACCCTTCTGTAATTACCACAATCAGTCGTAGCTCCTTTCTTGAAGGTGACTCATGTTTTCCTCAAGCTAGGGGTGCTTTTCCATTATATTTCAGGATTTCAATGAGGATTCTGTCTGCTGTGGAGGCAGTGTGGTTCTGAGCTGAGATATTCAAATGGCTCCTTCCAACAAGTGCTCACATTCTCTCTATCCATTTTACATCATGAACTTGCTTTTAGCATAACATTGGAAAATCATAGCTCCACTTCATAACTAAGACTGCCTATTTCCACCTGTCGCAGATCACCCTGAACTTGACCCACTGAAATCCTTGTCCTTTCCATCTTCAAACTCACCAAGCCCATGTTCTCCTGGCTGGATTTTCATACTGCATTCAGGTCAACGTTTAGCTGTTTCAGAACTTTGATGCTTGTATTCCATCACACATGAAGTCAACTCACTCCTCATCGCTTAGCATGCTGACCAACATTGGTTTCTTGTTCCTCAACATCACAATAGTGAAATGCTCGTCCTTATATTTAAATCTCTCTATGGCCATGCTCCTTCTAAGACCAAACCCTCTTACAATGCTACAAACCACACACACACACACACACACACACACACACACACACACACACACACACACACACACACACACACACACACATGCGCGCACGCACACGCGTATGCACGCACACACACACACAACACGCATACACACGCATGCACGCGTACATATATGCACAGGCATACTCATGTACTGACACATATGTACAGACACACACCATATACTCTGAGATAACAAAGTGTAGAACTGGATGAAGACAGCAGGCCAAGCAGCATCTTAGGAGCAGGAAAGCTGACACTTCGGGCCTAGACCCTTCATCACTTTGTTGTTTGGACTTCAGCTTTTGGTAGATCCCTTTTCTATTTGTGGCTGTGGCTGCAACTACTATATGCCCACATTTTGGAATAAACCTGCTCAATCCTTTACCCTCTCTCTTTCAAGACATTTTATAATTCTTATCAAAAACTTTTCCCTTTTGGGACTTTTAATTTCTGAGCAATTATGTGATTCTTCACATCACTCTGAAATATTTTGAGATATTTTGTATATCAGTAGTCCTGCATAAACGTAAATTTTTGTTCTTAACTAAAATATTCTGCCATAACACTACCCAGTTGTCATCCCTGTCTCAGTTCATGTACTGCTGAAACCCTCATCCACTGCTTTGCACCATGGAATTCTAATTCCTGGCTTCCTATGTTGTACACCAATTTGACCCCCACCCCAACCCATCCAATCATATAAACCTAAGCTCATCCATAAGAATATTTTCTGATATTTTGCAGTAAAATGTCCCACATCCCATTAACCCCGCCCCCGCTAACCTACATTGGTTCCCAGTCCAGTAACACCCTGGTTTTAAGATTCTCATCCTTGTTGTCAACTCCCTCCATGGGCCTGCCTTTCACTATGCCTTCAGTTTCTTCAAGACCTGTAACTCTCTGAGATCTATCCACTCTTACAATTCTGGCCACTTGCATGCTCCAATTTTCATCATTCCAACATCAATAACTGTTCCTTCAGCTGCCAACATCATGCTTTGGAATTCCCACCGCAAACCAATCTACCAGTCTAATTCTCTGTTCTCCTTTGAGATGTTGTGAAATCCTTCGTCTTTGACTAGTATTTTGGTCAGTTATCCTAACTATCTTCTGATCTGGATTGACACCAGATATTGATATCAGATATTGTTTGATGCTGCTCCTTTTGACCATGTCCATGTTGAAAACCAAGTGCTTGTTCCTGTACAGATTTGTCGGGTAAAATCCTTCAAACCTCACTGCTAGAGGTTGCAGAATATTTTACACAGGCTGTTCAAGCAGCAATCTTCAAGCAATCTACAGGTGATGCAGCTGAGGCACCCTGGGACTAGACATGTTTCCAACAAACACATAGTGCTTGGTACTACAGCTGAGTCCCAGATTCATTCTAAAGTGCATTCTCAGACACATTGCACACACCTTCTAAGGCTTGGGAACTATGCTGATGCTTTGTCAAGTAGAGAATACCATCCTGCAAGTTGCAGATTGTTAAAAAGCAATTCATCAAATAAGCTTCTTCTGACTCTCCTTTTAGGAAAGGAAACTGCCTTTCTCACCTGGTCTGGCCTATATGTGACTCCAGACCCATTGCAATGTGCTTGATTCTTAACTGCCCTCTGGCCAATTAGGGATGGACAATAAATGCTGCCTGGTCAGCGACACTCATGCTATGAATGAATAAAAAACAAATCCTTACAATACGTTGAGTGTGAGGTGGCAGGGGTTGAGGGTAAACCTGTGTGTTATTGATGGATCAGATGAAGAAAGCAGATACAGGGAGAACAATCTCTTGTAGGGATTCCATATTGAATAGATAACATTCAAAGCAAACAAGGTTCTTGGATTTCTGATGAGAAATCTTTAATATTGTAGCAAAAGTATAATTTATAGCTAATGAACACTTGTTTGTCTGAGGCTGGAGCATGCAAGGGCTGAGTGGGATCTTTAAATGACACGAGATATAAATAGGATTGAAGTAGTCCAGTATTGGAAATACAGCTGGAACAGATGCATGTTATCTGGCTGCAGGAAGTGAATCTGACCTGGAAAACGATAACTTGGGAAACAGGAATTTGACAATATGGAAGAGAGAGGACAGACTTCAAAATTGTTTGACACTGCACGAATGGAGGAAGTAGAAATGTTCAGAAATGTCTGTATCCTTTAGAGGCTCACAGTACAGCCGTGAAAGGCTGTAAGGAAAAGACAGGGAACTCTTGATCAGTGAGCCTGATGTCATGGGTAAGTTGTTGGAGGGCATTCTGGGAGACAGAATTTTAATGTATTTTGAAAGGCAAGAACCGATTAGGGATAGTCAGCATAACTTTATGTGTGGAAAATTGTGTCTGCCTAACTTGATTGAGTTTTTTGAAGAGGTGACAAAGAAGATTGATGAAGACAGAGCAGTAGACATTGTCTGTCTGGATTTCAAAAAAGCATTCACTAAGGTTCCACATGGTAGACTGGTTAGTAAGGTTAGATCACATGAGATCCAGGGAAAGCTTGCCAGTTGGATACAAAATTGAAGGTAGGAGACAGAGGGTGGTTGGAGAGGGTTAGGGTTAGCGTTAGGGTCTTGTGACCAGCAATGTGCCACAAGAATTGGTGCTGGATCCATTGCTTTTTGTCATCTTTATAAATGATTTTGATGTGAATAAAGGAGGTATGATTAGTAAGTTTGCAGATGATACCAAATTACGTGGTGTAGTGGACACACATCGACCAATGGGCCGAGGGGTGGCAGTTGAAGTTTAATTTAAATAAATATGAGGTGTTGCATTTTGATGCAGTTCTGTTCATACACTTGTGGATCCAATCTTGACACAACAGCTAATGGCTCATGATGTAACTTTGCAGCACCAAAGTGCGACCTAACAGCTGAGTGCTATCGTGGAGGCTTGCTGTAATTACAAGGTCAGCTTGCTGCCATCACGATTGAGGATTATGTGTCAAAAGAGGCTTGCAAGGTGTCAAGGCAATTTAGCAGTCTGCCTTCTAACAGATTACTAAAATTGCTGAGGTACAAAGGAAAAGAGGGAGTAGTTCCATTAGAATTCAAACCTGCTATCCTCGCTCAGGAAGGCAGTACCATCCTCAACCCCAAGCCCCCGCCAGTTGCAGTTTGTTGTTAGCCAACCAGCTTGGAGTGCTCTCTCAGTGCAGCCCACAGCTGGGCCTCCACAACCAAGAGCTGCTGTTGGTCATCTCTCAAAGCTTTCCACTGAAAGCCATCCTTTCAGCAGATTGTAGAAGTTACTGGGTCAGCATGACATTGCAGCGGTGACAGAAGAAAAGGCAGGAACACAAACATTAAGTGAATGCACAGGAGTGATTAGTTAACCTCCATATGGAATTTATAAATCTGCTTCCATTAACAATTTTGCTTTGAAATGTTCATTTATTGGTGGTATTTATTATCTACATTGTGATCCTGCAGATGCTGTGGTGCCAGTGACAGAGGGATGAGGTTTGGGGAGTTCATGTTGCATTGGTATGAAACTCAAATAAATTCTTCATAGACAGACTTGACAGAAATGCGATATAGATGTCCTCTTTCTCCTTTTTTAAGGATTTTTTCGTGAGATTTGGGTATTGCTGACTGGACCAGTATTTATTGCCTAACTGCACTTGAGAGGTGCTGGTACTAATGGGGAGTAACAGTAGGCCGTTAGATTCGTTGAGCTTGCTCCATCAGTCAATAAGATGGGTTTGTGATTTAAACTCCTTCAGATTGTCTAAGTGTTCAGCTACAGCCTCATTAATGACTGGTTCTAACACTTTTCCGTGAAGATATCAAGCTATTGTTTCCCATTTTCTGTCTCTCTCCCTACTTGGTTAGAACAGTTACTTTCTGGACTGTTGAAATATTTCTATAATCTACCAATTTTTTGTGAAACCCATACCAATGCAACTATTTCCTCATCTGCCAGCTCTTTTAAAGCCCTCTGATTCAGTCCTGACTTGTTTGTGAACCTGGCCCTGTCTGTTGTTCTTCCGACTAGATTTAATTGACTTTGCCCCTCTTTTCTCTTCAAACTCTCTACATGCTGAGCTGGGTTTCCATACCCCCGCCACACTGGTTTACACCCTGCTTCCGAGTGGCATTAGCAAACTCCCCTCCCCCACAATTTAACAGCAACTGTCCTTGTACAGGTCCCTCCTGCCCTGTAAGAGATCCCAATGATCCAGATATCTGAATGTCGCCCTCTTACACCAACTTTTTAGTCACATATTCAACTGCATTCTTTTCCTAGTTTTGGCCTCTGTTGCACATGGCACAGCATTTCATGGACTTCTCCTTCAGCTGTCATTGCTGATCTGATTTTTCCCGTTTTTAAGCTGATTGAAGTCACCCACAATTACTGCTATGTCTCTTATCACAAATACTCAATATTTCTTCTTGTACACTTTGTCTTTCTTTGTCATTACTAATTAGGGGACCTGAAGATCACTCCCGAATAAGAATCCACTCCTCTACATTTCTCATTTTTACCCAAACTGATGCTACATCATGATCTCCTGGTGAGCTGCCTTCTTTAACTGCTGCAGCCCATGCGATACAGGTGCACTGCAATGCTGTTAGGTAGGCAATTTCAGGATTTTGGCTCAGTGATGATGAAAGAACCACAATTTAGTTCCAAGTCAGGATTCTGTGTGTGATTTGGAGGGGAGTTTGCAGGATGTAATGTACCCATGCATGTGCCATCCTTGCCTTCTGGTTAGTCAGGGTGACAGATTTGGAAGGTGCTGTTGACTGAGCGTTGGTGAATTACTGCAGTACACCTTGCAGGTGGTACATACTACCGTCACTGTCTGCCAGGAGCGAATATTGAAGTTGGCGGACACAGTGCCAATCAAGTGGACTGCTTTCTTCTGGATGGTTGATTGTTGTTGGAGCCACAATCCTCCAGGGAAGTGGGGAGTATTCCGTCACATTCATGACGGGTAACTTGTAGACGGTGAACAGGCTTTGTGGAATTAGGAGTTGATGTACTTGCCACCATGTTCCTAGCATCTGACCTGCACTTGTCACCAGAGTCTTTGTAAGACTGATTCAGTTCTGTTTCTGGTCAGCCACAACCGCAGGATTTTGACCATGAGGGATTGAACCATTGATGGTAAAGCCATTGAACATCAGGGGCAAAGGTTAGTTTTTTTTTGTTGGAGATAGTTATATTACTTGCCATTTATCAGCACGAGACTGGGTGTTGTCCAGGTTTTGCTGTATGTGGACCTTGTCAGCTTCAAGTATCTGAAGAGTAGCAACTAGAATCTTATCTGTCTTTCTGCAGGCTAGCTGCTCACCACAAAGCTGTGAACCCTGATGTTGACAGGGTTGTGCAGATTTTCATGAGGCTTATCTCTGCACCGCGCAATAATGCAGTGCCATTCCAGAACAAGGTGTGGTGTCATGCACCCACAGCTACACTTGGTGACATTCTGTACGGTTGAATAACTCCATTTATAAGCATGCTGTCCACTTGCATGTGGATTGCACCCAGAGTTCATTGAGCATGTCATCTTGCCCAGTGAACTACCTTTGGTTAGTCGTTGGTAACTCAAATGCAAAGAAGTGCCATAGACTTTGTCAGGATTCTGGGCACTTACCTGCATGATTCAGTATCTATGATCATAGATCAGCAGGACATTGAGGGTGCAGATTCCCTTTTAATTCCACTAAAGTGCATAAGCTGAAAATCCTTGAGAAACCATGTGCTTGCTCCACCTACTGCAACTGATGAGTTAGAATGTCTGGCATTGAATACAGAGCAAACACTGGTTGAACAGAGAGCAAACTGACATATTACAAAATAGCTCCAAGTCCAGCCTTGAAGGAACCAGACAAATGGAAATTAATCACCATGACAGTCTATACAGCCATTGGAAATGTAGTCCTTATCTGCTATTACAGTTATGGCTGCAACAGTCGTTTGGTTTCAGTGAGGATGTGCCTACTGAAGTACAGACACGTTACACCCAATGGTGTTGAGAGAGGCACATTGCTCCATGAAGGTTTAGGATAGTTATAGCCTCCAGCTGAGAGAGCTTTGCTCATCCCTCCACTTCCCAGCAGCCTGTTCTCCAGGCCCTCTGCTTTTCCTCACCGTTGTGTTGCTGTCCATGAGGTGTAGCATCCATGGAGTGGCTCGTCTGCGGAGAAACCTTGAACTCATCAAAAAGTCCTTCAACTCGAGCTGCAGTACAAACTCAAGTCAAATCAAAGAACTATCCAGAAAACAACTAACAGCATCTGTCTCACGAGGAATTGATGTTTTAAATTGAGCTGATTAGGGATGCTTCTCATACCGAATGTTTCATACAAGAGGATGTATTAGCTAGAGCTTTAGGCTTCAAAATACACAACTGACATCATAGCAGTGTTGCATTGCTATTCTGATCTGCCTGCTGTGTATACTTCCAGCTGATACTCCCTCAGGGTGCACTAACATCCTCACTAATATTGAGGGGTCTGATGCTGTTCACCCCACAAATGTGCAAACACTGGTGCGCATGCTATTCGGGAAGTCTATTGACATTCATTTTGATCAAAAAATGGATGTTAGTAAGCTCAATTTCTCAGCCATTCCTGTTCTCCCGAATGTTAAAACAACCATACATCTGGTAGATACATGACAAACTGTACTCAAGCTTTAACTTCAATTTCTTGAGGTCACTCAGGTTTTTTGCTTGTATCTCTTTGGGCCCTCTGGATCCCTGAGACTATATTTGTCTTGCCTGGTATTGATTCTTCTGAATGTTGCATGGAGTCATCCGTAAAAGGCTCATTCCTTGCGCAGTCTGTGCATAATAGCTTAATCATTGGCTCCTACCAAAGTCAAGATCAGCAAATGAAATGTTAAATTCAAATCCGAGGTGTATATGGCTCATCGGGAAAGATCACACCATTGTATTCATGATGAGGTTTTCAAAATGGTGATCTTTTGTTGAAAAAATGCCATACAACTTGTGCTGTAATAATAAGAGAAAATGCTCTCCCTTCAATTGGCAGTACATTGCTGTGCATTGCATTCTGGATGTATGTATTTTATATGACAGATAAAATCGAGACTGTGATCTTAGCACATTTTTGTCTGCCCCCTAAGCTTTTCTCTAGGGAGTATGTGAGCAAGACAAAACTGAGACAAGAAGAGCTTCACACTTTGGCCTATGCTGAGAGGCTGTTTTCAGCCAGAGGTACAGTATAGCTATAAGTTGCCACAGTCTGTATAAGTGGAGGAACTGAAGTTTGACCTGGAAGCTGAGATAACAAGGTGTAGAGCTGGATGAACACAGCAAGCCAAGCAGCATCAGAGGAGCAGGAAGGCTGATGTTTTGGGCCTAGGCCCTTCTTCAGAGAGTGGAAGCTGTTGCTTTTAGTATAGATTACATGTCAGCTGAAGACAAAAGCAGGTTTGTGACGCCAACGCAGTTGAAAAGCATGTGAATGGATACTCCTTACCTAGACATATTAGCCATTTACTTATAGTTCTGCAGGAACCCAGGATCTTATGGACCTGTATCCAACAAGGATTCTACTATTTGATGACAAAAGAAAAAGGGAGAAGAATAAATATATTTCACGTAGGAACCAATAAGCCTGGCTCCAAAGGCTATTACGCACAGAAATACTATTGCGTTATTTGTAATAATGTGTGCGTTTTGAATCTAAAAGTTTTAAAAGTTGAAGTTAAGAATAATATAAAGAATAAAATATATATAATATTTAATAAGATCTGAGCTTCATCACAGACAGCCCTGACAGCATATTAATGCTGAATATATCTGGTACCTATTGAATTGTTTCAGTATACTGCAATATTGATGATATTCAGTCATCAAAAAGCTACAACTATAAAATATAATAAAAATAAAACTTTCTTCAAAGCAAATGTGAAGGTTTTGGAATTGGGTTTCAATTCACAATTGGAAATAAGCCTCAACCTCTTTTTTGCCTGTAAGTATTGATTTGGTGAAATTAATCTTTTGTGTAGTAAAATTATTGTTTTTACGAACAGTTCTTTCTCAGCTATGAGAAAAGCTAATTGGATTCAAAGACAAATAATTACAGTGTTTCTAATTTACCATCATTAGCAAACAGATTAAAGGCATAAAATGAAAACAAATTATTGCAGATGCTGGAAATCAGATTTAAAAGCAGAAAATGCTGGAAATACTACGCAGGTCATTTAGCACCTGTGAAGAGAGTGTATTTTGTGTGTGGCGCACTGTTCCTAACAGCGGAACTGAAAGCGAGCATCACTTCCAATCTCGTGTTGGGAGCAGCTCCCTTGCAGTTCTGTTTACAATGTAATATGCTGGTAGTGTCCATGGGAAACACAGGCTCATTCAGCAGAGGCAGGTACTCGGTGGGTGTTTGTTCCTTCCAGGCTGAGACCACCAAACTCTGGAAGCTGCCAGATGCACACAGTGGAAGAGTGGTGAAATCTCCCAGGGACATGAGTATTGACTTGTGGTTGAAGATTAAAAGTCTTTGCAGTTCACATTGAGCCCTTTCAATGTGTTGATTGAATTGATGAATTCAGTCGCATGACAGAAGAGGGTGTAGGTCACCTCGTACATGTACCTATGTCTGGGAGTATGTGTGATAGGCCATGTTTATGTTACCTGTAGAATCCTAGAATGTGGCATTGGTGAAGGAATTGAGTGTTGCCTGGCTATTGGCATTGGTAAGGAGGCCCCCCCAGTTCACGTGGCAGGGTGCCTGCATCACATATTTCAGTGACTATATCCCAACACAGTTTCAGGCGTTGCCTCTCCAATGAGTGCACACAATTAATTTGTCTACTGAAGACACACTAATTCACCAGTGCCTGTCTTCTACGAACATAAGAACAAACAGTAGCATGAGGAGCAGGCATAAGTCATTCAGCCCCTCGAGTTTGCTCTGCCATTTAATACAACCGTGGCTGATCTCATCTCAGCCTCAACTTCACTTTCCTGCTTGTGCTCCATAACCTTTCGACACATTACTAATTAAAAATTTTCCAATCTCCTCCACAAATTTACTCAATGTCCCAGCATCCAACACACTCTGGGCGAGTGAATTCCACAGATTCATGACCCATTACAACAAGTAATTTCTTCTCATCTCTGTTTTAAATCTGCCCCTTATCCTAAAACTATGATCCCTCTTTCTAAGATAACACTGCAGATAACAAGATGTAGAACTGGATGAACACAGCAGGCCAAGAAGCATCAGAGGAGCAGGAAAGCTGACGTTTCGGGTCTGGACCCTTCTTCGGACAAAGGACAAATGATGGACTGAAGGGAGATGGAAATAGCAAAGTCATAACCCACCGCAAACACAGAAAATGCTGGAGAAACTCAGCAGGTCTGGCACCATCTAAAGGGAGAGAAACAGAGTTAGCCCCACATGCTGCCAGACCTGTTGAGTTTCTCCAGCATTTTCTGTGTTTATTTCAGATTTCCAAGATTTGCAGAATTTCACTTTTATTGTGATGCACAGCTACCACCTGAAAGAATGAGGATAGTGGTTATGATCTGAAATTGTTCCATTTGAAGTTTAGTCCGAAGGTTGTGTGTGGATGTGGTGCCAATCAAGCAGGCTGTTTGGTTCGGTCAAAAGACTCAATTTTCTTTTGATCTCCATTGGAATAATTTAGGAGGTGAGGGTTAGCAATGTCAGAACGGGAGTTGAGCAAAGACTTCAGGTTCCATAAAATCTGATGGTAAAGGATGAAACTGGAGTGAATACTTATGTACTTTATTGACAATATGGAGCTGGAGGAACTGAACAGCACAGGCAGCATCAGAGGAACAGAAAAGTTGACTTTTTCTGAAGAAGGGTCCCGACCTGTAACTTTCTTGCTCCTCTGATGCTGCCTGACCAGCTGTGTTCATCCCATCTCCACGGTGTATTGTCTCTGACTCCAGCATCTGCAGTTCTTGCTATCTCTTATGTACTTTAAATATATTTTATATATACATAATTTTTTACAGATGTAGATATTGGCCACTTTAAGAGTCGCTTCCTGTCAGCCCTCAATTCTGAGGTTGGTGGAAGGTCGGGATAGGCGAGGTCTGGCAGGTCACTCTGCTCCGGCCTCACATTTTTGTTTTTCTTTATTCTTTATTCATTTTGTGGGATGTGGGCGTTGCTGGCTGGGCCCAGCATTTCTTGCCCATCCCAAGTTGCCCTTGAGAAGGTGGTGGTGAGTTGCTTCTTAAACAGTGACAGTCCTTCTGCTGTAACTTGTCCACCTTCGAAAAGGCACAAGTCAGGAGTGTGATGGAATACTCCCCACTTGCCTGGATGGGGCAGCCCCAACAACACTCAAGAAGCTTGACACCATCCAGGACAAAGCAGCCACTTGATTGGCACCACATCCACAAGCATCCACTCCCTTCACCACCGATGCTCAGTAGCAGCAATGTGTACTGTCGACAAGAAACACTGCAGAGATTCACCAACCTTCTCAGACAGCACCTTCCACCATCCTTCACCACAAATGGAAGGCTCACTGGGCCTGAAACATGCTGCCACACCTGCTGAGTTTCTCCAGAAAATTCTGATTTTATTTCTGATTTCCAGCATTTGCAGTGTTTTGTTTTTTGTTCCCCATTGACTGTCTTCAGGTGTCTGGATGGGAAAACACTCCCATCTGAAAAACCCTGCACCTTTCTTAGATCCTGCATCAATAGCCATGAAATGGTGGGGTATATCTTTAGGTTATGAGTGTCCCTTTCATAGTTGAAATCAGTGTAAAAGCTTTGATTCCTGATCACTGTTAAGATGCAGAGTGATGGTTTTAAAAGTTTATTTCTGGTGTAATGCTGGTAAAGCCAACATTTTTATCTGTCAATACCTGAGAGAGAGAGAGAGAGAGAGAGAGTGTGGTAATGAAGCATTTGCAGTATAGGTAAGGGAGAGAGGATTTTCCAGAGTTCCAGGACAGTGTATCATTTGATTAAATTGATATTATGGTATTGCCTCCAAATGGTTGAAGGTCTTGTGTCATGGTCTTCTTTAATGGGCACTTCAAAGCATTCACCAAGGTGGCATCTTGCATGGAACCACAAGACCATAAGAAAGAGGAACAGCAACAGACTATTCTTCCCCGGAGCTTACTCTGCCATTCAATAGGCTGAACAAATGTTCCTTAAATCCATTTTCCTAATTTTCCCCAAGACCCTTGATTCCCCAACTGATCAAGAATCTATCTATCCCAGCCTCATATATGTATATAAGGACTCTTCCCCCACAGCTCTCTGTGGCAAGGAGTTCCAAAGATTCTCAACCCTCTGAGAGATGGAATTGAAAATGTATCGGAATTGTTTGAAGAGGTGACATGTGCAATAGGTAACAAAGAAGCAGTGAAAGTAATATAAGAACCAAAAGAACTGTGGATGCTATAAATTTCAGGAACAAAACAAAGTTGCTGGGAAAGCCCAGCAGATCTGGCAGCATCTGTGGAGAAGGAAACAGAGTTAACTGTTTTTGTCCAGTGACCCTTCCTCTGAGGAAGGGTCACTGGACCAAAACAGTTAACTCTGTTTTCTCCTCCAGTGAATGTAATGTATTTGGGTTTCCAGAGGCATTTGATAAGGTACCACATATTATGCTACTTAAGACAAAAGCTGTTGAGGGTGGGATATTAGCCTGGATAGAAAACTGGGTAACTAATAGAAGACAAGGGTGGGATTAGGGGGCCTATCTGTGCTTTTATACCTTTGCTCACTTTCTGATGTGTCAGCAAACTCATTAAACTGACAAAATGCCTGTATGCTTCAGTAATATAAATTGCAGTAGTTTACTATGTTAATTTTTATAGTGCATAAGAGTTGTTGGGAGAAATGTAAAAGATCTCCTGGCTTTATAAAGTACACATGCTGGGAATTTTCAGTGTGGCAGGTCATGCATTTCAAACTGAGTTGGTAGATTTATAAGCTGATCGTTTTGGGAAATGTGGGAACCAGACTTCCTGTAGGCTATGGATTGACTTGGTGAAGGGAAGTTGCTAGATTTGTGTTGGACACAGGATGGGTAATATCCTTATGAATTGTATTACAGTGATCTGTTTTCTTCTGAATGTGTATTTGATCTCTTGCCTTTACCTTAGACATATTAATTTAATGAACCTTGTGTGTAAGTAGGAATGAGGAAAGTTTGAGTAAATTTTGCATTGTGAGAATTTCAAACTGTGAAGACAATTATGTTTTTACAGCTAACTTCCATTGCTGCACAGATAAAAATCAAATCATTCTTAGAACCATCTCAATTCTATTAAAAAATTGATTTGTGTGATGCTATGTAAATTTTCAGTTTGTTCTTTTGTATCATTTTTAAAAATAATTCCAATCATGGCAGATTAATAGAGTAAAGTGATGTGTAATATCAGTAAAATGGTTTGGGTGTGGCCCTGGGATTATGATTGATGTCTATTTTTCAGTTTGTTGGTCATTGTCTATTGCAAATTCCATTGTCTCGAGCTCAGAGTTGGCAGCTGTTCAGAAAGCAGAGCACATTTTCTTTTCCTTATACATTACCACAATGATTTGTGAAGCTTTGTATTAAAGCACAGGAGATGCCATGCACTAAGCTCAATCACTTATTACAGAAGGGATTGCCAGAAAGCTTTTTTCAGGTCCTGAGTGTTTTTTTTGAAACGTGGAAAATGGAAAAATAGCCTAAATCCTGAGATTTATTTGTGCAATTAAATTTAAATATGATTCTTTGTGAAAATTATGTTTAGAGTAGGATGGTTATTTTAATGCTGTCTTTCTTTTGCGGACTTGACATTGGTAGCAGTCTGATTTCAGTGGTAGTGTTGGAACCAGTGCAACAGAATAAGGGAGGACAAAATTGTTCAGGGTCCTAATCTGTAATCTCTGTTCATTATTTGTATGGCCATAGGCTGAGGGCAGGACTAGGCTTTGCAATAATGTTTCCCCTTAGTCAGTCAGTTGACAATCAACCTTAAATTGGCCACTTGCAAAAAGATATCATCGAACCTACCCTAGAGCGGATCATTCTTCAGTAAGAAAATAGATTGAAGTTAAGGTCAGTGGAGAGCAAAAATACAAGGTAAAAGCGAGAACTAATGGAACGCTTTGCCTGCAACGGTAGTAGATTCGCCAACTTTAGGTACATTTAAGTCGTCATTGGACAAGCATATGGACGTACATGGAATAGTGTAGGTTAGATGGGCTTGAGATCGGTATGACAGGTCGGCACAACAACGAGGGCTGAAGGGCCTGTACTGTGCCGTAATGTTTTATGTTCTATGTTAAGAATGAAGCTTGATGCTGCTTGGCTGCTGTGTTCATCCTGTTCTACACCTTATTATCTTTAATGCTGCATTCTGTGGTCAGACACCCATGTTTGATTCCACGCTCAGGTGACTGTGTGGAATTTGCACATTCTTCCCGTGTCTGTGTGGGTTTCATGCAAGTGCTCCAGTTTCCTCCCACAGTCCAAAAATGTGCAGGTTAGGGTGGATCGGCCATGTTAAATTGCCCATAATGTCCAGGGATGTACAGGTTAGGTGGGTTAGCCGTGGGAAATGCAGGGTTACAGGGATAGGGTGGGTCTGGGTGGGATGCTCTTCAGAAGGTCAGTGTGAACTTGATGGGCCAAATGGCTTGCCTCCATGCTGTATGGATTCTGTGATTATACTACAATTCGCAATCTTCTTTGTAAAAGAACATGTAGACTGTGTGGTGTGTGTGGGACAGTGAACAGGTCTTAACCCAACCAGTTAGACGAAAGATGACAGAATTAGTTCTGCTGCTAGTTTACATCCTAACTCATTTAACATTTCATTGGAGTCAGTGGAGGGGTGTCAAATGGATGATCAAACTGATCTCATAAACGTTTTGCAAAACGGGTGAAGACGAAATAACGTTCAGTAGTTCTTGCTTCAGAATAACACCAGCAGAGGCCTCAATTTATTTTGTCAGTTTGCTAGGAAGTGATGAACAGCTCAACGTGGTGATGGTAAAAGAATCTAGGAAACTCTGAACAGAAATTTACAAAGAGTTGAAGGAAAATAAAGATGCTCAGTCAGAACACAGGCACTGGGTTCGGGCAGGAAACTATTTTCTCTCCATTAATCTTTATTAATACTGTGCAGCAGATAGAACCGGCATGGAATTCATTCCATTCAGATACATGATTATTTGTCTACTTTCTGTTCAACCTGTTCAATAATGTTACTGCACACCTCTGGAATAGGTAGGACTTGCACTCAGGCCTCCTGGCTTAGAAGCAGGACATTGCCACTGCACCGCAACAGTGCTTATGTGCAAATATTTCTATTAAAAACATCCTCAAAGTGAGCAGGTAACGTACTTAAAGCCTCATACTTTCTCTACAAACAAATATCAGAGGTCAATATGCTGGGATAAAAATAGAAAATATTAGGAAAATACATCAGCCGGTTAGGCAGCATCTGTGTAGTACGAGAAACAGTGTTTACATTTCATCAGAAGTGGTAAAGCTTAGGGAAGTAATAGATTTCAAGGAAGGGGCATGTGGGACCATAAGACCATAAGACCATAAGACATAGGAGTGGAAGTAAGGCCATTCGGCCCATCAAGTCCACTCTGCTATTTAAATCATGACTGATGGGCATTTCAGCTCCACTTCCCTGCACTCTCCCTGTAGCCCTTGATTCCTTGTGAGATCCAGAATTTGTCGATCTCTGCCTTGAAGGCATCCAATGTCCCGGCCTCCACTGCACTCCATGGCAATGAATTTCACAGGCCCACCACTCTCTGGCTGAAGAAATGTCGTCTCATTTCCGTTTTAAATTTACCACCTCTAATTTTAAGGCTGTGCCCACGGGTCCTAGTCTCCCTGCCTAACAGAAACAACTTCCTCGTGTCCACCCCTTCTAAGCCATACATTATCTTGTAAGTTTCTATTAGATCTCCTCTCAACCTTCTAAACTTTAATGAGTACAATCCCAGGATCCTTAGCCATTCATCATATGTTAAACGCACCATTCCAGGGATCATCCGTGTGAATCTCCGCTGGACACGCTCCAGAGCTAGTATGTCCTTCTTGAGGTGTGGGGCCCAAAATTGGACACAGTATTCTAAATGGGGCCTAACTAGAGCTTTATAAAGCCTCAGAAGCACATCGCTGCTTTTATATTCCAACCTTCTTGAGATAAACGACAACATTACATTCGCTTTCTTAATCACGGACTCTACCTGCAAGTTAACCTTTAGAGAATCCTGGACCAACACTCCCAGATCCTTTTGTACTTCTGCTTTGCAAATTTTCTCACCATTTAGAAAATAGTCCATGCCTGTATTCTTTTTTCCAAAGTGCAAAACCTCACATTTACTCACATTAAATTTCATCAGCCATTTCTTGGACCACTCTCCAAAACTATCTAAATCTTTCTGCAGCTTCCCACCTCCTCAGTACTATCTGCCTGTCCACCTATCTTCGTATCATCGGCAAACTTCGCCAGAATGCCCCCAGTCCCTTCATCCAGATCATTAATATACAAGGTGAACATCAGTGGCCCCAACATTGAACCCTAAGGGACACCACACGTCACCGGTTGCCATTCCGAAAAAGAGCCTTTTATCCCAACTCTCTGCCTTCTGTCAGACAGCCAATCCTCAATCCAAGCCAGTAGCTCATCTCGAACACCATGGGTCCTCACCTTGCTCAGCAGTCTTCCGTGAGGCACCGTATCAAGGGCCTTTTGGAAGTCTAGATAGATAACATCTACTGGGTTTCCCTGGTCTAACATACTTGTTACCTCTTCAAAGAATTCTAACAGGTTTGACAGGCACGACCTCCCCTTACTAAATCCATGCTGACTTGTTCTAATCTGACCCTGCACTTCCAGCAATTTAGAAATCTCATCCTTGACAATGGATTCAAGAATTTTACCAACTACTGAGGTTAGGCTAATTGGCCTATAATTTTCCATCTTTTGCCTTGATCCTTACAAGGGGGTTACAACAGCAATTTTCCAATCATCTGGGACTTTCCCTGACTCCAGTAACTTTTGAAAAATCACAACCAAAGCCTCCGCTATTTCCTCAGCCACCTCCCTCAGAACTCTAGGATGTAGCCCATCGGGGCCAGGAGATTTATCAATTTTTAGACCTTTTAGCTTTTCTAGCTCTTTCTCTTTTGTAATGTCTACCATACCCAACTCTGCCCCCTGACTCTCCCTAACTGTTGGCATACTACTCATGTCTTCCACTGTGAAGACTGATGCAAAGTACTTATTAAGCTCTTCAGCTATTTCCTTATCTCCCATCACTAGCCTTCCAGCATCAATTTGGAGCAGCCCAATGTCTACCTTTGCCTCTCATTTGTTTTTTATGTATTGAAAGAAGCTTTTACTATCATTTCTAATATTACTAGCTAAATTCATATTTGATCCTCTCCTTCCTCATTTCTCTCTTTGTTATCCTCTGTTTGTTTTTGTAGCCTTCCCAATCTTCTGATTTCCCAGTGCTCTTGGCCACTTTATAGGCTGTCTCTTGTTCTTTGATACATTTCCTGACTTCCTTTGTCAGCCATGGCTGTCTAATCCCACCCCGGATAATCTTTCTTTTCTTTGGGATGAACCTCTGCACTGTGTCTTCAATTACACCCAGAAACTCCTGCCATTGTTGCTCTACTGTCTTCCCCGCTAGGCTCTGCTTCCAGTCAATTTTCGTCAATTCCTCTCTCATGCCCCTGTAATTACCTTTATTTAACTGAAACACCATTACATCCGATTTTACCTTCTCTCTTTCAAACTGCAGACTGAACTCTACCATATTATGATCGCTGCCTCCTAAGTGTTCCCTTACTTTAAGGTCTTTTATAAAGTCTGGCTCATTACGTAGCACCAAGTCCAGAATAGCCTGCTCCCTTGTGGGCTCCATCACAAGCTGTTCCAAAAAGCCATCCTGCAAACATTCCATGAATTCTCTTTCCTTGGATCCACCGGCAACGTTAGTCATGAGCATTTAGATAAAGTGCCTTAATGCTAACTTTCTTATCATTATTAGAGAAATTGGAAATCCTAAGATGTCCTAAGCTATCCTTCCTTTTTGCTGTATTCCTAGTTTGCCTCGAGCTTAAACCCACCTGTACACATGCTATCCTGCTGCTTATCTTTCCATTTAACTCCATACTCCCTGTCACTTTCCCTTTCCCATTCCCTTTCCCCCGACTCAGAAGTTTAAAGTCCTACTGACCACCCTATTTATCCTTTTCACTAGAACACTGGTTCCAGAATGGTACAGATCCCTCCCGGTTCTAAAACTGATGCCAATGCCCCATGAAATGGAATCCCTCTTTCCCACACCAATCCCTTAGCCACGTGTTTACTTCCCTAACTTTCTTTTCCCTACTCCAATTAGCACGTGGCTCAGGCAGTAATCCGGAGATTATGACCCTTGAGGACCTGTACTTCAATTTCTTTCCTAGTGCTTGATAATCCCTGAACTGGTCCTCTACCCGAGCTTTGCCCATGTCGTTAGTCCCAACGTGGACCACAACGACTGGATCCTCCCCCTCCCGCTCCAATATCCTTTCAAGCCAGTTGGAGATGTCCCGCACCCTGGCACCGGCAGGCAACACACCATGCGGGGACTCCCGATCCGGCTTGCATAGGATACTATCTGTCCCCCTAATTATAGAATTCCCTATAACAACTACCTGTCTTTTTGCTCCCCCCTCTTGAATGGCCTTCTGCACCACGGTGCCGTGGTCAGCTGGCTCATCCTGTCCGCAGCCCTTTCCCTCATCCGTACAGGGAGCAAGAATCTCATACCTGTTGGTCAAAGTCAAGGGCTGAGGCTCCTGCACTCCTGAACTCTGAATCCCTCTACCTGCCTCAATTACAGTCACACCTTGTCCCTGAACACTTTCTGAATTTGAGTTGTTTAATCTACCGGGTGTGACTGCCTCCTGAAACAAAGTGTCCAGGTAACTCTCCCCCTCCCGGATGTGCCGCAGAGTTTGAAGCTCAGATTCCAGATCATTTACTCTGATCCGGAGTTCTTCCAGCAACCAACACTTGCTGCAGACAGGAAGGACAAGGAGGAAGTGAAGGTCTATGATAGGCTGGAAGATGGCAGAGATTGAACTCCTCTCTTCACCTCTGTCCCAATTTCTGGTTATAGGCTGTCTGTTGATATTCTGCCTGCTGTCACAGTAACCTTGACGATACTAGCTCACACCTAATTCCCTGGGAAGGCTTCATTATATTCTCACAGTTCCTTCAGCTCCTATGTATTGTTCTGATGATACAACTTTCCAGCAACAGTATTTCTGGAATTATTTTTTCTCAATTCAGGATTTCCCCTGGCATGGTTGACTGGGCCCTTTGACCATGGTAGCCACACTTCTGCAATCTCCTCTTCACTCTGTCTCAGAACTATAGTAGGATTGTCTTCCCCTTCCCCCACACCACCCTGCGTGTTCAAATTAATCATTATCTGCCATTTCCATCACCAAACACCTCTTCCTCTCCCCTCCACTTCCAATATTTCAAAAAGACCATGCCCTCCATTATACCTTTGGCCATGTATCAGTCACCTCTGACATCATATTCCCTTCCAACAGTACCATGCAAATCAAGGTAATGTAATCTTTGACCTTACTTTCCTCACCACTCAAGCCCTAAATCTTCCTTCCAGGTGGAGCAGCAATTTATGTCTACATGTTTCAATCTGCACTGCTGTATTCATGCTCACATTATGATTGGGTGATTAGTGAGTTGAGCTGTTTTAGTCAGTCATTTTGTTTGCTTGATTCAGTTTTCTTCCACTTAGCAGTGCATTGCTCCAGAACATAGAGTCATAGAGCATGGAAACAGACCCTTTGGTCTAAGATAACAAAGTGTGGGGCTGGATGAACACAGCAGGCCAAGCAGCATCTCAGGAGCACAAAAGCTGACGTTTCAGGCCTAGACCCTTCATCCTTTATGCTAACCAATTTTCCCAAACTAAATTAGTCCCATTTGCCTACATTTGGCTGATATCCCTCTAAACCTTTCCAATTTATTTACCTGTCCAGATGCCTTTTAAATATTGTCATTGTACCTGTCTCTGCCACTTACTCTGGCAGTTCATTCCATATACTCACCACCCTCTGCGTGAAAATGTCGTCCCTCATGTCTCTTTTAAATCTTTGCATTCTCACCTGAAACCTCTGTCCTCTAGCTTTGGATTCTCCTACCTTGGAGAAAAGATCTTGGCTATTCACCTTATCTATGCCCCTCATGGTCACCCCCATCTTTTAGTTCTTTGTTGCTTTTCTTGAATCATCACTGTTCTCCTTTGCCCTGGAGAACTAACTTTTCAGTCATTCATTGACTCCTGTCTTCCATACTATTATAGTCAGAAGTCACACAACACCAGGTTATATTCCAACAGGCTTATTCGAAACCACAGATTTTCAAAGCATAGCCCTTTGTCATGTGAGGCTATGCTCTGAAAGATTGTGATTTCAAATAAACCTGTTGGACGACAACCTGGTGGCATGTGACTTCTGACTGTGTCCAGCCCAGTCCAACACCAGCACCTCCACGTCATGCTACCATAAGCCTTTCTCTTGTTCTCATCTGACCCACCCCTTGCTCAAAAACTACAACATCTCTAACTTCTCCCACTGCTAATAAATCATTAGCATTTTCCTTTCTCCATACAAGTGCTGCTTCACCTGCTGAGTTTGTTTTCCAACCTTTTTTTCATTTCAGAATTCCAGCATCCACATAATTTTGTTTTCCAATCATTCAATATTCTGGGCCTGTTGACTTGAGAATTGATTGAGAGGATATTATATTATATAATTACCAAGTGCTGTTGCTGTCAAGCTAGTTGGTTTGGGCATATCACCAGACATGTTTCAGTCTGATCTTTGAGATCATATTTCACAGAGGTCTGCTGACCTCCATTTAATAACAAAAGAAAGCCTGAAGGATATTTGTAGTCTTTAACGAGGCAATTGACATGGATCAGCTGAGAAATGTAATCCAAACATGCTGGGGTCACGCCAAACACATCCTGACAACCTCCAGGTCAGGAGTAACAGAACACTCTCACTGTGAAAAAAAATCGAGCTGAACTATCTAATGAATCGTCAATGCATTAATGGGGTGCTCAGAATCACTCTGAAGACTGGATTCTGACAGACTCACTGCATAACTTCAGTTTTTTTTATCTGTTATAAATTTAAAGTTTGACCGTTTGGTGAGCCCAAAAGTGTGTGTATGTGCAGCATGGTTTCAGTTTGTGTTTTTGTTGTCTTTCAAATTAATGATATGTGACTGGGTGGGGCAGTATATTTTAAATTATTTTTTCTACAAACAATGATTGAAGATCAAGACTCTACTCATCAGTTAGATTTAGCTGCTCCCCCTTCACGAGAAACGGAGCAGATTGCACTGGAGAACAGTAATGGGGCTCAGGGTAGAGTCCAGTCAGCCACCTACCATCTCTGCTATAGGGAGCAGCTGTGGGCACACAGTAGGATGTGAAACATAACTGAGCTGCTGTATACTTAGAAGGAATTGAGGAAGTGTTAATGGTGACAAGGAGAGCAGCCAATTGCCACATGTTCCAATGGTATAGGACAGATTGGTGCCATTCAGGCTGTTGTACTAACTTTATGTGGCTGACCCTGCCAGGTTTCTGTACAGTCCCACCATCCCAGAGATTATTGGGGCCAGTTATTTATTAACATTAGAATATAATGATCGCACAATTTATGGTGAGATAGTCAGAACTGCCGATGCTGGAGTCAGAGATAACACAGTGTGGAGCTGGAGGAACACAGTAGGCCGGGCAGCATCAGAGGAGCAGGAAAGCTGATGTTTCAGAAAAGCTTCCCTTCCCGACCCGAAATGTCAACTTTCCTGCTGTGCTGATGCTGCCTGGCCTGCTGTGTTCCTCCAGCTCCACTCGGTGTTAACACGATGTCTGGCATTTGGTTTGTTTTTAAAAATGAGCACCAGCCACAAGTTGTTGAAGGTAGAAGAAGAGCTGTTCTCTGTCGTTGGCATGACCTGGCTGTAAGGACGTTCTCAGAAATCTGATATAACACCTTGCTGGGTTTCCCCTTGGCCCAAACCCACTTCCTGATGAGCCCGGCTCCATTTGGGGGGAGTCAGCAGGAAGCTTGTTGATCAATCGCTTGTTCCATCTTTACTCTTCCTGTGCTCAGTTTATGTTGGATCAAGAAAATTAAAAACCCAATCTTCCTCAGCTCCATATTTCTTCATTCGTGTTTCTAATTCCTGTGGTAAAGATAAAGAAATGCATTGAGTTTTCTACAATCCACCTTTTTTCTTAATGTTCTGTTGAGTCACTATCCAGAGCTAAATGTCAGAGCCTGTGTTGTTTTGTTGCTTTTTGAGCACTCTGACATGTTCCACACAAACTAGCCACTGAGTGCAAGATATCCAAAGCCTCCTTTTGACATTTTCGAAGTTTTGATTTAGTTGAGTCAGATCTTTTACTCTCGTGACCTCTTGCTCCAGCTCAGTCAGCTGGAATTCTGCTGATCTTCTTGCAGCAGCTCAATGTTCCTAATCATGGAAAACAGGAATAAGTTACACTTATGTAACACCTTTCAGAGATTGAAATGATTCAAGGCCCTTCTCAGGAACCATGCAAAACAAAATTTTATGTCCAATCACATAAGATGTTACTGTGACAGGAAATCGAAAGCTTTGTGGGAGAAGTAGGCTTTACACAGTGTCTTGAAGAAGTAGAGAAAGGCGAAGAGAGTTTTCAGAAGGAAACCCACAGCTCAGACTGTAGGGAACTGAAGACACTGCCACCAATGATGTAACAACTAAAATGTGGGATCCACCAGACTGCTGGCGATGAGCTTGAATTAATTAGAGAGATGGGGAAGTATGAGGCTGGGAGGCATGTCAGTGCAAGGATGAGAACTTTAAAAGTGAGGTGTTGTTTACCTGGGATTCAGTGTAGTAATTGTGCACAGGGGTAATGGGACATGGTGCAAATCAAGACATGGGCAGCCAACTTGGAGCTGAACTCGGGTTTACAGAAGCTGCAATGTGAGAGGCTGCCCAGCCGTTAATTATGTCACTTGGTTCCAGCTAAAAACTGAGTCCTTTCAACTTTAGGCATAGAATGTTTTTCTTTAAACAATTGGAGCACTCATTGCTTGCCCTCTCAGAGATCCCAAAGCGAAAATGACTTCTTGAGAAATGTGATCCTGGCTCGATTCTGTAGGCACCACCTTATTCTGAAGTGAAGAACTCTGAATGTTTCACAGGGTTAAACTCTTATTTCTCAACGAAGTTAAGATCAATGTTTGTCTATATTTATTATTTAAACATTAGACAAATGCAAGTTCCATGCCGTTGCTGGTTTCATGACGTCACGGATTATTTGCTGAATGAGAGAGGAATCCTCAGAGGGCTGCCTGGCACTCAACAATTGTATCATTTCCTTTCACATGGTTCTGAATTGTACATGGGGACACTCCCACTATTACATCTCTCCAGGGCCAAAGTTCATTTTACAGAATGTCAATACTGTTCACTGTCAGTTTGAGAGACTCTCACCTTCTCTTGTCGAGCCTTCAGATTACTGTGTGCCAGTGCTTTCAGACTTCAAGAGGAACTGAATAATATTTCTGCTACTCTCTGGAGACATTGCTGTTGGAGCAATTTCTGCAATGTGTTTCCTGCTGCTTCAGATTTAAGTGCAAGTCATTTTTAAATCCTGCAGTTGTGACCTCAGAATGACTTCCTGGGTCTCTCAGATAATGTGCTGCAATTGGTGCCTGCGTTAGTCCGCCTAGCACCATTCCCAGCAACATTAGAGGGAGGCGATTCCTGTTTCTGGCAGGAATTGGTGTTGGAGCTGTTGGGCAGGGAATCCCATACTGTAGTAATTTAGAGTTTTCAAACCAGTGAGTTTAAATTCTTTAAGGATAGAAGGAGAAGTAGTGGCCTAAACATTAATTAAGCAAACATTAAATTATTCATTTTAGAAAGTAAATATTCCAGTCAAAGAAGTTTGCTGGTTTTACGCATCCTAATTTTTAAGAATTTTAACATGCAGAATTTCCAGTTTGTAGTATAGCCTGCTTATTTTTGTTTGCATTCCTTGACCTAGCCTAGACAGTCTGCAAATAGCAATCACACTCCACAGTAAAAACACGGAAGCAGATTTTGATCTTTGGGGAGCTGACCTACATGATGCAGTAGATGGCAAACAGCCCATTCCTGGTGGTGAGATGGTCGTGGCCTCTTCTGAATCTGACTGGGAAGGTGCTGATGCCAAGCTCATGTCCCATGGCAGCACATGGGTTTTGAGGTCAGGAAGATGGAAGGTTAGGGGAAAGATTGGAGCAATGTCATGTTGGTAAGTCTGGGCCAGCAGAAGACCAAAGAAAGTAGTGGATTGGGCTTTGTCCTCATGTTGTCTTTTGCTCCTGGCACACCTCCACGCGTCATGCCCCTTTCTAATAAATTCTCTTGGGTTGGTGATGGAATTGGGGTGTGAAAAGTGATCATAGTGATTGTAAATGAAGGGGAGCATTCAACCCCATCCTTAATCTTCATATGTGTTTAAAAGACCTGCCTCTCTATGGTAGCCAGAGGGATATTACTGAAGAGTTCAAGCTGAGGCAAGCCCACCACTATCTCAGCCAAGACAGCACTGTTCTGACAAACATTAGGACAAGATTCCACACTTTTCCTTTCTCCCCCTTTCGCTTAGCTGTCCAACATTCTATTCCTTCAATGGAACACAAGAATATTTCTTTCAGTTTATTAGACTATAATGTCTGCTGAAAATGTTGTTTGTCTGCATATCGCCAATCACATGTGGATTGGGTGATTGCTTTGTTAAGTGTCACTACTCCATCCACTGTGTCCCTGAATGACCAGTCAGTTTGATTTTCTCCCTTGCTTTTATGTTGATCTCTTGCTCCTGGGCATCCTGCAGTGTTCCAGTGAAGCTCAACAGAAACTCACAGGAGAAGTAGCTCATCTCTGGGTGAGGTACTAAACAGCCTTCAGGAGCCAACACTGAGTTAGCAACTTCAGACTGTAACCTTTACCTACATTTTATTTCCTCTTTCTGTGCAACATTTATTTTAATCTCATTTTCTCTAATTTTTGCTTTTTTGATGACAGCAGTTCTTTGTTCTGCAATTTATATCTCCTTTCAACACAATCTTTTGCTTCTTTGCTATCCCCCACAACCGCTCTCTTGATGTTGCACCAGAAACCTGTTAGTTATTTGAATTTTTCTTGTCTTCTGCCCTATCACAAACCTTTTTTTCCACATCATCCCCTTCTCACCAGTTTAAAACCTCTCACATTTCTAAACTTTCTCAGCTCTGACGAAAGGTAATCGACCAGAATGTTAATTGTATTCCTCTCCATAGATATCTGTCAGGTATCCCCAGATTTGCTCTTATTTCTAAAATAGGAGAGGTGTGACCAGCGACTCAAATTTAAGACTCTGATGAAAACTTGCCAAATTGAAAAGTTAACAATATTTCGCCAGCTTGGACTTGCAGTTTCTTTTCTATATTTCATTTCATACGTCAATCACCTTCATTTTTCTTTGTAATTTTCTATATCTTATGCACAACAAGATGATGTAATTTCTCAATATTTCGCCTGTTGAACATTCTGAACTGCTGAGAGAGAGAGCGAGCGAGTGTGGGACAGCATCGTGTCAGAATGCTGAGATGAGTGATGTGCAGTGCCCTGATCAAATCAAGCGCATTGACCCCATAGACACAAGAGCTACTACTGTCTTTGTGATTATTTACACTCTGGACGCAGCCTTGCAGAGAAAAAATTGCCTCTCTGTGACTCCCTTGTTAAGTGTACTAGCACTGCATAGTACAAACTTGCTGTTTACTGTAATTCTAACCTCCAGTTGTTGCTTTCTTTGGCCAGGTGCACTGCAGGTTTATAGGCTCTTAAGCAATGAGATAGTCTGAATCCTTTCTGGCAACTAATGACAATCTAATCTGAAGGCCATTATTTATTGCTGGTTCAGAGAGTAACACCATCAGACAGGATCATCAGATCATGCTCACACTTACAAGAGTAATAAAAGACCGGAAAATTGACCAGATACAAAGAAACCGTGTTGAAAGCATTTCCCAAACTACGTCTTCACTTTGTTTGTTTTAACAATACACAATTAACGTATAAACCTGCATATTGATACATTTCTGTTACTCTAACGCTTGTACATTTTCCTTGCTTTCTAGGATGCTGAACTAATTTCAAAATTCCCACTGTAGGTTTAGTCATCATTGTGATTACCAAGTACAAGGGATTGGCATGGTACTGAGTTGAAACGATAATATCAGCCAATGAAAGGATAAAAGCATTCTTTCTTTAGTTCAGTTATTCTTCATTCGAAGCAGTAATATCTGCCGGCCTGCCCAGAATACCTTATAGATACCAATAAAAGCAGTTGAAAAGCAAATAAAATCATCTGTATCTTACATACTGCAAAATCAGTAGCCTTCTGATGTTATTGCAATATTTAATCTATTCTCAATTTATTTTTGAGTTTTGTTTGATTTATTTTATATGAATTTGGATTTCTCTAGTTTCTCCTTTACTCATTCAACTTGCCCTGCCAAGTTAAGTCTCTTGTTTTTCTTGGTTCTCTTTGTTTGTGTTGACTTAATTTAGCTTCTCTCCACAATTTCTACTCACTTTCTGAACTCTTCACATTATTGCCTTAATTTAGCTTATTGGCTTAATTGCTTCATCTTTCCAGCCATTGTTTCTGCAAATATCTTTTTCCATTTGAAAGAATTAGTATATTTTCTCTTGCCCTGTAATGAAAACTTGGATTAATACAACATCTGAAATAGTGTCCACATTGAAGTCATGAAATCTATGTGGCTTTATTCTTTTGTAGAGTCTTGTTAGGGTCATGAAGATTCATTTGAACATTACAACAATAGTAGGTCATTCAACACATGGAGCCTTTCCCACTGTAAAATACAATCATGGCTGATCGAACACCACAATATTTTTTGCCCGCCCTGAAATAACTCCACAAAGGCCAGTATCCCATCACCAAGCGTTTCTTTATTTACATGTGCCCAGTACATGGACTTTGACAAGCTAGCTCAGAGCCAGTCTCCAGAATGAGAAGACCAAATCTCCTGCTTAGGGCTCCCTGGTTGGTTCAGATTAACAACCTCAATCAGGGAACTCATAGTCAATGAGAACCACCTGGCCCTTGTTCCAATTACTGCATAGCTCGTCCCCATAGTCTTGTATCTGTTGGTAATCAGAAATTTATAAATCTCTACCATAAATGTACATGTGGTAGAGAATTGTAAATGTTCACAACTTTCTCAGTAGAGAACTTTCTCCTCATCTCAGGTCAAAGTGACTTCCCCCTAACTTTTAAATGGTACATCCTCGTTCTAGACACTCCAACCAAGGAAACATCTTACTTGTATCTACCCTGCCTAGCCCTTTCCGCAGTTTCAATGAGATTCTCTCTCACTCTTTGAAACCGTAGAGAATACAGACCTGGTTTCCCCAACCTGTCTTCATAGGGCAGTCAAAAAATATTCAATAATTCTGCTGTAGGTTTGAAGTCATATATGGGTCTGCATATCCTACATGTGGGGACTTCAAAACTAAAAAAGCTCTGTTAAGTGGCCATGTAAATGAAAAGAAATTTAGTTCTTTCTGTTGCAAATGACACTTGCTGAAGTGTTTGTCAAGAAAATAAATAAGATAATTTCTCAAAGTTAATCTTTGCTTGTGATATTTGCATTGCAGTTTCCTAGTACTCATGTATCATATGTGTCCTTATTACTAATTAAATTGAAAGTGACGTATTGAGATGAGCCAATGATGTAAATGTAAACTTTCAGTTCTGAAAGCTTATCTAGATTTCAAAATATGTGACTACGTTATACTGTATGACTTGTTTAAAAAGAACCATTTGCAATTGCATTTCAACTAGGCTTTCAGTTAAGCAGTAACTCTGAGCTGCAAATGAGTTGCGTGATAGCTACACTATGTAGTGGATCATTAGATTACGCGCTGTACAAGCAACAGGGACAGATTCAAGGCAAATATTGATGGCTTAATGAAATTTAGCTCACCTATGTGAGAATTTACTGTCACCAAATATTCTGGACACCACCAAATTCACTGTCAAAAATCAGAATCTATTTACAATCTAAAGTTGGACCAAGCTTTTATTTTTTTTCTTATTGCTTGTGGGTTAGTCGGGTCATCCATATGCACTCTGGTCCAAAATAGCGTTGATTCCTTTTCCTCCAAGTACTAAAGCTTTCATTCAAAATGGAAAAATAGAACACCAGAAAAATGCTGCAAATATCAACATTTTTTAATTAACATGATGGCCAGTCCTGACGCTGGATTCACCTCTCAATGAAATGGTCATCATGGAGCGGGTGACTCTGAAAAGGCATGCAAGGATAAGGAATAATCTTGGCTAAAAGGCTTTTGAATTCCACGGTTTTGTAATGCGTACCTATTTAGTATATACAGTGAACTGAGTGACTCAGATGATTACTGGAATGAATACTTGCCCACAGCTTGTTCCAAATTATTTGGAGAATTGTATAACATAAAATGGTATAAAATGACATGTCGGATATTTCCCCAGGCCACTCATAAAACCTGGGTTAATATACATCCATTCTGATGTGTATTTCCAAAACAGCTGTTTGTGCATTACAATGTGTCTGTTCTTTAAAACACTTGTGAAAGATCATAGATGCTGAAAACATTTAAAAAGAGCAACAGGAACACTCACTGTAGTCTTACTTTTTACCAGCTATCATCACAAGCAAGCTTTTAACGAGAGCTGCTGTTGCAACAAATTGCACCTTTACAATTGCAGCAAGCTCTAATTCACGAAGGAAGGGAAAAATTTTTATAGAAATATTAAAGTATTGTTGGTGTTACATGTTAGAAAAGGGAATCTGTTTGCTTACTCAATCACATTTTGCAAAGTATTTTTCCTGAAACTGAAATGTTGTTTTAAAATAACTGATCACAACAAGACAGTATTTTGGAAATTTAACAAACCAGTACTCAGCATCTTTCTGGCCAATAAGTAATCCATGGCCCAGTCCCTGACCAGCTTCTGCAACTTCCTGTGTTACTTTTATTAATAGAGACCACATGACCCGTGTAAAAGCCAGATCTTTCATGTGCACAACTCTCAGGCTGGGGGAAAGGAGTGAAGCAAGGAGGTAATAAAAATAGGCTGGGCTGAAAATGAACAACTCTGCATGTCTTCTCAGTTCCAGAATTAAGTGTAAATGACAAAATTATCCTTCCGCCCAGAATACAGAGTAGTGACTGATTCCAAATGAGAATGATTCAAATGACTGCTTTGTTGGAGGAAGGCAATTTTAACACTTGTCTAACACTCACTTAAGTGCAAAACTATTTGATAGACAAATCTAACTTGTTTCTTTTGTAAGTTGCTGTTCAAACAGAGTCTACATGTGCAGAATGAACCAAGGCTGAAATGAGGCCTCGGCCATCATCTAAATATCTGAGCAAACTGACATTAGTTTTGAATGCTTCCACCAGCAGTTTGGTTTTCTGCACCGTTTAAAGTGAGGAAAGTTTTATTCACTTATGTCTTGTTTATTACGTGTTTCCTGAAAACAGAATGAACTGAACAGTCTATTTGTTGGCTGGTGAGCAAAATTTTCATATTTGTATGAAATCATTTTTATTGTAAATAGCAGACAACAATGAGAATGAGGAA
The DNA here is from genome assembly GCF_030684315.1 of Stegostoma tigrinum. Lineage (NCBI taxonomy): Eukaryota > Metazoa > Chordata > Chondrichthyes > Orectolobiformes > Stegostomatidae > Stegostoma > Stegostoma tigrinum. The sequence continues at coordinate 130,004,219 of NC_081357.1, read as the reverse complement.
CAATAAGCAACAACAGTATAGACAACAATAAGAAAGTGGCTTTCAAATATAGGCAATTCTTAGTTCCTTCCCTTTTCAACAGATTCTGTTAAATCAGTAATTCTGGATGAAACCACATAGCAAATCTGACTGTTAAAACATACAGCAAATGATAAGAAGGGAAGAGAATTTTTTATTTTATTAGTCTAATCCGAAGCTGCTAATATTAAAGCGTTTTCAATTTTTGTTCTAAAATTACAAGCCTCTGACTATTCTCAGGGATGTACAATGACGGTGATCCTCAGTGAATCAACTCACTTAATCTGTCAAGTGTCTCTGGCAAATTCATTAACAAAAGGAGTGAGCCCTATTGACAAAGGGAGAACATTACAAAATCAATGGAATGGCCAGAAACACTTTGCCCTGGTTGTACACATCGTGAATAATTCTTCTTTGAATGATTAATCGATCTATTTTCAAAACAAGTATTTAAAGAAGGTTCATGTTACAGTAATACTTCGTGGTTAATTTTTTCATCACATTTGAACCTTTGTACAGAACTGTATGGACTACAGCCTTTCAAGTGTATGTTTTTACCTTTAATTGTTTGATTCAAATGCTTCGTGGATCTTTTTAAAAAGTAAATTGCACATAGAGTTGGCTGTAGAGAAACAAGTAATTTTACAATATTATGTTTAGACAAAAAAAAATTGCTGCATAGAATGAGAAATTCTGTATCTGAGATAATGGGAACTGCAGATGCTGGAGAATCCGAGATAACAAAGTGTGGAGCTGGATAAACACAGCAGGACAAGCAGCATCTTAGCAGCACAAAAACTGATGTTTCGGGCCTAGGGTCTAAGCCCGAAACGTCAGCTTTGGTGCTGCTAAGATGCTGCTTGGCCTGCTGTGTTCATCCAGCTCCACACTTTGTTAATTCTGTATCTGATCCAGGTTACCGCTATTCTTCTGTGCAGCAATTAATACAAACATCTAACTGTATTAACATTTTATTTAGCATATTTTTTGCTCAAATGTAGCAATGACAACAGATAGTTGAACTGCTTTATTATTGTTTTGTTTAGAAACTGTCTGTACTTCCAGTTTTATCATCAAAATAAATTAATCTGGTGAATAATGGATATTTTCCCGACAATGGGCAGTGAGCAATAAACCTGTACCATACATAGGTGCAGGTATGTTGCTTTGTTGCATGTGAAAATATAACAAAGGACAAGAAACGTTTTTCACATTTGTCATCATGCCCTAAGTAAGGAAAGAATAAGGGTAATTCAGGGATGGTTGTCACCAGACTTTACAAGATTTTCCAATCATTAATTTTAATGGTTAGAGAATCCTGTAGATATCATTGACTTCTGAACAGACTGTAGGCGACAGGAACATGAACTTCACACGTTGCTTTATAATGTTGCAATAGAGAGTGCTTCTAACGTGAATAAAGACAAATTTGAAAAGTGGCTAGTGTAAGGGAGTTCAATAGCATTCAGAGGAACGGGAATCAATAAAACAGATGAACAAAGAACTGCTAAACTAACTTCAGTGTAAGCAACCACAAGGTCACAGATATTAGAACAATCACAACTGCAAAGTGATTAGTCATTGGGAAAGAAGAAAAGAATGTGTCATGTCTGGTCACTGTAATCTACAAGGGTGGCAACAGTACATTGCCACTCCAAAGAATATATTTAATTATTAAAGTTTTAAATGAACATTTCGAATTTCAATGAGTATAATTTTTTAGCTTTGCATTTAGCTTTAGGTTTTGACTTTAGATATTTAACAGTGTACAGCTCCAAATGTACAATTATTCCACTGATCCAGAACAGTGTACATGTGCATCAATGGAAAAGGTAATAGCATATACTCAAGGGGCCAGACGTTCTGTCTCCTACAGAGGTGTGCAGACAAGATTCAGATCTGCTATTTACCCAGGCAGACTCAGTGGCCAGGAGAGTTCAGGTGCTAAGCTGGGCTGTTACAAAGGTCTGCTTTGGTTCTTGGGGACATCAGCGCCGCTCTCCACATCAGCTTTGGGCCTGCTAACCATCACCTCTCACCACTCACTATCCCTCCTCAACCTCCATTACCCCTCTCCCTTGGCTCCCAACAGGATGTTACAGATCAGTCATTGGGAAATCTTGGATATGGATATAAAAGAAATCTCTAACAGTGCAATACAGCTTTTATTCACTATCACTGCCACAATTCATACTGAAAAAGGCATACAGATCCACTGGAAAAAAAATAAAATTCTTAAATTGTCAATCAGTTTTAAAACTGAACAGATAGAACATAGAACAATACAGCGCAGAACAGACCCTTCGGCCCTCGATGGTGCGCCGACCTGTGAACTAATCTAAGCCCCTCCCCCTACACTATCCCATCATTATCCATATGCTTATCCAAGGAACAAGATGTTCTGACACCACATCAGAGACAGATAATCTTTTAATAACCTGTTATAATTGTCAACCAGACTGTATACAACTTCCTGCTCTGCAAAGTAGTTTGGAACTCAACTAAGCACTCATAATTGACTCAGCTGTTAAACAAAGTTTTACAGCTCCAGCGCAATAGTGAGTCCAATGTCACGTGGCTAGACTATGACACTGGAGTTCCCAAGCATAGTTTTCCATACTTTTTAATGGATAGTAGCACACTTTCTAATGGGAAACACTGCTGTAATGCAAGTCAATACTTGTATAATGTTGGTTGGTCAAGTTGCACTTTTAGGAGAGAACCCTATCATCAGATACAGCAGTGAAAGCATATCTAACTTATAATGCAGCATCTAATATTGACATTTGAAGGTGTTAAAACATTTAATACTTTTATGTCAGTATATTCCTAAACTCTCTTATCTGTCAGATTTACAAAATCCACCTGAATAAGACACTGGGACATGGAAGAAAAATCTCCTCTAGGCTAGCCAATAGTAACCTTGATGTCACATAAGATGTGTGTCAGGATCATGACCTAGCCCAAACCTTAACCTCTTCTTGCCAGTGGGAGGTTGTGTGGGATTCTTTTTGAAGTGAATATTCAAATTTCTAGTTTTTAGTTTTCTAGTTGTTCTGATTCCGGCCCATATTCTATGAGATACAGAGATCCAGTCGGCCTACTGGGTGCCAATCCGACAGCCACATTCATTAACATGAAGTTTTTGGTGACTCCTTGATCACTGTGCCATGCTGAGATTTGCAAAAATTGTACATCAAGTTGTTAGCCGCAGTATAACTGGAAAAAAGGCAAAAAGGATCAGACAGACTGGTAAAGATAACATCCAGGTCTGTAAACGTGAAGGATCATAGGATATGTTGTTGCAAATAGGATATAATGATTGGATTAAGAGTCTGAAACAAGAGGGCACAAGTTCATCATTAACAATTTACAGGATCACCTCAGAAATAAACCAACAACAAGAATGTTGTGTAATCATCTGATGTTTAACCAGTTACCTGATAATGCCATCATAGGAGGCACACATACAAGCAAAGCAGGTTATCCTCACTCTTGGCCAACAGGTAGATGAAGTGCAATTCAATGGCAGACCACCAGATTTCAAGGTAGGAATAAAACTCTGAGGATCAAGCTCAATACTAAAGTATAGGTTTTATCTCACATTCATGGTTCTAATTATGTAACCATCTGCTGTGAACGCTGTTACCATAGTGAGGCAGAACTGCCGTTATAACTGGGGAAAAAGTTTAATGTAAATGAAGGAGCTGCTCTCTGCACCAGAATCACAGTAAAAGGAGAGCTTGAGAGTGATTGTTTAATTTATGAACAATCATATCCTTCATCTATATGAGGATAAAACAAAAAATAAATTTAAAATTCATGAACTTTTAATAAGTATATGACAGTTAAACACTCCAATACTTTTCATTTGTATAGTGCCTATACATGGTAAAACCTACCAAAATGCTTCACAGAGGTATTATCAAATCATCTTTATCACCAAGCCTCATAAAGAAGTATTAAGAGAAGTAATCAAAAGCTTGATCAGAAAAGTGTTCTGATGGAGAGTGGTGTCAAGGTTTAGTGACAGAGTTCTATAATTTAGGGGGCTTAAATTTGGAATGGTGCAGATATTGTGAATGGTGACCTTTGCTGAGATAGGGAGGAGTGCAGTGATGGAAGGACATGAAAATTGAAATCCCACACACACCACAACTGCATATGATGTGTCTTATATTCAGACCATCTGTGAAATGTAGACATCTTCAGGCTCAATAAAGTTCTGTCAACAATAATCTGGGAAGTTCAGGTGTGGGAGGGGCAAAAACTAAACACGTAGAAATGCAAAACAATTCTAAAAACTTTCTTTTAGTTGTTTAAAGCCAAAGAAAATTTATCTGTTCTCAGGTCCTGTGTGAGTAGTGCTAATAAACTTAGTACTGCATACACTTAGCACCAAATGCAATATTATTTAGAGCACAGCTGTAGTTGCGTTACCAAATCTTGGCAATGTTGTGTGGACATGAAATTACTTAGCTCCTCAATTTCTCTTCCCAAAGATGCAGTGAGCCTTTAAATAATGGGGTTCAATGAAATACTCCCAAGAATTCTGCTTCTCCACACCTGTCAAATAAACAATGAAGTGGGGGAAAATTACAATGTTTACCATTTGAGTGCACTGGTGCTTTTGGATTTGCTTTATACACACACAGTTGCTAAGACAGGAAAGGAATTTTCTGCTCCTTGATTATGACAAGATGAGGAACTAATTGTGTGAGTTTGCCCCCAACAGACATACCGATATACGAACTAGGTGCAGACATTCAATCCATTGACCCTCTTGCACAACTCAATATGACCATGACTGTTAACAAGGTGTGGAGCTGGATGAACACAGCAGGCCCAGCAGTATCTCAGGAGCACAAAAGCTGACGTTTCAGCCCTAGACCCTTAATCAGAGAGGGGCATGGGGAGAGGGTTCTGGAATAAATAGGGAGAGAGGGGGAGGCGAACCGAAGATGGAGAGAAAAGAAGATAGGTGGAAAGGAGAGTATAGGTGGGGAGGTAGGGAGGGGATAGGTCAGTCCAGGGAAGACGGACAGGTCAAGGAGGTGGGATGAGGTGGTAGGTAGGAAATGGAGGTGCAGCATGACGTGAGAGGAAGGGACAGGTGAGAGGAAGAACAGGTTAGGGAGGTGGGGACAGGCTGGGCTGGTTTTGGGATGCAGTGGGGAAGGGGGAGATTTTGAAGCTTGTGAAGTCCACGTTGATACCATTGGGCTGCAGGGTTCCCAAGCGGAATATGAGTTGCTGTTCCTGCAACCTTCGGGTGGCATCATTGTGGCACTGCAGGAGGCCCATGACGGACATGTCGTCTGAGGAATGGGAGGGGGAGTTAAAATGATTCGCGACTGGGAGGTGCAGTTGTTTATTGCGAACCAAGCGGAGGTGTTCTACAAAGCGATCCCCAAGTCTTCGCTTGGTTTCCCCAATGTAGAGGAAGCCACACTGGGTACAGTGGATACAGTATACCACATTGGCAGATGTGCAGGTGAACATCTGCTTAATGTGGAAAGTCATCTTGAGGCCTGGGATGGGGGTGAGGGAGGAGGTGTGGGGGCAAGTGTAGCACTTCCTGCGGTTGCAGGGGAAGGTGCCGGGTGTGGCGGGGTTGGAGGGGAGTGTGGAGCGGACAATGGAGTCACAGAGAGAGTGGTCTCTCTGGAAGGCAGACAAGGGTGGAGATGGAAAAATGTCATGGGTGGTGGGGTCAGATTGTAGATGGCGGAAGGGTCGGAGGAAGATGCGTTGTATCCGGAGGTTGGTGGGGTGGTATGTGAGAACAAGGGGGACCCTCTGGGGTGGTTGTGGCAGGGGCGGGGTGTGAGGGATGTGGTGCGGGAAATGTGGGAGAGTGTGTCAAGGGCGTTCTCGACCACTGTGGGGGGAAAGTTGCAGTCCATGAAAAACTTGGACATCTGGGATATGCGGGAGTGGAATGCCTCACCTGGGAGCAGATGCGATGGAGGAATTGGGAATAGGGGATGGAATTTGTGCAGGAGGGTGGGGGGGAGGAGGTGTATTCTAGGTAGCTGTGGGAGTCGGTGGGCTTGAAACGGACATCAATTTCTAGCTGGTTACCTGAGATGGAGACTGAGAGGTCAGGAAGGTGAGGGATGTGTTGGAGATGGCCCAGGTGAACTTGAGGTTGGGGTGGAAGGTGTTGGTGAAGTGGATGAACTGTTCGAGCTCCTCTGGGGAGCAAGAGGTGGTGCCGATACAGTAACGGAGGAAGAGGTGGGGTTTGGGGCCTGTGTAGGTGTGGAACAGGGACTGTTCCACGTAACCTACAAAGAGGCAGGCATAGCTTGGGCCCATGCAGGTACCCATGGCCACCCCCTTTGTCTGTAGGAAGTGGGAGGAATCGAAAGAGAAGTTGTTGAGGGTGAGGACGAGTTCGGCTAGGTGGATGAGGATGTCGGTGGAGGGGGACTGGTCAGGCCTGCGGGACAGGAAGAAGTGGAAGGTCTTCAGGCGATCAGCATGAGGAATACAGGTGTAAAGGGACTGGATGTCCATGGTGAAAATGAGGTGTTGTGGGCCAATGAATTGGAAGTTCTGGAGGAGGTGGAGGGCGTGGGTGGTGTCACGGACATAGGTAAGGAGCTCCTGGACCAAAGGGGAGAAAATGGAGTCCTGATAGGTGGAGATGAGTTTGGTGTGGCAGGAACAGGCTGAGACAATGGGTCGACCAAGGCAGGCAGGTTTGTGAATTTGGGGAAGGAGATAGAAGCGTGCCGAGCGGGGTTGGGGAACAATAAGGTTGGAGGCTGTGGGTGGGAGGTCCCCTGAGGTGATGAGGTCATGGATGGTATTGGAGATGATGATTTGATCATGACTGAACTGATTGTAACCTTAAATCCACATTCCCGCTGACCCTTGTTAATCTTTCACCACCTTGCTCATCAGGAATTTATCCACCTCTGTCTCAAAAAAAATTTGCATGTTCTCTTTCCACCTCCGTTTTGGAGAGTTCAGCCTGCCCTGTCATTCAATATGATCATGGCTGATTCCACACACCCATGCTTTTTACCTACACCATCCCATAACCCTGTATGCCATTGGTAATCAGATATTTATCAACCTTAAATATACTCAAAGAGTAAGTCTCTACAGCTTTCTGCAGTACAGAATTCTCTAACAATCTCACAATCGTCTCAGTCCTCTAAGTAAAAAGATTTCCCTTCATCACATACCTAAATGGCATTCCCTTTGTTGTTAAATTGTGATCCCTGCCTCTAGACTACCCAACCAAGCAAAACATCTTACCTCCTCTATCGCTTTAGTATTTCATGAGTTTCAGCGAGATCATTTCTCACTGTTCGATATGCTTGAGAATACTGGCCCAGTTTGCCCATCCCACCCCCCCCGAGCCCCCAACAGGACATTCCTGCCATCTCAGGAATCAGTATGGTGTTATTTCACTCCTCCTTTGACAATAATATAATAAATAGTGAACCAAGGTGTGGCTGAACCAAGCTTTTATGCAATTGAAACTAAACTTCACCACTCCTGCAATCAAATTCTCTTGCAATCGGTCAAAATTCCATTAAGCTGCTGAATCAATTGCTGTTAACCTTCTGTGGCTCAGAGGAACGGAGAGATTTTGGGGTGCTTGTCCACAGATCCCTGAAGGTGGGAGACAGGGTAATGGTGTAGTTAAGAAGGAGTATAGTGCACTTTTCTTTATCAGTTAAGGCATAGATTATAAGAGCAAGGAGGTCATGTTGGTGTGGTACTGAACTTTGGTTCGGCCACAGCTGGACACTGTGTGCAGTTCTGGCCTCCACACAATAGGAAGGATGTGATTTGCACTGGATGCAAAGGAGATTCACCAGGATGTTGCCTGGTATGGAGCATTTCAACAACAGAGAGTCGCTGGGTAAGTTCAGGTAATTTCCTTTAGAGCAGAGAAGACTGAGGAGGAACCGTGTTGAAGTGTGTAAGATTATGAGGGACGCGGACAGGATGGATAGAAAACAACTGTCCCCTTTGTTGAAAGGTCAGGAACAATTTAACATAATTTTAAGGTGAAGGGCAGGAGGCTTAGAGAGAACTTGAGGAAAACACTTTTCACCCAGTAGGTGTTGGGACTCAGAAATACATTACCCGGAGGGGAGTAATGGAGGCAGAAAACCCTCACAATCTTTAAAAGGTACTTGGATGGGCTGGTATAATGTGATAATATTCAAGGCTATTGGCCCAATTTTGGAAAGTGGGATTACGATACATTGGTCACCACAGACCTGATGGGCCTAAGGGCCTCTTCAGTGCTGTATGCCTCTCTGATTTTATGACTTATTGACAAGGACTCCTAGGTCCCTTTAAATAACTATACTTTGCACCCTCTTCTAATTTAAGGAATACTTTGTTCATGTATTCCTCTTACCAAAGTGAATAACCTCACATTTTTCCACATTAAGTTCCATATGCCATGTTTTTGCCCCATTCTCTAAACTTGTCCACCTTCCCCAGCCCCACCCCTCCATTCTCTATTTATTTCCCAGTTCCCTTTCCCCTCCCCATTTCCTGACCCAAAATGTCAACTCTCCTGCTCCTCTGATGCTGCCTGGCCTGCTGTGTTCCTCCAGCTCCACTCTGTGTTATCTCTGACTCCAGCATCTGCAGTTCCTGCTATCTCAAATCCTTCTTAAGCCATTTTATATGTTCCTTGCAAAATACATTCTCACTCAGCTTTGTATCACTTGCAAATTAGGAAATATTGCATTTGGTCCTCATGTCCTAATTATTGATATATATTCTGAAGAGCTGGGCCCAAAGCACTGGTCTTTGTGGTACACCACTCCTCACAGCCTGCCAGCCAGAATGATCCACGTATTCCTACACTCTGTTTTCTGTCTGTTAAGCCATGCCGTTATATTATCTCCTAACCCATGTTTCTTAGATTTTCTAGCCAGCTTCTTGTGAAATACTTTATCAAAAATGTCCATAAATCTTAGTATATAATGTCCGTCAGCAGTCCTTTATCAATTTTGATTGTAGTGTCTTCAAAACACTCCCACAAATTTATCAGGCACTATTTCAATCCTTAGCAAATCCATGTTACTATGCCCCATTAAACCATTATCATCCCAGTGACAATTTATACCTTCCTTTCTAATAAATCCTACCATTTTCCCTATTACTGATGTAAGCCTAATTGGTCTGTAATACATTGTTTTCTTTCTTGGTCCAATTTTAAGTAGTAGGGTGATGTTTTCTACCTTCCAATCCACAGGGGCTATTCCAGAAGCTATCGAATTTTGAAAGGTAATCATCAATGTATTGACTATCTTACAGTCGCCTCCTTCAACTTTCTGGAATGTAGACCATCATGTTCTGCAAGTTTATCAGCTTTCAGCCCCATTAATTTCTTCAGTAAGATCATCTTTAATTTTAATTCTTTCGACTCCTCATTTTACCTACCCACTTGATTCTTTAGTTCTGTGAAATTTCTTGTATCTTCCTCAGTTATAAAGTAATCAATTAACTTATTCCCCGTTTTATATTCTCCTGATTCTGTCTGCAATGGACACACACAATAGGAGCAAATTACTGCAACTGCTGGAATCTATTGAAAACAGAAAGTGCTGCAAATCACAATGGGTCAAGCAGCATCCGTGGACAGAAAGCAAGCAGAACTTGCTCTGATGAAGAGTCATCTGGACTCAAAATGTTAGTTTGCTCTCTCTCCATGATGCTGCCTCACCCACTGTGACCTCCAACAATTTTTTGTTTTCACGGATGCACAGTTGTTTTAGTCAGATGTGTCTGTATTACATATATATAGAGGCTTTGGCAGCCTGCTTTTATATAGCTGCTTCCAAATTCCACTCTCCTGTTTCTCATGTTCATTTGTCCTCCTTTACAGTATTGTAAAAACCACACAATCCTCATATTAACTGCTATTTCTGGCAACTTCATGGGCCTTTTTATTAAATCTTGTACAATCCCAAACTTCCTTTGTTAACCACAATTGACTGACCTTTCTGAGTTCTGCATCTTGAAGGAATATTTAGTTTCTCTGAGGCATCTAATAATTATCCAAAGATTGCTGATGTACAGCCATGATTTTCAATGTATTTTCTCAATTCACCTCAATTGGTGCCTCCTGCTTCTGTAGGTTCCCCTTTTTAATCAGAAACTCTTGCTTCAAATTAACTACCTCAATTTCAAACATAATGTAAAATTCTATCGTATTGTGGTCACATGTCAAAAAAGGCTCTTTTTTCAACAAGATTGTTAGTTAGCCATTTTGTATTACATAATACTAGATGTAGTTGGCTCCTCAACACACTGCTGTAGAAAACCATTCCTAACACATTCCAGAATCTCCTCCTCTGCACCTTTAGTGCTCAATTGGTTAAACCAGTCTATGTGTGAATTGAAGTCACCAAATAACTGTGTTATCCAAACTGTAAGCTTCTCTCATCTGCTGATTAATACCATACCTCAGATTACACTACTATTTGGCAGTCTTTAAATAACTTCAATCAATGCCTGCTGCCCCTTTTTGTTTTCTAGTTCCACCCGAGCATATCCCATTCGTTGATAATAAAATGTGAGGCTGGATGAACACAGCAGGCCAAGCAGTATCTCAGGAGCACAAAAGCTGACGTTTCGGGCCTAGACCCTTCATCAGAGAGGGGGATGGGGAGAGGGAACTGGAATAAATAGGGAGAGAGGGGGAGGCGGACCGAAGATGGAGAGAAAAGAAGATAGGTGGAGAGGAGAGTATAGGTGGGGAGATAGGGAGGGGATAGGTCAGTCCAGGGAAGACGGACAGGTCAAGGAGGTGGGATGAGGTTAGTAGGTAGATGGGGGTGCGGCTTGGGGTGGGAGGAAGGGATGGGTGAGAGGAAGAACAGGTTAGGGAGGCAGAGACAGGTTGGAATAGTATCAGAGATAATGGGAACTGCAGATGCTGGAGATTCCAAGATAATAAAATGTGAGGCTGGATGAACACAGCAGGCCAAGCAGCATCTCAGGAGCACAAAAGCTGACGTTTCGGGCCTAGACCCTTCATCAGAGAGGGGGATGGGGGGAGGGAACTGGAATAAATAGGGAGAGAGGGGGAGGCGGACCGAAGATGGAGAGCAAAGAAGATAGGTGGAGAGGGTGTAGGTGGGGAGGTAGGGAGGGGATAGGTCAGTCCAGGGAAGACGGACAGGTCAAGGAGGTGGGATGAGGTTAGTAGGTAGCTGGGGGTGCGGCTGGGGGTGGGAGGAAGGGATGGGTGAGAGGAAGAACCGGTTAGGGAGGCAGAGACAGGTTGGACTGGTTTTGGGATGCAGTGGGTGGGGGGGAAGAGCTGGGCTGGTTGTGTGGTGCAGTGGGGGGAGAGGACGAACTGGGCTGGTTTAGGGATGCGGTGGGGGAAGGGGAGATTTTGAAACTGGTGAAGTCCACATTGATAACATATGGCTGCAGGGTTCCCAGGCGGAATATGAGTTGCTGTTCCTGCAACCTTCGGGTGGCATCATTGTGGCACTGCAGGAGGCCCATGATGGACATGTCATCTAGAGAATGGGAGGGGGAGTGGAAATGGTTTGCGACTGGGAGGTGCAGTTGTTTGTTGCGAACTGAGCGGAGGTGTTCTGCAAAGCGGTCCCCAAGCCTCCGCTTGGTTTCCCCAATGTAGAGGAAGCCGCACCGGGTACAGTGGATGCAGTATACCACATTGGCAGATGTGCAGGTGAACCTCTGCTTAATGTGGAATGTCATCTTGGGGCCTGGGATGGGGGTGAGGGAGGTGGTGTGGGGGCAAGTGTAGCATTTCCTGCGGTTGCAGGGGAAGGTGCCGGGTGTGGTGGGGTTGGAGGGCAGTGTGGAGCAAACAAGGGAGTTATATTTTCAGGATTTGCATTCTGTTTTGTGTATGTCACAGAGGGACAGAAGACTGGATGCTTTGTACTCACTTTCTACAAATGGACTAGTTGTGCCTGTACCTTTTACTCACTCTCCACAAAGGCACAAAGACACATACAGAAGTATCATCTCATTGCAACTGCAGAAACAGTGGCGTGGTCACTGGATATTCAAAGCTTTTTGATCTCTAAGAAAGACAGGCAAGAAGGAAAGGGAGGACGGTTTGGGCTACTGCTTTTGTGCTCCTGAGATGCTGATTGGCCTGCTGTGTTCATCCAGGTCCACACTTTGTTACCATGGGATTTTTAAGGGATTACATTTGTTAAATTTGTTGGCGGAATCTCAGGTTGGACAAACAACGTATGGGATATAGTATCAGAGATAATGGGAACTGCAGATGCTGGAGAATTCCAAGATAATCAAATGTGAGGCTGGATGAACACAGCAGGCCAAGCAGCATCTCAGGAGCACAAAAGCAGTAGCCCAAACCGTCCTCCCTTTCCTTCTTGCCTGTCTTTCTTAGAGATCAAAAAGCTTTGAATATTCAGTACCCAGTGACCACGCCACTGTTTCTGCAATTGCAATGAGATGATACTTCTGTATGTGTCTTTGTGCCTTTGTGGAGAGTCAGTAAAAGGTACAGGCACAACTAATCCATTTGTAGAAAGTGAGTACAAAGCATCCAGTCTTCTGTCCCTCTGTGACATACACAAAACAGAATGCAAATCCTGAAAATATCGAGCAAAACAGAAAATGCAATAAACACAGGACAGTGCCAGTGGAGAGAAAAACCTTGTTGATTTTGCATGCAATGTCTTTTGCACTTCAACATTGTATTAAACCCACCCCACTGAAACCGGAGGAGTTAATCAGTAACCTTATAAATATCATTAATTAAATGCAAAATGCAATTTTTAAAAATACTGCCTGATATTTAGACTTACCTTGAAATCATCGTCTGATAATGTGCGTTTGCAGGTTGTGTGGCTGGAGAGTTTGGAGAGCGGGGGGCAATTCAAACACTTGAGGGAGTTTAGGTAATGCCTGTTTTCTTTGGAGCTGCAGGAATCTGCTACGAATCGAAATGGTGCATGATGTGTGTGCACACATTCTTCTGCTGTGAGCCCTGTTGGATCTCAATTTGATGAAGGATAAACCAGAGACGTTCTTTCACCACACCTAAAGCTGGAATTATCTGATTAAGATGTGCAAATAATGGAATAATGCCTACCTCTGTAACTTTGTTCAGGCCTGAGACAGCTTGTACCTGTGCTACGTACCTCTGGAACCATTGTTTTTATTAACTTACCTGGAGATTAATAATGTGATTAACTTTGTGACTGCTGCTGTCAGTCACAAGATGTCGGGCTCGAGGATATCCCAATCATTGTCCCATCTCATGTACATACCCAACACGGATCATCATACCTCACCCCCAACAGTTCTCCTGATCCACTAACAGGAATGCCAACAACTTTAATCTTCCTATCTGGTTCCTAAGAACATCCCTTAGATCTGAAACCATCTTAGCTAACTGGCCAATTGAATTCCTGCTGCTTGCAATCTTTCTAAGATGCCCATTCTCAAGATTTGTGATTTACATATCCAATCCTTGAGAACATATCTGATCCTACAGAAAATCCTGCTGATTACCTTGCCTAATTCCTCATTGGGCTCCATCATTCACTCATTCTCTCACCAGGCTGCACCTTGTATATTTCCTGGAAATTGGAGAATGACCCTCTGCACACTCGTGATACAGTGACATCAATGTTATTATGAGATCAAGAACTAAAGTCTAGGGCTCAAAAGGCCTCCCTGTTTGAGTGTTAGTGTTTACAGTGCTCTACCAGTAAATCTACTAAAATAACTGTGCCTAAATTTTTGACTGTTTGTTTACTGTGTGAAGATACTTTCATCACCCTCCAAGGGAAGTATCTGTTTGTTATTAACGGCTGATTTTTTAGACAGTGATGGAATACCATTGAAGACAGGGATTCAGATCAGACTAGGGAAAAGGTTTTATTGCAGAAGAAAAATTAGCACAAAATGAGTTTCTTATAAAAGGTTTGATTGCAAATTGAGACATCTAAGTTGGATTTCCTCCAATGAGCTGGTTTGCTTACATTTCATTTTGTGTCTGGAGAGGGGCAGAAATATAAGTAGTGTAAATTTACATTAGAAACATGACGCACAGTATAATGTGTGAACAACAAGGGACATCTGGCCAAGCAGCTGCTCACAAAGTAAAGAAGGCACGAGGTCCTGTTCCCATAGCTGCTTCACTAATAGGGAGACTGTTGTAGGGTTGGTAGTGCTTTTCTAGCTGTGAATAGGAAGCATTCTTCTCAAGAAAACTTGTGTAAATTAATGTAAACGTGATTAGTCAGAATTCTCCCATCCCTTCTTGTTCACTGTTCTCAAGAAACTGCGTTGAAAATTTATCGTGCAGTGTCAGGGAATTGTTCTTCACTAGTAGTGTATTTGCAGTGAATTGACAGTCTGTGTTATCCTCAGTTTGTTTCTTTTCCATTAATTTTAATTGTCCTGTGAAATGTACTTTCAAAGACCAGTTTCACCTTCTGTTTGTGGATTTTATGAAGGGTGATAGATAGGAGTGGGTTATGTGCTCTTCTTCCGTTACATTAGTGAATGACTGACTTCCAATTTCTTGAAGATCAGTTGACATTCGCAGTGGGCTCATGACCCTGGGCTCCCTTAAATTCTGTAGTCGTCAGTCATTAGCATAACAGTGTCAGAAGTAGGTTTCCAGATTGTCCAGGGATTGTGATGGAGTTAGGGAAAAGCTGTAATAAGTTACATTTTTTTTCAAAGAAGAGCATTCAAATAAATCCAGACTTGGAACTCAGAATGCAAAGGTTCGGTACGTTGAAGTTGGTTTCTTAAATGTATTGTAAAACAGGCATCTGCTAAACAGCTAAGGACTTAGGCGTACACCCATGAGAACATTACTTGGAAGATTACAGGCAACTGAATTGTGAGGGGAATTATGGATACTTCCCTCCAACAACCCTTCGTGTCTACAACTTTTTAAGTGGTCAAGTCTATGGGAGTGCTGAGGATTTTTGATATATACAGTGCAGCACATATGCCCATCAAAAATTTATAAAAAAGCAGTGTTATCACAAATTTAATTATATCTGCTAATGAGTGTTAGATATAGTTACTACAGTGACAAATGACAGGTGTGCACAAAATCATCACTGTATTTGAAACAAACTATTTCACTGACATTTTTAAAATGTTCTTCCTGGGCCACACAACTGATCTTTTCTTTGATTGGCTTAAATTATTCAATGGAGGCTTCCTACCACAGTTAAACCTCATCTTCTCTCATTAGTTAATTCACCATGATCAATCTAGGTTGCAAAAATAATTCAGTATAATATCAGCGTAAAAGCTTAACTATCCTATGTCTTATGGTCATATAATATTGTGATTGGGGAGCAGTAATAAAATATAACCTGAAACTAACTACATATTTATCACAAACATTAGAACTATTACAAACTTAATTATTTCCCAAATTATACTTTATCATGTTCCCTTCAGTTATCATGGCAGCTACAGCTGTCCTTTAACATAAGGCTGCAATAAAATTAAAATAATAATCCCATTTTTTGTCAACAAAATGTGAGGCTGGATGAACACAGCCGGCCAAGCAGCATCTCAGGAGCACAAAAGCTGACGTTTCGGGCCTAGACCCGTCTAGGCCCGAAACGTCAGCTTTTGTGCTCCTGAGATGCTGCTTGGCCTGCTGTGTTCATCCAGCCTCACATTTTGTTGTCTTGGATTCTCCAGCATCTGCAGTTCCCATTATCTCCCATTTTTTGTAATTGCTTTGCTCACCTTTATTTAAATATCCAAATAGCCACTTGGCAACACTTAATAGTTCTGCTGAGTAAAGGAAGCGATTGTTCATGTGTGTTTTTGATGGGTTGAGACATTAGTAATCTCACAAGAAAATGATATTGAGACTTGCATAAGTGAAGTTGTATCATGAAAAGAGAAGGATACTTCATCCATATTTAATCGTTCTCCCTATTTGACTTGAAATTCCTTCTGTGATTGCTTTGTGGAGGCTATTATATTCTAATCAATAATAGTACACAGCACACATATGGCTGGAATTAAAAATTCCAACCATGATCTTAGTCTGACCCACCTCATAGGCAAATTAAAATCGAGTTGACAAATCGCACACACCATTCACATTGCAAATCATTTTAACCAGTGAATGTCTTGCTTTGAATCAGCTACCTGCCTAGCTAAGTGAGGTAAAAACAGAAAGTGCTGGAAGCACTCAGTAAGCCTGGCAATATGGGCAGAGAGCGAAATAGTTAACGATTTGTGTCAAAAATGAATGCCCAGAAGTGGAAGAGGTTAGAAATGTGAGTGGTAGATCCTGTAAAAAGGAGGGAGGAGGAAAAAGAACAAAGTGGAAGGTCTAGGATAAGGTAGAAGAAGAAAGCAATTAAATGATGAAGATTTTATTGAACCAAAGGCAAAGGGCGTGGGAATGCCTGTAGTAATTAGTTGAGGTATTTATCCAGATTGAATTTAATGACCAACTCTTTCTGAATGGAAAAGCTATTGAAAAACACAATTCAAACTGACACAAGGCTAAGCAACAAAAAAGGAGGGCAGAGGTCATAGTTTGAAACTGCTGATGTCAGTTGAGTGTA